>NC_092336.1:484712500-485312500 GCF_046630445.1 Rutidosis leptorrhynchoides
GGACTATCTAGATGTTACCTATGAGGGTATGGGAGAAGTTAGGCAGAACAGAATGATTGCTTTAAAAAGAGAATATGAAATGTTCGTTGCCTATAAGAATGAAACCCTTAAGCAAACCTTCATTAGGTTTAACTCCTTGATTGCATACCTGATCACTTTGAATGTCACCTATACTGAATTTGAACAAGTAAACAAATTCATAGATTCATTGCCTACTAAATGGAAATCTGTTACTGACCCTTTAAGAACCACTCAGACCCTAAAGAACTTTAACATGTCTTCTCTCTACAGTTCACTTTGGAACCATGAGAAGGCAGAGGCTAAATTTGAACTTAACTTGAAAGAAAACTTTAGGTCTGCCCCCACCACTTCAAAATCTTCTAAAACAGATGATACTGCACTTATTGCTGCTGCTAAAAAGAAAGCTCAAAAGGCTTTACTTGTTCAAAAGTTGTTGGCAGAAGAAGAGACAGCTGAGAGTGATGTGGATAGTGGTATTGGGTCTGAAGAAAGCAGTGATGATGAAAGTGATACAGAAGGGTTTGCTGAAGGTATGGCTTTGCTAGCTAGGCAGTTCAAAAGGTTCAATCGTAATAGAACCAGTAAGTCATACAAATGGAGTAAGAAACCGAGTGCTAGGAATAGCAGCAAGTCAGTCAAGGGTCCTAAATCTGAGTGTTATAATTATGGGAAGGTTGGACATTTTGCTGCTGAGTGCATGTCCAGGAAACCTTCAACTTCACATGCTAACTCTTTCTCAAAAGCTGACAAGTATAAGAACAAGTACAAAGCTATGAAAGCTCAGATGAAGGAAAGTGCTAAGACTGATAAGAAGGGTAAAAAGCCAGAAAAGGTTCTAGTTGCTAAGTATTATGAATGGGATGAAACCAGCTCGTCGTCTTCCTCTGATAGTGATACTAATGACGATGGTTATGCTTCAGATAAAAAGCTGTGTTTAATGGCCAAGGAGGTCAAGGAGTCTGATGAGGATGATAGTGGTAGTAAGTTTTTGGCTGATATGAGGGAAGCTGATCAGAAAAGAGATTCACCTCAATGGAAAACTGAATTGATGTATAAGGTTGATAATTTTCGAACTTATACTGATGATAAAAAAGCCGAAATGTTTGACTACCTAAGAGTTGACTTATGTAGAGGCAGCAAACGTGAAGAAATTTTGAAAACTGACAACAAATCTTTAAATGAGAAACTTAAATGCAAAAATGATGAAATTAAAATCTTGAAAGATGATATTTCCAAACTTGAAAAACAAAACTTTGCTTTAAGGTCTCTTCACGTTGAGGCAGCAGAAGTCAAGAACCAGCTGGATAATATTAAAAAGGTTGTCGCTTCGTGGTGTACATCTGCTCAACGCACAACAAAGTGTGTTAACAAGCAGGTGCCTACCTAAGTTGAAGCTTTCTTTGCTGGTGACTATGATGCTGCTGCTGCTATTGTAGAAGTTACTTTCATGGACCCAATTCTTGAAACTGATCCTGAAGCTGTCTTGCCAAATACTTTTGCCAATATAGTTAAGGGTAAAAAGGTCTTGACAAATAAGTTTGTTAGACCTACCGTGTCCCCACCACCTGCCATGAAAGAGATTTTGGAGGATGAAGTTAGAGCAAGAGAAGCCAGTACCTCAATTGATGAGACTACTGACCCCTCAAGCATCTACTACATGACTCCAAAAGAAAGACGTATTAAAAGGGAAATCACTGAAAATAATCTAAGAAAAATTAAACCAACTGATTCCCCCTCGTGTTCGAGTTCCAATTGTGCTGAGCCAATCAAACGTAATACTGGCAAGTCCAAGGCAGCAGAAAAAACTACTTCTAGCTCATCAGCTTCAGTAGACAAGCCAGTAGCTTCCCACGCTGGCTCGTCAAGTGATAAAGGCAAAGCAATACGTCATGACTATGGTACTGGTTCCAAGAAGAAAGCTGCCCTTAAGGGAAAAGCAAAAGTGGACTCGAATGATGAGCTGTCTATCACTGAGATTATGACAGTCAAGCTTGACCAGCTAATTAAGGCAGTAACCAAAAATCGACCCGATCTTACTGCACCCCTTTACTCAGTGTATGACCAGTCATCGATACCAAATGTGATAAAATGCTACAAATGTTGCAGCAAGTTTCACTTAGCCAATCGGTGTCCTTTTACCCTAATCCCATCTACTGCTACTTCTTCAAGCAAACCAGCAGACAGGAAGAGATCATCAAAGATGACCCTTCCAGAACCCATCCTTGGATGGGTTCCCAAAAAGAACTAATCTCTTAGCTACTGTGCAGGGCATTCAAAACAAGCAAATCTGGTATCTCGATAGTGGTTGTTCGAGACATATGACCGGATGTAAGTCCCTGCTGATGGACTATGAAGAAAAATATGGTCCAGTTGTTTCGTATGGAGATAATTCGTTGGGTTACACAAAGGGTTTTGGTACTTTGACAAATGGGAATGTCACGTTCTCAAATGTTGCATATGTCGTTGGGCTCAAACATAATTTACTCAGCATAAGCCAACTGACAAGTAAGAATAAGATAGTCCAATTCAGAAGGAAAATTGGCACTATTTTTGATAAGACAGGGAAGCCGCTGCTGACTGCAAAACGTCATGAAAACATGTGTCAAATTGGCATGAACACAACAATCACAACAACTGATACTTGTTTCTATTCAAAGGCAGTAGACAACCTGAAGTGGTTATGGCACAAGAGACTCTCACATCTCAACTTCAAGGATATTCACAAATTATCCAGTAGAAGTTTAGTGTCTGGGCTACCCACCATGTCTTATGTAAAGGACAGATTGTGTCCTGGCTGTGAAAAGGGAAAACATCACCATATCTCATTCAAATCAAAGCAAATCTCATCTGTTGAGAAACCATTTCATTTACTTCATATGGATCTTTTTGGTCCTGTTAATGTGGCCAGCTGTAGTGGGAAGAAGTATACACTGGATACACCTGGGTATTCTTTTTGAAGCAAAAGAGTGAAGATGCTGATGAAATTATCAATTTCATCAAAAGAATGGAGCTTTTAAATGGGCAACTGGTGAAACAGCTAAGAAGTGATCATGGTACAGAATTCAGAAATGCTACATTAGAAGAATTTTGTGCTGACAAAGGTATTTCACAAAACTTTTCTGCTGTAAGAACCCTCAACAGAATGGTGTTGCAGAAAGAAGAAACAGAACTTTCATTGAAGTAGCAAGATCTATGTTAGCTGAGTCTGGGCTGAAAAATTCATATTAGGCAGAAGCTGTGAACACTGCATGTTTTACCCAGAATAGATCTTTAATAGTGAAAAGACATCAGAAAACTGCTTATGAAGTTCTCAAAGGAAGAAGACCCTCAATTTCATTTCTTCATGTATTTGGCACTCCCTGTTTCATTCTAAACAATAGGGATCAGCTAGGCAAGTTTGATGCTAAGGCTGATGAAGGTATATTCTTGGGATATTCCAGCATGTCAAAGGCATATAGGGCTTTCAATAAAAGAAGGGGTTGTTTTGAAGAATCAATTAATGTTACATTTGATGAAACTGCCCCAGCCTCATCTTCCAGTCAAGAAGATGAAGAGTTATTGTTTGAAGAGCCTACTCAGCAAGCTCTTGATGATGAAGAAGAACCAGCTGCAAATTCCTCACCAATCCATGTTTCCTAGGTTCTCTGATGATGAGATGGAACACTCTGTTCCATCTGTGTCTAAACCAAGTGGACCTACTGGCTCTACTGAAGTCCTACAACTTGAGCATAGGTCTACTGGTTCTGAAGGATCACAAGCTGGTACTGGTTACAATAATAATGAACAGCTATCTCTAACTGCTGCTCATACCTTTGAACAAGCTGATGATCAAGATGCTGCGTGTTCCACGACAAGCTCACCTGTTTACAACACTATATGGACAAAATAGCATCCAATTGAGCAAGTTATTGGTAATCTGGCTAGTGGTGTTAAAACAAGAAGGCATGCAACCATCAATTTTTGTAAGCATGTAAATTTTGTGTCTACCATTGAACCTACATGTCCTGATGAAGCAATCAAAGATCCAAGCTGGGCAGGAGCTATGCAAGAAGAGATCTCCCAATTTGATAGGAATAAGGTTTGGACATTGGTACCTAAACCTGATGATGAAACTAAGAAGATCATTGGTACCAAGTGGGTTTTCAAGAACAAGATGGATGAAGATGGGATTGTGATCAGAAACAAAGCTAGGTTGGTAGCTCAAGGGTTCAAACAGGAAGAAGGATTGGATTATGGAGAGACATATGCTCCAGTGGCTAGGATGGAAGCTGTCAGATTGTTCTTGGCATATGCTGCTAAGATGAACTTTAGGGTATTCCAGATGGATGTTAAATCTGCATTTCTAAATGGGAAGCTGCAAGAAGAAGTCTATGTCAAACAGCCTCCTGGTTTTGTAAGCAGTAAATATTCAGACCATGTCTACAAGCTAGACAAAGCTCTTTATGGCCTCAACCTGGCTCCAAGAGCATGGTATGAGACACTTCATGTGTATCTCACTGGTATAGGTTTTAAAGTTGGAACAATTGATACCACTCTGTTCTCAAAAGAGACATATGGTGATCTCTTGCTGGTACAGATATATGTGGATGATATTATTTATGGATCTAAAAATGAGAAACATTGTCAAGATTTTTCAAAACTTATGTCAAAGACATATGAAATGAGCCTACAAAGAGATCTGCAATACTTTTTGGGGTTGCAAATTAAACAACTTGATGATGGAATTTTTATAAGTCAGGATAAATATATCAAAGATATGTTAAAGAAATTTAGTCTGACCTGTTTAAAAGATATAGGGACCCCAATGGCAGCATCTAATAAAATAGATGCTGATCCCAATAGTGAACCAGTCAATATCATTGAATATAGAGGTATGATTAGATCCCTACTTTATCTTACAGCCAGCAGACCAGATATTATGTTTGCCACATGTCTCTGTGCCAGATATCAAGCTGATCCT
Source organism: Rutidosis leptorrhynchoides (assembly GCF_046630445.1). Lineage (NCBI taxonomy): Eukaryota > Viridiplantae > Streptophyta > Magnoliopsida > Asterales > Asteraceae > Rutidosis > Rutidosis leptorrhynchoides. Next base: position 484,717,482 of record NC_092336.1, read on the forward strand.
AAAAAGCCACACTTGCTAGCAGTAAAACGGATATTTAGGTATCTGAAAGCTACTGCTAAACGTGGTCTTTGGTATCCCAAAGACCAGGATTTTGAGCTAATTGGGTATTCAGATGCTGACTTTGCAGGGTGTAAAATAGACAGAAAAAGTACTACTGGTGGTTGCCAGTTACTGGGTGGTAGGCTAGTTAGCTGGACGAGCAAAAATCAAAATACTGTGTCCACATCTACTGCTGAGGCAGAATACGTTTCTGCTGGTAGTTGTACTGCTCAAGTACTATGGATGTAAATCCAGCTGAAAGACTATGGTGTTCATGTTACAAAGACTCCAATCTACTGTGACAACACAAGTGCAATTGCTATCACCAACAATCCTGTGATGCATTCAAGAACAAAGCACATTGACGTTCAATATCATTTCATAAGGGATCATGTTCAAAAAGGAGATGTGGAGCTACATTTTATTTCAACAGATCAGCAGTTAGCAGATCTATTCACAAAGTCCTTAGATGAGAAACATTTTAACTATCTCATCTCTGAGCTGGGTATGCTTGAACTTTAAATAAAAGATAATTTTTGTTGGTGTGCTGGCTCTACAACATGTAGGGCAAACCAGTAAGTCACATTTGTTAACTTACTACCTACATGTAAAACACTCAGTACAACAAAGTCATTTATTCTTTGGTTACTCAAAAAGTTTTTTAAATGAAATAATAAATTGCTCACAAAATTAAATGATTCCTTAAATCTGAAACTCATTTACTCCCAATGATTTTAATTAAATTCATGACATATTAAATGTAACAAAGTATTTTGTATTTAATACAAAACTTATTTTGTGGCTTTTTAAATCAATTTTTGAATTAAAACCTGCTGCATTTAATGCTGAATGGGAGGTATGAGTGTTCAAGCCGTATATACGTCATGTCAATAGTCTGTGTCCCCTCGAAAGTGTGCCAGTCTGTCACATCTGCCCACGCACCTGCTAATGACATTTGCCATTTTCTCTCTCCTGCACTTTTTCATCCAATCACAACGGTTAAAAGGGTGTTTTATCTTCCATAATAACCTTCGGTTATTCATTACTCAAATTCACATACTCTTTTCTCTCAAAATCTTCAGATCTTCCAACTTTAACAAGTTCATATTTTCATCCTTACATTTCATCAATGGCAGACCAACCTCAATCACCACATGTTGAACACCAGCCAGAGGAACAACATCAGCAACAACAACCAGCACAACAACCTGATCAACAACCACAACCAGCACCGGAGGAACAGGTTATTAAAGGACCACTGTTCAATCTTCATCCAGCTCTGGTTTGGGCTAATAATGCACTTGATCACACGACTATTCACCTATTAAGAGGCAGTGCTGCTCATTCACTCTCCATTCCCAAATCAAAGGTCAATATGGGTTATGAAACGCTCATTGACTACATTCGACAATCCCCTCTGGCTAGGGCTATCACCGGTGTACCTTCATGCCTTTATGCTGCCTGCTTGGCAAGATTCTGGTATACTGCTACCACTGCCACCACTTCCCAGAATGTTCCATGTATTCATGGCATGGTAACCGAAACCCTAACTTGCTCCATCACCGCTGAAGCCATCCGCCGTGCCCTTCAATTACCAGATGGACCATTTGTTGATTCACCAACCAACGATGTAATCAGAAGGGAGTTGCTAGAAATCATTAGGTTTACTCAACCAATTGCTCATACACCTTTGAGGAAGCATATGCCACCTCTTTGTTACTACTTCTTTGGGCTGCTGACCCAGTGCATCAGCCAGAAATCTGGAAGTTTTGACCATTGCTCAGATTTTGAGCTTAAAATTGGTCATGGTTTATTGTTCAACAGGAACATTGATTATGCCGGGGAAATTTACTTGAGGCTAAGGGAGATGGTGCAAGCACCTAAACGGACACATTTAATCCCCTTTCCATGGTTCTTAAGCATGGTTTTTGAAAGTGAGCTGGGTGAAGCTTACCAGCAGATTGCTGATCAATCATATGACCTGCCTCTAAAACAAGGGGGTATGCCAAAAGATGCACCTGCTGCTCCATATACTGGTTTGACACCAGGCATGCTCGAGTATCTTGCTGCTCGGGGTAGAGCTAACCCATCGACTACCTCTGGTTCTGCACCAGCTGAGGGGGAGGGTCCTCAGCGTAAGCCAGCTACTCGTAGGAAGCAGCCAGCTACCTCAACTAGAACAGCCACTGTCTCACATACAGGTAAAGCAGTAGTTGTATTAGAATCTAGTGCTCTCTGATAATAAAGAACAGCCCTAGTCTTATATACTGACTACCCAACTCTAGTATTGGAATTCGTTGCTTATCTATTTCTTGGTAACAGGCAAATCTAAACATGCAAAGGCTGGCTCCAAGCAAAGCACAGGGGAGATTGCACCAGTCTCAATTGATGCTCCTGCAAAGGATGTGGCTATGGAACCCGGTGCATTTCTAGACCATACAATAGAAAATTCTAACTTAATTGAAAACATTTTAACTACTGACTTGAAAAATGAAAGTGGAGTTAAAGGTATAACCTTGGCTCCCAAGCTGACTGGTTTTAAAACTAGTGTTAAGAAGAGTAGCAACCCATACTCTTCTAGCCAGACACTTCCACATTTTTCTAAATTGAACTTAATGCTATATCCTCTGCTGACAATACAACCAGCATCGCACATAACTGACCCCCAAAGAAAACTTGAGCTGGGTCCTCATCGTGTTGAATCAACTCAGGGTATTGCACAACTAATATGTTACTTGGATCATGATAAGAGTCTCACTCCTACATCATTACCAGCCACAACTCTTACACTATCTGGGTCAACATGTGTTGCCAATGAGTTAGCAGAGTCACAGCTGCACTTACAGACACCTAACTCTGTCTCAATCAAAGGGCTGACTAAACCACCAGTCTGTCCCCAGAGACCAACAATCGATGCAATTGTTGAATCAAATTTATTTGGTTCTACAGTTGTTAACATAAAATGTTCTTTTGTTTCAGTTCTTAGTAGGGTAGATGAACAGGCAGAGGGGGAGCAAGAAAAGGATGTTAATGTTTCTACTGATGAGCTCTATGCTTCTGCTACTGGTGTTGGTGCTAATGATTTGTATACTGGTGGTGCTGGCACTAGTACTGTTGCCTCAACTGCTGCTGGCTCTACTAGAGGCAATGTGGTTGCTGGTTCCACTGATCTTACTATTAATAAGGAGGTAGCTACTGCTGATATATCTGCTACTCCTCCTTCTGTCTCTGGTATTGCTGCCTCAACCACTGCTTCTAAAGTGGTTAATGAGATGAAAATGGAACCTCCTCCGGTACTTGAAAAGGTTATTGATAACAGTGTTAAGGAGGTTCTTGATATTAATGATGCTGCCACTACCACTGTTACTACAACTGCTGTTACTACTGAAGTGGTTACTAGTGGTGGCTTGCATGCTGATGATGATTCCTGACCTTCGTTTATTCAGGATGTTGGCTATGTTTCCAAAGAGCCAAAGGTGGATACTGCTGTTACTAGTGTTATTCCGGATGTTTTTGATCTTCAATCGAGACAATTTATTACTGTGGATTCCACTGGTAATCTACAAGTTTCTGATTCAACACCGGATATTTTCTTTAAAGGTGCTGTAGATGCTGCTTCTTCACCTACTGCACAGTCACCTACTGCTACTACTGGCTCTGCAGAACCTATTATGGATGCTGGTACCTCTGCTACTACCACTACTGATTCATCTCAGGCTACTGCTTCTGCTGAGCAGCAGCCCTATGTGTGCCAGGTACCAGATCTTGATGAAATTGTACCTAACTTCATCTATAGGGGAACATCCATCACTCCTAGAGTTGCCTTGCTGGTGGATCAGCTGACTATTGATCCCCAAAGTGCTCTGGTGTCAGCCAGTAAACTACCTAGGGAGGAGCTGACTGAAATGTTGTCTCAGTTTGATCGACCAGTAAGAGAAGAGGTATATGAGAGGCTGACTACTTTAGAATAGATCAACGAGCAGCCATACTATCACTATTTTAGTATGGCTCCAGCTGCTTCTCCATGGCCTGGTACATGGAGGCCTCTCAAGTTCATCAGAGATTCCACTACTGGTAAGTTCATCATGCAACAACTTCCTGATTCACCAGTACCTTCTGATTCATCAGCTTTTTTCTCATCATCTTCTTCATCTGATGGTGATGCTGATAAAGGTACTGGTAAGGAAGAGCCAGTCATTCATGATAATGTGACTGGCTCCAAAGATAAACCAGTGGATCTTACTGATGATGCTGACAATGATGCTGAGAAGGATACCAGTGGTTCTAAACCTTCAGGTGAAGGTAAAAATGGTGGTGATCATGGTGACGAGTCAGATTCTGACCTTCCACCTCCACCACCCCACGAAGGTACTCCTGTGTTAGCTGCTAGTGATTGCCCCTCAACCAGCTATACTACGTTTAATGCTGATGAGGTGGCTGCCATCTCCACTTTGGCTGTCTATAAGACATTGGCTGAAGTCACACCGGATCTACAGAACACTATTCAATCTGCTATTGTTGATAGAGTGTCTGAAGCAGTACGCACAGCTGGGGAGGCTACCACTTCTTCTATTGAGAACAAGCTCAAACAAGTGTGTGCCTTTGCAGATCTAGCTATGGAAGCCATTGTCAAACAACATAAAGAGGAGGAGGATTTAAAGAAGCGAATCATCTCTCACAATGAGTATACTAAGGACATTGCCCGTCTTCAAGCTGATTTGGATGCTGCTAATCGCAGAATTCTTTTCCTTGATGAAGAAAACAGGGTATTAGAAGAGAGATTGGATTCGCAGGAATGGCAAATGGCCACTATGATTCCTGCCTCAGCTTATGTTCAAATGTTGGAGGTAATGCAACGCATGGCTGATCTTCAAGCTGGTGTTAGGGCTGATGTAACGTCCTCCCAATAGGGTCTGGAAGGAACATCACTAATATCAAAACATACCAACATATTATAATAAACGAGAACAATACTAAATGATGAATTTAACTTTAATGAGTACGCAGCGGAAAATGAAATGTCGTTACAATGACAGGAATAACAATATCGTAAATGTTCACATGCAGAAGTAATAAATGCGATATCTCTTGATAATATGTCCAAGTAGCATCACATAAGCGGTAAGTATAAGAGCTTGAATCAAACAGCACCTGAGACAAAACATGCTAAAGTGTCAACCAAAAAGGTTGAGTGAAGTTCATAGGTTTAACAAAAAGTTTGTCGTTGTTTTAGACCACAAGATTTAGTTTGTAAAGTTGATCTCCCGCAGGATCAAAAAGTTATGCCAATGCGTGATATTTAGACTAAACGTTCAAGTTTTGCCCCATGACAAGTTGTGTCTGTCCTTGTCGGTTTAATTTCATTATTAAGTAATACAATGACTTGGTCAAATGTATAGGGGACGTTACTCCCGATAGGCCTACCCCCAATAATTAAGCATGCCGCATCAATTAAAAATATCACTGTAGGGACTTAGTCGGACATAGCCGGGTATAGCATAGTTTAACAGTTTGGTACTTGTGTCTAAAGTGTAAAAAGTAAAAACAGCATGTGTCTCACCCCAAGTAAAAGTAAGTAAGTTTGCTAGCAATAAAGAGGGGCTATGAATTCACCTTAGTAAGTAGAGAGAGAGTTATTCCTCGGAATAAAGAGTTGAACGAGTGAGCAGGAAAGTCAACCTATTGACATTTAAGAGTAGTTAAGTGTTTTGCCCATGTTTATGTTTAAGTATGTGTTTGTTTTACTAAGTTTCTATTCCTAGTAAGTTACTATTTTTATAAAGTTCTCATTTTTAGAAAGTTTCTTATTTTACTAAGTTTCTATGACTAGAGAGTTTCTACTTTTATCAGTGTTTTCCATTTTAGGATACTTGCCGTATTAGATAAGCTTCCAATCACCCCTTTCCCTTCGAATGGCTAATTTAGATCTAGGGGCTTGAGCCATAGGACCCTTTAAATCGGAAATCTAAACCCTCTGCCTAGAATCTCATAGAAACCATTCGTCAAGAAAGTTCGAAGATCTATACATCTCTAATACATATCCCAAAATGTTTTTATGTTACAATATAAGTAGTAGGTTATAGGTGCTAGTAATAGTAATAGTGTATACATGTTATTTATTTTATTTTTAATTGCATATAATTTATAACATTATTTACATGTTTCGGTAAAAATAATAACCGAAGTAAAAAGTAAAAAGTAAAAAGTAAAAAGTAAAAAAATAAAAAGTAAGAAAAGAATACTTACAAGTAGTAATTCTTCAAAGAGAGAATGAGAGAAATTTTGGTGTGAGTTTGAATGAGAAATGAGGGGTATTTATACTTGAAAAAATTAGGTAAAAAGAATAAAATAATTAAAAGAAAAAGAAATATTTTAATTCTTAATGGGATTTTAAAATTAAAAAGTATTAAATGTTAGGTCATGGAATAATGCACAAAATAAAATAATAAAAGTAGTTTTTCCATTACAATTTTTAATTAAAAAGTAATTTATTTATTTATTTTTTTTTCATTTATTTTAAGGATTTTTTTTATAAATAAACAAATTGATTTAATGCTTTTCCAAGAATATTTGTCAATAATATTTTATTTTTAATTTTTTTTATTTTTTTATTTAATTAATAAATACAAATTTTGCATAAAAATAATAAATAATTCGGTATTTTGTATTTTTAATAATAATTATGATTTTAATTATTAAACTATAGTTTTAGTAAGTTTGTAAATATTATTACATTTATATATAATTAGATTTATTATATAGTTAAATATATAATACATTAATACATTAACTAAATAATAAAAGTGATACAAAGTTTATATACTTAGTTAAATTATGTCAAATTATATAAATTAATAATATATTATTTATTTAAGCGTACATTGTTGACTAAAAATTACTATTCGGTCAATATTTAATTGTATATAATAACCCTTAATACATATAGTCAGACATATAACCCTAGGGTTAATTCAGTAAATTTAGAAGTCGAAAAGTGAGGGTTGTTACAGTACATCCCCGTTAATAAAAACTTCGTCCCGAAGTTTTAGGTAGACTTCTCGGATGCATCAGCGGGGATATTTCTGTTTCATTTGGTCTTCACGTTCCCAGGTATACTCGGGGTCACGTCGTGAATTCCAACGGATCTTAACAATAGGTATGGTGCTTTGTTTTAAGCATTTAGCAGATCAGTCCATGACTTCTACGGGTTCCTCTATGAAGTGCATTTTATCATCAATGCGAATGTCATCCAAAGGAATAACGAGAGTGTCATCAGCGAGACACTTTTTAAGATTCGAGACATGAAATACGTTGTATACGCTGCTAAGTTCAGCAGGTAATTCTAATCGATAAGCCACGGGTCCGATCCTTTCAGTAATCTTGAAGGGTCCAACAAAACGCGGACTTAGTTTGCTTCGTTTACCAAAATGAACGATGCCTTTCCAAGGGGATACTTTCAACATGACTTTGTCACCAACTTGGAATTCCAAATCTTTCCGACCTTTATTAGCATAGCTCTTCTGTCGGCTGCGGGCAGTTTCTATTCGTTTCTTAATCTGAACTATCTTTTCGGTTGTCTCGTGTATGATTTCAGGACCAGTTAACTGTTTGTCCTCTAATTCATCCCAGCACAGTGGGGATCTACATTTTCATCCGTATAAGGCCTCAAAAGGTGCAGCCTTAATACTTGAGTGGTAACTATTATTGTAAGAGAATTCAACCAAAGGCAAATGTCTATCCCAGCCTTTGCCGAAGTCGATAACATAAGCGTGAAGCATATCTTCCAATGTTTGAATGGTTCGTTCACTTTGACCATCGGTTTGCGGATGATAAGCAGTACTCATGTCGAGTTGAGTTCCAAGAGCAGTTTGTAAGGATTTCCAGAATCTGGAAGTGAATCTACTGTCGCGATCGGATATGATTGATATAGGAACACCATGACGAGAGACAATTTCTTTGATATACAGTTGTGACAATCTCTCCATCTTGTCGGTCTCCTTGATCGGTAAGAAATGAGCAGATTTAGTAAGACGATCTACTATGACCCATATAGTATCATTGCCACTAGAAGTCTTGGGCAATTTAGTAATAAAGTCCATAGCGATACATTACCACTTCCACTGCGGAATATCGTGTTGTGTCAACAGACCAGAAGGATTTTGATGTTCAGCCTTGACTTTCAAACAAGTGAGACACTTACTAACATAAGTAGCAATGTCGGCTTTCATATTAGGCCACCAGTAGAATTCCTTCACATCTTGGTACATCTTACTGGAACCCGGATGAATAGAATACCTAGTCTTATGCACTTCATCCAAGACTAGTTCACGGAGATTACCGAAGCGAGGAACCCAAATTCTGTTGCCAAAGTACCGTGTACCATTAGTTTTCACTTGGAGTTGGTTCTCGAAACCGATAGGTCCTTCACCTTCGATAAGTGTTGGTTTAATAGCTTCCAGTTGAGCTTCACAGATTCGTGATATAAGATTTGATTTTATTTTCAGGTTTAAGGCACGAACACGTTTAACATCGTCTTTTCGACTAAGGGCATCAGTAACTACGTTTGCCTTGCCAGGATGATATTCCATCTTACAGTCATAATCGTTCAATAACTCGAGCCATCGGCTTTGCCTCATATTCAGCTGTTTTTGATCAAAGATGTGTCGAAGACTTTTATGGTCAGTGTACACCGTAAACTGGGTACCATATAGATAATGTCTCCATATCTTTAATGAAAATACCACGGCACCTAACTCAAGGTCATGTGTGGTATAGTTCTCCTCGTGTTTCTTCAACTGTCTAGATGCGTACGCAATAACCTTTTCACGTTGCATTAAAACACAACCAAAGCCTTGCTTTGAGGCATCGCAGTAAACAACAAAATCGTCAGTACCTTCAGGTAAAGATAGAAACGGGGCTGTGGTCAACTTCTCTTTCAGAATCTTGAAAGCAGATTCCTATTCTTCGAACCACTCAAACTTCTTCCCTTTTTGAGTTAGCTTCGTAAGAGGTTTGGAAAGAAGGGAAAAATCCTTTATGAATCTCCGATAATAACCGGCAAGTCCCAAAAATTGACGAATATGCTTCGCAGTCTTTGGTATATCCCAGTTCTGGATATAGCGGTAATCTTAGCTGGATCGACATGTATTCCATTACTATCAACAACGTGTTCGAGGAATTGTACAGTTTTGAGCCAAAACTCGCACTTAGAAAACTTAGCGTAGAGTTGTTCCTTTCGTAAGAGTTCAAGAATCACGCGCAGATGTTGCTCATGTTCTTTCTCACTCTTGGAGTAGATCAAAATGTCATCAATGAAAACAATGACGAATTTATCGAGATAAGGTTTGCAGACACGGTTCATGAGATCCATGAAAACGGCAGGAGCATTGGTCAAACCAAAAGGCATGACACAGAATTCATAGTGCCCATAATGAGTGCGAAAAGCAGTCTTAGGAATATCAGAATCCTTGACTCTAAGTTGGTAATATCCGGACCTCAAATCAATCTTTGAATAAACACTTGACCCTTGAAGTTGGTCGAATAGATCATCAATACGTGGTAACGGATAACGGTTCTTGATAGTAAGCTTGTTAAGTTCACGGTAATCAATGCACATCCTTAACGTACCATCCTTCTTTTTAACAAATAGAATAGGAGCTCCCCATGGGGATGAGCTTGTACGAATGAAACCTTTATCCAATAGTTCTTGGAGCTGGTTAGAAAGTTCCTTCATTTCGGAAGGTGCTAAATGGTATGGTGCTTTAGCAATAGGAGCAGCACCGGGAGCTAAATCAATTTGAAATTCAACTTGTCGAGGAGGTGGAAGACCAGGAAGATCTTCAGGAAACACATCGGGATAGTCTCTAACCACTGGTACATCTTCAATATGCTTCTCTTCCGATTCGATCAGCTTAACGTGGGCTAGAATGGCTGGATAACCTTTCATAAGGTATTTGCGGGTTTTGATATAGGAGATGATATTGAGATTAGAACCACTCTTTTCACCTTGGATGATGAGAGTATCTCCATTACCCAATGGAACATTAATAGTTTTATCGTAACACATGATAGCAGCATGTAATGGACGTAACCAATCCATACCAACTACGACGTCAAAACTTCCGAGTTTGACAGGCAAAAGGTCTATCTTAAATTCTTTATCGGCTAAGATTAGGTTGCAGTTTTTATAGATTTTATCGACTTGCATGACCTTTCCATTGGCTACTTCTACTAATCTTTTAGTTTCTAAGGGTTGAGGCTTTTCAGCAAATAGGGTACAAAAATCACTAGACACGTAACTTCTGTCGGCACCGGTATCGAATAAAATAGTTGCATAGAAATTATTGACAAGATACGTACCCGTGATAACTTCATCTTCATCTCGGGCTTCAGCAGCAGTAATAACAAACGCACGACCCTTCGCAGCAGTAGCATTAGCTCCAGTAGCATGATTATCTTTCTTCTTAGGACAATTCGGACTAATGTGTCCCTTCTCTCCACAAGTATAGCATGTAGGAGGAGCTTTGGCCGGAACAATAGCCTTATCCTTCGGAGGAGTCTTACACATCTTAGCAACGTGTCCCACTTTCTTACACAACGCACAAACCGCAGTACACTTCCCCGGGTGATGCCTCTCACAATGAATACAGAAAGGATAAGTACCCTTATAATTCGACCTTGTACCATCCACAGGCTTCTTATTATCATTCTGAGTCGAACCTTGAGATGGCTCAAACTTCCTCTTACCATCATTACCCTTGGTTTCAACTTGCTTATTGGTCGACGCCCTTCTTCTCTTGGCCAACATGAGATTTTGTGCCATGAGAATCACAGCATCCAAAGTAACCTTCTCAGCAGCAATAACATTCCCTTGAACATCCTCGGGAAGACCTTCAATATACCGCTCAATTCTTCTAGCTTCAGTAGGAAACATTTCAGGACATAGAGTAGAAAGCTCCAGATAATGATTGGTATAGTTCTCAATGTCAGTACCCTTAACCTTGAGTTCCCAGAACTCAGCTTCAAGTTTCTGAACTTGACTTCGAGGACAGAATTTGTTGACCATCATGCTTTTGAGTTCATCCCATGGAATTGCATTAGCATTATCAATTCCTACGGACTTGGCATGAGCAGTCCACCAAGTTAAATCATTGCCACCCAATGAGCTAGTGGCATACTTTACTTGATCGTTATCACCACAGTTGTAAATACGGAAAATAGATTCCATCTTCTCGAACCAACGGACTAGTTCGACAGCTTCTTCAGTCCCCTTAAATGCAGGAGGATGACAGTTTGAAAAATCCTTGTAGGAACAAGGTTTCGGTTGTGGATTAGCATGGTTAGCTTGGGCGTTGCCTAAAGCGAGTAACTGTTGGAATTGCTTAATAGTTAATACAACATTGTTAACGGTAGGTGCAGCTGAACGAACCATGATGTCACTACATAAAAGTGAACATAAGTCGGATAAGTTAACAAATTTGAGCAATTACAAGTAGGAATAAGATAAAGTATTAATATCACATCATATAAATAAAACACTTTATTTTATTAAGGAACTAGGCATTAAATAAGCCTTTTAATATATGATTCGGAAATAGAAATAGTTTTAAGGCATAGCCTTTACATAGATGGAAAATAGAAAGATAACTAAAGAATATTAAGATTCATATTCCTTCTTCTCATCCTCAACCTTCTTCATAAACTTCTCAACTTTCTCATTCTTCGCCTTTTGTTTCTCATGCAGGAACTCAAGATTATCATAAAGGTTAGAAACTTCATTGTTGATTACATGGTACTTGTGGTCCCTTATAGAAAGTTGATTATTCACGCGGTTTTCCTCCATCTTCAATCTAAGGTCAACATCTTCTCTTAGGTAGGAGAGAGATTGCTTCCCCCATCGGGTATTTCTATCACCTTCATACTTCACCAACTTTATCTCTTTCTTTAGTTCAGTATTTTCCTCCATGAGCTTCTTGATCGCTAGGTCTTTTTCCTTCATTTGAAAATCGATCCTTGCAATATGGCGAATTAGGTCATCGGTAGTTTTTCGCAGATTCATGAGCTCGTACTTGGCATCAACTTCATCGTAGAAAGGAGATCGGGATCTTTTCTTTAGAGTAGTATTTGGGCTATAACTTGGTGAGGGAGGACCACCAAAGCCATAAGGTGGACTTTGGACTGGTCTTTCTGTGGAAGACCTTTCAGTATCTTTTTCGGTTGGCTTGAAAAGATTCATTTTCGTCGTTTAATGATAATTAGACATCCTAACATTAGGAAGGATATTTTGATTAGAATCTTTAAGTCATGTTTATTAAAGCATAATCGTTAAGATTATGAGGTAATCCTAAGTGCTTTAATTCTAAGGCAGGAAAGGTTATAGTTTCCTAGATTGCTAAGGCACCCTAGCTAACAAGTAAGGCACACATAAAAATGCAATCCTGGTTCTCTATAACAGCCTGGTTATGCTCTGATACCAATCTATAACGTCCTCCCAATAGGGTCTGGAAGGAACGTCACTAATATCAAAACATACCAACATATTATAATAAACGAGAACAATACTAAATGATGAATTTAACTTTAATGAGTACGCAGCGGAAAATGAAATTTCGTTACAATGACAGGAATAACAATATCATAAATGTTCACATGCAGAAGTAATAAATGCGATATCTCTTGATCCTATGTCCAAGTAGCATCACATAAGCGGTAAGTATAAGAGCTTGAATCAAACAGCACCTGAGACAACACATGCTAAAGTGTCAACCAAAAAGGTTGAGTGAAGTTCATAGGTTTAACAAAAAGTTTGTCGTTGTTTTAGACCACAAGATTTAGTTTGTAAAGTTGATCTCCCGCAGGATCAAAAAGTTATGCCAATGCGTGATATTTAGACTAAACGTTCAAGTTTTGCCCCATGACAAGTTATGTCTGTCCTTATCGGTTTAATTTCATTATTAAGTAATACAATGACTTGGTCAAATGTATCGGGGACGTTACTCCCGGTAGGCCTACCCCCAATAATTAAGCATGCTGCAGCAATTAAAAATATCACTGTAGGGACTTAGTCGGACATAGTCGGGTATAGCATAGTTTAACAGTTTGGTACTTGTGTCTAAAGTGTAAAAAGTAAAAACAACATGTGTCTCACCCCAAGTAAAAGTAAGTAAGTTTGCTAGCAATAAAGAGGGGCTATGAATTCACCTTAGTAAGTAAAGAGAGAGTTATTCCTCGGAACAAAGAGTTGAACGAGTGAGCAGGAAAGTCAACCTATTGACATTTAAGAGTAGTTAAGTGTTTTGCCCATGTTTAAGTTTAAGTATGTGTTTGTTTTACTAAGTTTCTATTCCTAGTAAGTTACAATTTTTATAAAGTTTTCATTTTTAGAAAGTTTCTTATTTTACTAAGTTTCTATGACTAGAGAGTTTCTACTTTTATCAGTGTTTTCCATTTTAGGATACTTGCCGTATTAGATAAGCTTCCAATCACCCCTTTCCCTTCGAATGGCTAATTTAGATCTAGGGGCTTGAGCCATATGACCCTTTAAATCGCAAATCCAAACCCTTTGCCTAGAATCTCATAGAAACCATTCGTCAAGAAAGTTCGAAGATCTATACATCTCTAATACATATCCCAAAATATTTTTATGTTACAATATAAGTAGTAGGTTATAGGTGCTAGTAATAGTAATAGTGTATACATGTTATTTATTTTATTTTTAATTGCATATAATATATAACATTATTTACATGTTTTGGTAAAAATAATAACCGAAGTAAAAAGTAAAAAGTAAAAAGTAAAAAAAATAAAAAGTAAGAAAAGAATACTTACTAGTAGTAATTCTTCAAAGAGAGAATGAGAGAAATTTTGTTGTGAGTTTGAATGAGAAATGAGGGGTATTTATACTTGAAAAAATTAGGTAAAAAGAATAAAATAATTAAAAGAAAAAGAAATATTTTAATTCTTAATGGGATTTTAAAATTAAAAAGTATTAAATGTTAGGTCATGGGATAATGCACAAAATAAAATAATAAAAGTAGTTTTTCCATTACAATTTTTAATTAAAAAGTTATTTATTTATTTATTTATTTATTTATTTTAATATTTTTTTATAAATAAACAAATTGATTTAATGCTTTTCCAAGAATATTTGTCAATAATATTTTATGTTATTTATTTTTTTATTTAATTAATAAATACAAATTTTGCATAAAAATAATAAATAATTCTGTATTTTGTATTTTTAATAATAATTAAGATTTTAATTATTAAACTATAGTTTTAGTAAGTTTGTAAATATTATTACATTTATATATAATTAGATTTATTATATAGTTAAATATATAATACATTAACTAAATAATAAAAGTGATACAAAGTTTATATACTTAGTTAAATTATGTCAAATTATATAAATTAATAATATATTATTTATTTAAGCGTACATTATTGACTAAAAATTACTATTCGGTCAATATTTAATTGTATATAACAACCCTTAATACATATAGTCAGACATATAACCCTAGGATTAATTCAGTAAATTTAGAAGTCGAAAAGTGAGGGTTGTTACAGCTGATGTCCAAAACATGGCCATGGGTGTTGCTAGAAATGAAGTTCGTACTTCCAACCTCTGCCTAAGACAATATGGCATAGATCCTGGTGCCCATCTTTCTCCTTCTGATGCTGACTGGAACAATTTTGCCTTTTCTATTCCTCAGTCTGATAGTGACCTTGATGCACAGGTCTCCCCTGCTCACCCTTCTGCCCCTGCTGATGATAAAAAGGGGGAGAAGAAGTCTAAGAAAAAGTCTAAAAAGAGAAAACAATCTGAGGGGGAGCATGAGCATGAAAAGGCTCCTAAACAGCAAAGGAGAGATAGTGATGATGGTGGTGATGGTACTGGCACTAAGCCCAGCAACGCTCATACTGAAGCTGGTGTATAGGCAGCTGGTGAATCTCAACCCAGTGTGTCTGCCACATCAGTGGATGATATTGGTTCTGGCAGTAAGCTCAGTGACATGTCTGAATTGGCTGTTGCTGAATCTTTTGCTGTCTCTCAAACCATTGAACATAAATTGAAAAGAAAAATGGAGAGACATCAGAAGAGACAGCAGGAATTAGATGCTCCTTTCAACGCTAAGTTTGAGGCCTATGCTGCTCTAAAAAGACTTAAAATGGAGCGTAGGCAAACCCTCACCCCTGATAAGCGTGAAAATGATGATGATCTGATCAGCATTGAAGAATATAAAAGGGCTACACTGAAAAGAAATGCTAAGTTCATGATCAAATATGATAAAAAGAAAGACAAGTTGTATGCTGAGCGAGCAGATAGAATAAAGAAGATGACTCCTGAAGAGATGAAAGATTACTTAGCTTCTACTGGGTCAGGAGGAGTTAGAGCTGATGTATTTATGAAATGGCTGGATGCAATGTTAGAAACCAGCTCATCTCCTCGACCAGTATCATCTACTCAGCCAGCTACACAACAACAGCCAGTAGATGTTGATATTCAGGGGGAGCATCTTGCCATTGTTCCCTATCTGCCACCACAAGAACCAGTATCAACAAAAGAACCATCAGCTGAACCCGTGCCAATTGACAAATAAAGGGTGAAATCTGCTCCTAGGGACAACCAACCCCTAAGGAAAAGACCCCTATTTGAGGCAGCTGATGAAGATACTGAGGCAGTTGTGCCAGCTGATACTAATCAGTCAGCTGGTACTGAAGACATAGCAAGGAGTGCTGTGAATGAAGACCCAGCTAGTAGTGTGCTGCTGGGTGAAACAAGTGTTGAAGACCCAGCAAAGGTAGATGTGTTGGGTGATAATCAAGATGATGATACGGTTAATCTTACTGACTTTACAGTCTGGGGTAGTGGAGATCACTTATTTGTTCAATCACCTATCTCTCCCTGGACTCTCACTTATTTTAACAGAACACATGATAATCGTGTTAATCAGTTTCCAGTGAGTTCGTCTGGCATAGGTGAATCAATCATGTATGCTCCATCTTCCCCAAAACGTCATGGTAAACACAGAACTTGGGAAGATGATTCAGTTACATGTGGTGAGCCAGACTTATTTAAAATGAATCCAGATGAAAGAGATTCTTACAGGATGGAGATCACTGTTCCAGAATTGCTTGAGCAAAGACAAGCTGCTATTAATGAAAGGATACGCCAAGTTAGATTGCTGCATCATCCTCTTGATCAGCCACTCTACATCACTGCCTTGACTTATGGCATTAAAATTTGTGTATACTTAAACAACAGTGGTTAAAGGCTCTCTACTGATGAGGAGAAATCTCAATTTCAAGAGGCTCGCCAGCTGGGTATGGATCTAAGGGAGTATCGAGCTGCCCTTAGAACTGAAGAGGGTAGAAAGATGATTGAAACAGCAAAGTCCCTGAAAATTACTGCCTATTTTTCATTGGGTCCCTTGGTGCTGGCTTTAGTATTTTCTCTATACGTCATAGGTTTTGTCATCATCAAATAGGGGGAGATTGTTGAGTCCCCAAAATAATTAAGGATTTAATTATGACAAAACTGTAATTTATTTGCACTAAAATGTTATGTGCAGACAACACAAGTTTGTTTATGTATAGATAGCAGATATTGCTGTGTCGAGTGTTTAAGTTTGCTGCTCAGTCTACCAGCACAAGGTAGACAGTGTTCTTCAATCAGCATAGGATGTGTACTCAGCAATTCAAGAATATCAAGTATGTCAGCAATGAAGAACCAGCACAGATGGAATTCAGCTTACTACACAAGACAGCTATGCTCCATTATAAGCATAGTAGTTTCCTGAGTGGTCTACATCAATGGTACTATTCAACAGAAGTTAAAGACAAAGTTGAACAGAAAAGGACACGCGTCGGCGACTGACAAGTGACCTTACAAGACCACGTGGGAATGCAGAAGTTTAACGCATGTGCAGACATGGATTATACTTTGTCAACACCTAGAGAACACAACATTCTATTTGTTTAAACAAATAGTGGTGCCAAACCGAATTGGGGTGTTCCAGCAAATAGCTACCAAAGAGGAAAGATGAGAGCATGCTCTCTGATGCAGTTGTCCCCACAAGTACAGACATCCTATGTACCAGTGAACAATAGAACTATTACATGGTTAATAGGACTACTATAAATTGTTGTATCCACTATTGTAACAACTAGTGGTGTGGGTTTATTTTTCTAGAGTCAAAAACGTGTAATAGCTTTTAGTTTACCTCTTAGCTATAATATTGGTAATTTGTATCAACCAACTATCATTCCGCCAAGGATAGTTGTGATTCTTTGTAATTGAATCAATAAAGAATAACTGTTGAAAATTACCTGTGACTCTATTTATTTGCATGCTTGAATACTAATCGTGTTTAACTGTCAAGTTATTTAAAAGAAATTGTATTCACCCCCCCCCCCCTACAATACTCCTGTTGTTATCAAGGGACCAACAATTATCACTAATATAATTGATATATTTAATATTATTGTTATTACTAGTTATTGTTATTATGATTAGAATTATAACAACTATTATTATTAATATTATTACTAATATATGTATTATTGTTATTAATATTATTAGGATTATTATTAGTATTATGATGAAAATAATAAAAGTTACTATCATTTTTATTAATATTAGTATTTGTATCATTTTAGAATTATTATTATTTTTAATAAAAATATTACTAATAAGATTACCATAAATAATAAGGTTGTTACAATTATTATTACTAAGTACTAAGTATTAATATCAAAAATTATAATTTTCATTATCATTATTATTAAATTATTTAATTTATTAAAAACTACTGATATTATCACTATTATGAGATTTATAATTAAAACTGTCATTATTATTATTATCAGTATTATCTATATCATTATTATTAAAAATAATTACGTTTATGAAAATAAAAGTTTTAAGAATATTATTAAGGTTATAAGTACGCTTTAATCATATTAAAAAAATTTATATAAATATTCATATATAACATGTTAGGCATTTTATTAAAATACTAATCAAATATATATTAATATAACTATATAAATGATAAACATTTTGAATATATACACAAACTAAATAAATATAGTATATAAATTAAGATATACTTATAAACTTGTTTGATTACGATTATATATTTTAATATATATACAAATGATATAGGTTCGTGAATCCGAGGCCAACCTTGCACTTGTTCAATGACGTCATATGTATTTTTACTACGAAATACAGTATAGTGAGTTTCATTACTCCCTTTTTATATATATTTTTGAGACTGAGAATACATGCGCTGATTTTATTAATGTTTTACGAAATAGACACAAGTGATCAAAAACTACATTCTATGGCTGGATTATGAATATTGAATATCACCCCTTTTTAGCTTGGTAACCTAATAATTAGAAAACAGGTATGGCCCCTAATCGACACGAATCCCAAAGATAGATCTATGGACCTCGACAAGTCCCATCCGGGGTACGGATGCTTTAGTACTTCGAGATTATTATTATTATACAGACGAGAGGTTCTGTTTGGAGATATTCTATGCATTAAAGTTAAGTCAGTTATCAAGTGTTCACCATATGAATGATTTTTAATTCGCGGGTTACCCGTGTTATTTTGTACTCGGGTTACGTGTACAATTATATATCTGAAATCTTGTGGTCTATTAAAATGATGGAAATGAATGTTTATGATAACCTAATGAACTCACCAACCTTTTGGTTGACACTTCAAAGCATGTTTATTCTCAGGTTTGAAAGAAATCTTCCGCTGTGCATTTGCTCATTTTAGAGATATTACTTGGAGTCATTCATGACATATTTCAAAAGATGTTGCATTCGAGTCGTTGAGTTCAACAAGATTATTATTAGGTCATTGATAGTTTGATATATTATGAAATGGTATGCATGCCTGTCAACTTTCGATGTAATGAAAGTTTATCTTTTAAAAATGAATGCAATGTTTGTAAAATGTATCATTTAGAGGTCAAATACCTCGCGATGTAATCATATGTTATTGTTTTCGTCCTTATGGATTAGGACGGGTCGCTTCATGTGGTATCAGAGCGGTGGTCTTAGCGAACCAAGTCTTGCATTAGTGTGTCTGACTGATACTTGTTTAGATGCATTAGTGGGTCTGGACTTCGACCGTGTCTACATGTCAAAAGTTTTGCTTATCATTCCGTGTCGAAAATTACCTGCTTATCATTCTTAGGAAATCACTTACTTATCATTCTTAGTCTAGACATATCTTACTGCATTGATTGCATGAATAGTATATAGACAAAATTCATATCTTAGCGTATCTGTTACTGTAACTTTGCCTGGCATATTCCGTAAATTCCTCCGTAATCTACGAAATCTTTTATTATATATATATATATATATATATATATATATATATATATATATATATATATATTCTATGTAATTAGAATACCATCCGATGGCCGAAAATCATTTTTATATCGAAAAATCCTTTATTCAATCGTACGAAATGGAACTCACCACTAGTTCAAGTCCCTCAGATTCCGATATGGAGTTTCACCTAAGCTCCGGAAGCAGCATCACCAGAATGAATCAACGAACCAGCCATCCCCAATTCATCTAATGGATTCGTAGTCTATTAAATCATTGGAGACAAGAAGAAGGCGATCCCTTCCATCCACCACATTCCCCTCTTGGCGAAGAACCTGAAGCACTTACCGGTGAACCTGTTCGAAACACCATTTTCACACTCATTTTCTGAATATCTCGCCACGATTATATTCTATCTAAAATTTTAAACCTTATTCATTCGCTCGTTCCGACCGACAATCATCCCGGAGTAATGGAAGAAGTCAACGAGCTTCGCGCTCGAGTAATCAATTTAGAAAATATTGTGTAAAACGTACCAGCTTCAGCAACATCACCGGCACCAATTGTACCACCAACATAAATACCAGTACCACCAACAACAACACCCGCATCACACGCCTCAACATCATAATCTATACCTCAAGCATAATCATCGTTATACATAACGTTCTACATCATTTATCTTCGTTCGACATGGCAATTATGTAATCTCTAGTGTTTTAAAGATTATAAATTCTTGTTCTAACGGTAAATCAAATGAGATTAATATCATATTAACTCATTAAATCCATTATTACATCTGAAGAAAATATATATGTATATATGTTTTCATAAAGATTGTAATTAAAAATTCTTTTGTACAAACCGTTAATGGTGAAAATATTTTAACGGGTAGGTAATACCCGAGGAATATTTAGATTTCACATTAATAAGTTACAATGTACATTCTTTCAAATCTGATTCAACAGTCATTTACTATCCTACTTACATCCACCAATGCACGTATCCGTTCACCACAGAATAACCATTTTCATTCAATTTCATATTTGGATTTTGACCTATCAGAATCCGACAAGTGGCATAATGAAGAAAACATTGGACAAAATAAAATTTGCTAGAAATAAACAAATTAACTATGAGAAATTTTGTTAAGAATCCACGCTAACAGAATCCTAGCTAACTGTTCCTAGCTAACTGTTAATTTCTTATTACATTTATTTTATCGCAATTTATTTATCGCAATTTATTTATCGCAATTTTAATTCTCGTAATTTACTTATCGTCATTTAATTTCTGTTATTTATTTTACGTACTTTAAATATTGGGACACGTATATAATGTTTTGACATATCATATCGATGTTATCTATATATATTATTTGGAATAACCATAGACACTCTATATACAGTAATGATCGAGTTCTCTATACAGGGTTGAGGTTAATTCTCAAATAATATATATACTTTGAGTTGTGATCGAGTCTGAGACATGTATATAACGGATCACGACACGTATTAATTAATTCGAATATTATATGTCAACCTATATATGAATTGTTAAACTACTAATTGTGGACTGCTAACTGTGGACTAATAACATTGGACAATTAAAATGAATTAAAATATTGATTATAACATATGAAACTAAACATTTCTTCAAGTTTGCCACTTGATTTCATCTTAAACCTCATTTGTATCACGACGATTACAATCTACGTTCAAACTTTCATGATTCTTGAAAACACCTCAATCGAGAGGATGAACTAACCGTACTTCGTGTACGGAAGAAAAGATTGATCCATATAGTTATGCACCTAAAAACACTCGAAACCTGACTAAACGTTTAACACGTATATGTGCTAGCTCCTTTGGCATTGTTATTACCGAAAAATAACTTTGCAATTCCTTTTCAAATTAGCAAATTTTGTCACAGCTCCAGCAAATCTACTTCGACTTTCATCCGGATTAGCCTTATTATAACCTTGATATATAAATTGCCTTTCGTCATCGTTACCGGGGAACCGTTTACATTTCACCAAATTAACAGTAAATTTACCAACAACTGTATTGATCTTTGATTTTCAGAAAAATCATTATATTCAGTGAAACCCTATCATTTACTCATTTACATCTTATAACGAGAATTACTATACCAATTACCGGGAATTAGCAACCAGTATTTTGAAATCTCGCAGCATATCTACATCAACAGTTATAAGTATACATATAATCCTTATCTCTTAAAATTATGATCTTCCATTCTGAAATTCTAAAAAAGCACCCAACCTACGAATCAATACTTGGAATGTTGAAAAAGCTGAATGAAGCGGCAAAAATTGTGAACGACGTTAACAGTCGAAAGTATGATGATAAAGAATGGAGTGTTAGAAACGCTCAATAGAAAATTTAGTACCAAAAAGCGGATTATGTGAAATTATGAAGGAGGCTATGGACAAATCACAAAGACTAAACTTGTACATAAAGAATCCTGATGATTCTGATTCTGATGAAATCCTTAGCGAACATCTTGCTCCTTAATCTCTCTAAATCATCGTGAATGAATTTCTTCATCACAATTTGATTCTAAAATTCTAAGATATTATCGTATCTTTCATTATAAATATCCTCAATATTTTTGAAGATATCTTCATAAATATTCTCGTCTGATATTAGTTATCTCTCCGAGCTATCTGTGATATATCATAAAAGGAAACTGTTTTAGTTTCTAAATTCTGAAAAATTCGAATTTTAAAATATGAATGTTATTGAAGTAGTGTTGGGACCTGAAGCATGAGTTAGTATAATATAATGACACTTGATCAACGTGATTATATTACAGTAAGTCATGCTGAGTTTCTAATGAAACTTGATGATTCACAGACCATAACGTCATCATGTGCCATGTTACACGACTCTTACATTCTAACTAATCACCAAACATATTAAGATCATATCTTCTTGATAAATCTATTTTTCCAGGATATTCTGGTAATTTGACAAATCGAGATCGTGCCATTACAAGTTCCTTCTTAGAACATTAACTATGTTCATTCCAAATTTCATATCTATAAATTCTGGACCATTATTCGCTTGACTTAAAGTCGAGAAGAGAAAACAAAAGTATGAAACTCCGAAGTATAAGGGAAGATATAAAACCCAACAACAACCCAGAAACTACAAACCGTGTATATCAATGTTTATCGCAACATAAAGACACGGAAAAATTAAAAATACTATAACCCCAAGGGAGAAGTAGAAATAAACAGATTCCTCCGGTGGAAGTTGGAAGAGGAGAATGATTGTTGCGATAGTCAGGATAAGGACAATGATCAGAACTGGATTAAGCATTTTCACAATATTTTGAATTTGGAAATTGAATATAGGTGTAAAGACCCGTCCTTATCCACCTGGACAAAGTCATCAACATTTGGTCCCATTGCAATGATCGACTCCAAGTAATGTCCTTAAATGCAGCAAATGCACAGCAGAAGACTTAATTCGTACCTGAGAATAAACTTGCTTTAAAGTGTCAACCAAAAGGTTGGTGAGTTCATAGGTTTATCATAACAATCATTTCAATATTTTAATAGACCACAAGATTTCATAATCATAAACATAATACACTCGCAAGTGTATGTAAAGCATTCTAAGTGGTTGAGCACTTGGTAACCATACTTAATATTTAATCACGTCGCATATTCCCTTTATTATGAAATCTCACTACACCGTACCAAGTGTAGTCACCGAAACGAAGTACTGTGCAACCGTTGAATACTGGTCGTCCAGTCCGGTTGGGGTTGTTAGGCCCGATAGATCTATCAACAGGATTCGCGTTTACAATACCCTTGTAAATAGTAGTTACCAAGCTACAGGATAATATGCCAGTGGTACAACTCAACGTAGAATATATTTTTAAGTACTTGTGTCTATTTCGTAAACATTTATAAAAGTAGCACATATATTCTCAGTCCAAAAATATATATTGCAAAAGCAATTAAAAAGGGAGCAAATGAAACTCACCATACTGTATTTTGTAGTAAAAGTACATATGACGTCATTTAACAAGTGTAGGGTTGGTCTCGGATTCACGAACCTATATTGGTCATATATATATTAACACATATAACAGAAATCGAACGAAATTATGTATTATTAGTAAATTATTTGTTATTTTAATTATGTGTTTCCTTAATAATCTAATTAATTATTTATTAACATTTATTATAAAAATATTAATATAGTTATGTTATATGTAGTAAATACGGTTTTTTATAACAAATAGTTATTTGATAAAATAATATTGATATTAATAAATAAAAATATCTTTTTATGATAATAATAATTAGACAAATAATAATTATAATTATAATAATAATAACAATACTAATAAAAATGATGTTAAAAATAATAATAATAATGGTAAAAGTAATACTACCTCATAGAAGTTGTCCTTAAAAATGCCTAAGCCCGGGTTTGAACCCGTGACCTCCTGCTAACCCAATAACATTCCTTAACCATTCCATCGCCATTTCATTTATGTTTTAACCACTACACTAAATCATAGTTCACATAAAATTATGATCCTAATCATCATCCCATTGTTTAATCATCAACACGATACTATCATCTATATCATCATCACCAAAACTAACCATCATCATCATATTTATTATTATCATCTTTTGTAATTTTATGTATTATCACACATATTTATTGTTATCTCCAATTATGTTAATCATCACCATTATCATCTCGTTCCCAATTATCATCCTAATCCTACACGTATCATAATCATTTGCTTTTAATCATCATCATAACTTTATAAGTTTTAATCAGGGAATGAACATAGCTGTAGCAGCTTTTGTGATACAGGCCCAATAATAGCCCAATCAAATCATAGTCCAACAAGTAAAATCATCACGGCCCAACAATGGCTCACGGCCCAATAATGGCTCACGGCCCAACAACTAATATTGGCTTGGTATCTTTAATAGACTTACGGTCCAAGCAGAAAAATGGGACACGGCCCACAATGAACTTCTACATCTTAATTTAGCTCGTGAACTAGAAGGGACAATCCCTTGGTCCACAAAATTCTTTAATTGGCAAGTGGATACTTAAAGTAAAATATATGCGATGGTGATGATTGGATTAGTCAACCGATACAGAGAAAATAAGATATCAATTGTTCCATCACTTTATCTTGTTATCATTTTCATATCTTCCTTAATTCATCAATTACTCATCAAGACCTTGTTTTAAAGAAACAGAAACATTCACAGCAATAGTTGCTGTACTCGAAAAAAAATATGGAAGAAGGCAGCGGTTTTGTTCAAGGTTTGACGATGGTGAGGTGATGATTAAATGGAAGTGATGGGTGTTTGAGGGTAGTTTTTCCGGTGGCAAAAACTCCATAGTATCGACAAGAACAACAATAGATAAAATAAGAAGGGTTTTTGTTTTAATGATGGTGAAGGTTTCGTGGTCATTACAATAGAGAGAAGGGATTTTCTTTTGAGTTTGAGTTGTCCAACACAATACAAGAAAAGTGGGTTTGATAGTGGATGATGGTCTTCTTGATAAAAGTGGTTGTTTACGTTTCTAATAGGTAGCGGTTGTTGAATGATGAAGAAAGGTGGTGGCGGGTGGTTATAGTGGTTGTAATAAGGTGGTCCTTCGTTGCAGTGGGTGGTTCTTGGTTTTGGGTTTAGTAAACGAAACAAAAAAAAAATGGTTTGATTCGAAGGTCATTTATCTTGGCTCAAAGATCATTATCAACTCGACAAGGTAGGTTTTATATTCAAGAATGAAAGTGGTGGTTTCGGGTTGGGTGGCAACGATGGTGGTTGCGGGTATTGGCGATGATGGTTGTAAAAGTGATGAAGGTGATGGTTTAGCATCGAATAAAGATGCAAAGGTGGTGTGGTGCTACGGTTTTAAGATAGTGGAGTGGTCACAAGGTGGCAGTTGGAATGGTGGTGATCGAACGGTTCTTCGGTTCGGTAAAGGAATAGATAAAGATCATAAGCCGATGGTTAAATGGGTTGTTGTGTGCTGCGGCTGAAAGTGCCGAACCCCTTTTGGGTTTTTGGTTGGTCGATGCACAAGGAAGACAAAAGCATATGCAATCAATTAAATCAAGTGGAAGGTGTTTGTTATTGGATGAATACAGAAACATAAATGATAGCTTTGAACCAGAAAATAGATGTAAATATCACTTGCAACTTAAAGAATTATTGTGGTGTTTAAATTGGTTGCTGTCATGGTCACGAAAAAGAAGGAAAAGAAACGTAATTGAGTAGTAGTGGTGTTAGATGATTTAAGTCACAAACTTGGATATGTATATATATAATACCTATATCTATATCTATCTATATTCTATAATATATTTTAAAGTAATTTAATATAATAAAAATACATATCAATTATATCAATTAAGAGAACGTGTAAGAATAATAAATATCTACCTCCTGCCGACAGTTTTCCACATGAAGTATTATATTGTGTCCATTGCTAAACAGTTACGGATAAAAGTGTTCTTAAAAATCTCAAATTTTTAGATTAAATATATTTAATTATTTCACTCATTAACTGTTTGGAACCTGATCAAAAGGGTTCGATAATTATTTATTTTATGTTCCAATTTATATGTACGGAGTACAAATATTTAAACTTAAAAAGGTAAAAATATTTTTAACAAATCTAAAATCTTCGTAATTGATTTACAGTTCAACTTTTATTTTAATCTTTCATAAACATGTATTATATTTATATTAAAACTAACAAAACATCAACCGAGTGTTACCGACAATTGCCAATTAAGCTCGTAATCGTTCATTTTCCATTTACTCTCTCTCTATATATAATCAGTTTTTAAATAACAAGTTTTATCACATAAATATATATTATATATTTTTAAACAAATATTATTTTATATATTTTCAAGTAGTATTTATATACACATTTATATACACATACATATATATGTATCTATTTACAAATAGTTGTTCGTGAATCATCGAGAACAGTTGAAGGTCAATTGAATATAGGAAACAGTTCAAACTTTTTGAGACTCAACCTTACAGACTTTGCTTATTGTGTCAAAAATACTAAATCGTATCGAGAGTTTGGTTTAAAATTAGTCGAAATTTTCCGGGTCGTGACAGTACCTACCCGTTAAAGAAATTTCGTCCCCGAAATTTGAGTGAGGTCGTCATGGCTAACAATAAAATTGTTTTTATGTCGAATATGAGTTAATAAATAGAGTTTTATCATTATTGATTAATATAGATAAAACATTTCCTTCATGTGAAGCTTACGAGCGAAGCTATTACAAAAGAGTGAAAAGTTTCGTCTTAACTTTTGACGTAGTCATGGTGGATTTTCAGAATTCCAGGAATTTAAGGAAATCTTCTAATCAGAAAGAAAATGTATTAGCACGAATTATTAGCAACTGTTGGAATTACGGAAGAACAAAAATATCAAGAAAATATTTCCATGATATGCTTAGAGATCAAGTAGAATGAAAGAGTTATGTAACATGACACATGATGACGTTATGATCTGTGAACCATCATCACATTCCATTAGAAATTCAGCATGACTTACTGTAATATAATCACATTGGCCAAGCACCATTATATTATACTAATCCATGCTTCAATTCCCAACACTTCTCCACTATTCATTCATAGTTTATACTTAGAATTTTACAGAAGTTTTCAATATAATGGAATACTGAAAACACGAAGAGGTAGATAATTTCGGACAGGAATATTTAAGAAAATATTCTCAAAAATATCGAAGATATTTTATGATGATATTTTGGAAATCCTAAGTTCGAAGGTTGATAAATAAAAAATTTCCCAAGATTTTAACATGACTTTGAAGCAAGATATTCTCTAAAGATTTCATCGGATCCAGAATTACCTGGATTCTTTAAATATAGAGTTTAGTCCTTGTATTTGTCCTTGGTCTCCTTCATGGTTTGCTCAATCCATTTTTCAGTACCAAATTTTCGATTGAGCATTTCTAACACTCCATTCTTTATAATCAAACCTTTGGCCATTAAGACCATCTACAGTTTTACTGTTTCCTCTGCATTTAATGTAGCCATATCTGAATCGTCGGTTATCAATCCGAGGTGTTTTCGGGAGAATTGTGTTTTTAGATGATTAACCGCTTATGGTAGTATGGTGGAATATAAAAGGTTTCTCGGTAACCATAAAAGAGCACGTATATATATCAAAGTTATAATAAGGTTGTTTCGAACAAAAAGTCGAAGTTGATTTGCTGGAGCTGTGACAAAATTGGCTAATTTGAAAAGAAATTGCAAAGTTATTTTCGAAAATAACAACGTCAAAGGAGCTAGCACAGATACGTGTTAAACGTTTACTCAGGTTCTGAGTGTTTTCAGATGTATAACCATATGTGCATCAATCTTTTCTTCCGTAGATGAAGTGCGGTTGGTTCATTCTCTCAATCGAGGTGTTTTCAAGAATCATGAAAGATTTGAACATGGATTGGAATCGTCGAGATTCAAATGAGGTTTAAGATGAAATTAAGTGGCAAACTTGAAGAATTGTTTAGTTTCATATTTTATAATCAACATTTTAAATTCATTTTTAATTATCTAATGTTGACAGTCCAATATTCGATTTATATATATATATATAATGTTAGAATTATCCCACGACGTATTGTATACGTATTGTCTTTGCATCAACCCAGAGACGTATTGTAGAAGTATTGTCTTAGAATTAACTAAGACGTATTGTGTACGTATTGTCTTAGGATTTATCAAAACATATTGTATACTTATTGTGTTAGGATGTACCAAATATTCGAATTAATAAATACGTATCATGACCCGTGTACAACTTATTGTCTCAGAATTAATCCGATGTATTGTGTACATGTGTCCCGATTTTAAAGTGCGTAAAATAAATAACAGAAATTAAATGACGATAAATAAAATTGCGAGAATATAAATTGCGATAATTAAATTGCGGTAAATAAAATGTAACCAGTTAGCCAGGAACAGTTAGCGTGGATTCTTAACAATATTTCAATTAGTTAATTCGTTTGTTTCTAACAAATTTTATTTTTGTCCAATGTTTTCTTCATTATGCCACTTGTTGAATTTTGATAGATCAAAATCCAAATATGAAATTGAACGAAAATGGATTCTGTGGTGAACGGATACGTATATCGGTGGATGTAAATAGGATAGTAAATGACCGTTGAATCAGATTCGAAGAATGTACAGTGTAACTTATTAATGTGAAATCTGAATTATTCCTCGGGTATTACCTACCCGTTAAAATATTTTCATCATTAACAGTTTGTACAAAAGAATTTTTAATTACAATCTTTATGAAAATATACACACATATATATTTTCTTCAGATGTAATCATGGATTTAATGAGTTAATATGACATTAACCTCATTTGCTTTTCGGTTTGAGCTAGAATAAGTAATCTCTAAAACTATTAGGAACCACATATTCTTCGCAGAATATTGATGAAGTTATGGATCAATACTTCATCGTTCATTGTTGTTGGTACTCCTTGGTATCTATGGTGCGTATGATGTTGATGTTCGTGAGACAGATTGTGAAATTGAGGCTTGGGATGCGGATGTTGATGTTGGTGGTACTGCTGGTGCCAGTGATGTTGCTGAATCTGGTACATTTTGCACCATATTTTTGTAACATCCGTGTTACATCCGTCCCACATCGGTTGGAGAGGGGAACGAAGCATGCCTTATAAGGGTGTGGAGACCTTTCCTAGCATGACGCGTTTTGGGACCACAAGCGCAGCAGATCCCATGAGAACTCTGCAGTTAAGCGTGCTCAGGCGAGAGCACTACCAGGATGGGTGACCTCCTGGGAAAGTGCTCGTCGTGTTTGGTCGCCAAGAAAAATCCGTGAGCAACCTACGGGGGAGACAAGGGTACGTCCCTATCTCTGCAAAGCGGACAATATCATGCTACGGGGAACGTTTTACCTGGGGTATTACAGAATGGTATCAGAGCCAGGCCCCGGACCAAACGTGCACAGCGAGGACGCTGTGTCCCATTAGGGGGGAGGATTGTAACATCCGTGTTACATCCGTCCCACATCGGTTGGAGAGGGGAACGAAGCATGCCTTATAAGGGTGTGGAGACCTTTCCTAGCATGACGCGTTTTGGGACCACAAGCGCAGCAGATCCCATGAGAACTCTGCAGTTAAGCGTGCTCAGGCGAGAGCACTACCAGGATGGGTGACCTCCTGGGAAAGTGCTCGTCGTGTTTGGTCGCCAAGAAAAATCCGTGAGCAACCTACGGGGGAGACAAGGGTACGTCCCTATCTCTTCAAAGCGGACAATATCATGCTACGGGGAACGTTTTACCTGGGGTGTTACAATTTTTTTTCAAGGCTACAACTCGGGTGCGAAGCTCGTTGACTTATTACTCCGGGATGATTGTCGGTAGGAACGAGCGAGTGAATAAGGTTTAAAATTTTTGATAGGATATAATTGTGATGAGATACTCTGGAAATGAGTGTGGAATTGGTGTTTCGAATGGGTTCGCCGATAAATGCTTCAGGTTCTTCGCCGAGGGTGCAGGTTGGTGGGTGAAAAGGATCGCCTTCTTCTTGTCTCCATTGGTTAAGTCGACTACGAACCTATCAGATGAATTGAGGATGGCTGATTGATTGATTCATTCTGGTGACGCTGCTTCTGGAGCTTAAGTGAGACTTCATATCGGAATTTGATGGATTTGAAGTAATGGTGAGTTTCATTTGATACGGTTAGATAAAGGGCTTTCGATATGAAATGATTTTCGGATATTGAATGATATTCTAATTACATAGAATACCTATACATAGTACAGAAGATCCCGTAGATTACGAAGGGATTTAAGGAAACGTGTCAGATAAAGTCTACAGTAACAGATACGCTAAGATATGAATTTATCTGTACACTATCTATCAAATAAGTGCAGGAAGTCGTGTCTAGACTTAGGAATGATAAACAAGTAATTTTCCACTAGGAATGATAAACAATACGTATAATATGCAGCTAAGGTCGAAGTCCAGACTCACTAATGCATCCTAACAACTATTAGTTAGACACACTAATGCAAGACCTGGTTCGCTAGGACCAACGCTCTGATACCACCTGTAAAGACCCGTCCTTATCCACCTGGACGAAGTCATCAACATTTGGTCCCATTGCGATGATCGACTGCAAGTAATGTCCTTAAATGCAGCAAATGCACAGCGAAATACTTAATTCGTACCTGAGAATAAACATGCTTTAAAGTGTCAACCAAAAGGTTGGTGAGTTCATAGGTTTATCATAACAATCATTTCAATATTTTAATAGACCACAAGATTTCATAATTATAAACATAATACACTCGCAAGTGTATGTAAAGCATTCTAAGTGGTTGAGCACTTGGTAACCATACTTAACATTTAATCACGTCGCATATTCCCTTTATTATGAAATCTCACTACACCGTACCAAGTGTAGTCACCGAAACGAAGTACTGTGCAACCGTTGAATACTGGTCGTCCAGTCCGGTTGGGGCTGTCAGGCCCGATAGATCTATCAACAGGATTCGCGTTTACAATACCCATGTAAATAGTAGTTACCAAGCTACAGGGAAATATGCCAGTGGTACAACTCAACAAGAATATATTTTTAAGTACTTGTGTCTATTTCGTAAACATTTATAAAAGTAGCGCATGTATTCTCAGTCCAAAAATATATATTGCAAAAGCAATTAAAAAGGGAGCAAATGAAACTCACCATACTGTATTTTGTAGTAAAAATACATATGACGTCATTTAACAAGTGTAGGGTTGGTCTCGGATTCACGAACCTATATTGGTCATATATATATTAACACATATAACGAAAATCGAACGAATTTATGTATTATTAGTAAATTATTTGTTATTTTAATTATGTGTTTACTTAATAATCTAATTAATTACATTTATTAACATTTATTATAAAAATATTAATATAGTTATGTTATATGTAGTAAATACGGTTTTTTTTATAACAAATAGTTATTTGATAAAATAATATTGATAATAATAAATAAAAATATCTTTTTATGATAATAATAATTAGACAAATAATAATTATAATTATAATAATAATAACAATAACAATACTAATAAAAATGATGTTAAAAATAATAATAATAATGGTAAAAGTAATACTACCTCATAGAAGTTGTCCTTAAAAATGCCTAAGCCCGGGTTTGAACCCGTGACCTTCCGCTAACTCAATAACATTCCTTAACCATTCCATCGCCATTTCATTTATGTTTTAACCACTACCCTAAATCATAGTTCACATAAAATTACGATCCTAATCATCATCCCATTATTTAATCATCAACAGGATACTATCATCTACATCATCATCACCGAAACTAACCATCATCATCATAATTATTATTATCATCTTTTGTGATTTTATGTATTATCACACGTATTTATTGTTATCTCCAATTATGTTAATCATCACCATTATCATCTCGTTCCCAATTATCATCTTAATCCTACACGTATCATAATCATTTGCTTTTAATCAACATCATAACTTCGTAAGTTTTAATCAGGGAATGAACATAGCTGTAGCAGCTTTCGTGATACATGCCCAATAATAGCCCAATCAAATCATAGTCCAACAAGTAAAATCATCACGGCCCAACAATGGCTCACGGCCCAACAATGGCTCACGGCCCAACAACTAATATTGGCTTGGTATCTTTAATAGACTTACGGTCCAAGCAGAAAAATGGGACACGGCCCACAATGAACTTCTACATCTTAATTTAACTCGTGAACTAGAAGGGACAATCCCTTGGTCCACAAAATTCTTTAATTGGCAAGTGGATACTTAAAGTAAAATATATGCGATGGTGATGATTGGATTAGTCAACCGATACAGAGAAAATAAGATATCAATTGTTCCATCACTTTATCTTGTTATCATTTTCATATCTTCCTTAATTCATCAATTACTCATCAAGACCTTGTTTTAAAGAAACAGAAACATTCACAGCAATAGTTGCTGTACTCGAAAAAAATATGGAAGAAGGCAGCAGTTTTGTTCAAGGTTTGACGATGGTGAGGTGATGATTAAATGGAAGTGATGGGTGTTTGAGGGTAGTTTTTTCGGTGGCAAAAACTCCACAGTATCGACAAGAACAACAATAGATAAAATAAGAAGGGTTTTTGTTTTAATGATGGTGAAGGTTTCGTGGTCATTACAATCGAGAGAAGGGATTTTCTTTTGAGTTTGAGTTGTCCAACACAACACAAGAAAAGTGGGTTTGATAGTGGATGATGGTGTTCTTGATAAAAGTGGTTGTTTACGTTGCTAATAGGTAGCGGTTGTTGAATGATGAAGAAAGGTGGTGGCGGGTGGTTATAGTGGTGGTAATAAGGTGGTCCTTCGTTGGAGTGGGTGGTTCTTGGTTTTGGGTTTAGTAAACGAAACAAAAAAAAAATGGTTTGATTCGAAGGTCGTTTATCTTGGCTCAAAGATCATTATCAACTCGACAAGGTGGGTTTTATATTCAAGAATGAAAGTGGTGGTTTCGGGTTGGGTGGCAACGATGGTGGTTGCGGGTGTTGGCAATGATGGTTGTAAAAGTGATGAAGGTGATGGTTTAGCATCGAAGAAAGATGCAAAGGTGGTGTGGTGCTACGGTTTTAAGATAGTGGAGTGGTCACAAGGTGGCGGTTGGAATTTTGGTGATCGAACGGTTCTTCGGTTCGGTAAAGGAATAGATAAAGATCATAAGCCGATGGTTAAATGGGTTGTTGTGTGCTGCGGCTAAAAGTGCCGAACCCCTTTTGGGTTTTTGGTTGGTCGATGCACAAGGAAGACAAAAGCATATGCAATCAATTAAATCAAGTGGAAGGTGTTTGTTATTGGATGAATACAGAAACATAAATGATAGCTTTGAACCAGAAAATAGATGTAAATATCACTTGCAACTTAAAGAATTATTGTGGTGTTTAAATTGGTTGCTGTCATGGTCACGAAAAAGAAGGAAAAGAAACGTAATTGAGTAGTAGTGGTGTTAGATGATTTAAGTCACAGACTTGGATATGTATATATATAATACCTATATCTATATCTATCTATATTCTATAATATATTTTAAAGTAATTTAATATAATAAAAATACATATCAATTATATCAATTAAGAGAACGTGTAAGAATAATAAATATCTACCTCCTGCCGACAGTTTTCCACATGAAGTATTATATTGTGTCCATTGCTAAACAGTTACGGATAAAAGTGTTCTTAAAAATATCAAATTTTTAGATTAAATATATTTAATTATTTCACTCATTAACTGTTTGGAACCTGATCAAAAGGGTTCGATAATTATTTATTTTATGTTCCAATTTATATGTACGGAGTACAAATATTTAAACTTAAAAAGGTAAAAATATTTTTAACAAATCTAAAATCTTCGTAATTGATTTACAGTTCAACTTTTATTTTAATCTTTCATAAACATGTATTATATTTATATTAAAACTAACAAAACATCAACCGAGTGTTACCGACATTTGCTAATTAAGCTCGTAATCATTCATTTTCCATTTACTCTCTCTTTATATATAATCAGTTTTTAAATAACAAGTTTTATCACATAAATATATATTATATATTTTTAAACAAATATTATTTTATATATTTTCAAGTAGTATTTATATACACATTTATATACACATACATATATATGTATCTATTTACAAATAGTTGTTTGTGAATCATCAAGAACAGTCGAAGGTCAATTGAATATAGGAAACAGTTCAAACTTTTTGAGACTCAACCTTACAGACTTTGCTTATTGTGTCAAGAATACTAAATCGTATCGAGAGTTTGGTTTAAAATTAGTCGAAATTTTCCGGGTCGTGACAATAGGAGTGGTAAAAGTAATGGAATGGAAGAAGTTAATTTATAGTGAAATATCTGATAAAGTAATCAAGGCAGATCATCGTATTTAATTATAGAGATCTTAATTTCCTGATTCGCCGAAGAATCAAATCTTTTAGATTTCAAAGATTTTCTTTAAATCCCTTGAATTTCGGAAATCCACCGTGACTACGTCAAAAGTTAAATCTCTATCTCAATCTTTTGTGATAGCTTCACTTGTACGCTTCACATAATCGAATTGTTTTGTTTATATTAATCAATAATGATAAAATTCTATTTATCAACTCATATTCGTCATTAAAACATTCGATTGTTAACCATGACAATCACATTCAAATTCCGGGACGAAATTTCTTTAAGGGGTAGGTACTGTGATGACCCGGAAATTTCTGAACAAATTTAAACTTAATCTTTATATGTTTTCGACACGATAAGCAAAGTCTATTAAGTTGAGTCTCAAAATTTTGAACTATTTTCATGAGATCATTTGTCCTTTGACTATTTCCGACGATTCACGAACAATGGTGTGTAGATAAATATATTTCTATATATGTATATATATATATATATATATATATATATATATATATATATATATATATATATATATATATATATATATAAATACATATATAATGATTGGAAATAATAAAAGATAATTGAATCACTAGAATTAAATATGTAAAATATTATAAGGTAAGAAAATTATTATTAGATATATATACGATTTCTGTAATAATTATTATCATATGGATACTGTAATATATATATATATATATATATATATATATATATATATATATATATATATATATATATATATATATATATATATATATATATATATATATATATATATATATATATATATAATTATGAATACTATATGTTAAAATTTATTTCTATGATGAGAGAATATTATAATATAAATAAATAAATATATATACAATACTTATATATATAAGACAATTATATTTTCATATTTAATATGCATATACATATTTTATAAAGTATTCATAATAAATATACAAGACATGTTATCATATAATATATAGTGTATAATTACAATATATAATCTTAACATGTTAGGTGTAATTACAAGTTAAAAATATAATATTATTAGTACTGTCATTAATATTATTAATAGTAATATTAACATTAAACCAGTATTAGTTATATTATTGAAAGTTAATACATTTAAGTTATTTATATTATCATGAATCATGAATAATATTAATATCATTATTATTAGTATTGTTATTAATATTATTATTATTATTATTATTATTAATATTAGCAGTATGATAATTAATATTATTAATAATATTATTGTTTTACATTTTATAGTAACTATTATAATCATCATTAGTAATAATATTATCATTATTATTATATTATTATTAATTTGTATTACTATTATTAAGTGTATTATTATATTTATATTTATTAATAAAGTCAATTATAATCTATAAATATAAATACGAATATAAGAACAGATATATGAAAGTATACATACAGATTATAATTAAATACTTACACATATACCAAATACAGATACATATACATATACATATGTACAGATGTATAAATACATATATATACAGCTGCAAATACAAACAAATACAATTTCTGTTTCTAGTCGCTATCTCCTCTGTTTAAATTGTCTAACTACATAAATTATATGCGAATCCAATCACAGATATCATCCAAAAATCAGTATCCCATCGACATCAGGTTTTCAATTAATGTACTTCCTGTCTGCATTTTTTTGTAAACGTCGAGCTCATGGTCTATATCAAATTATTGCTTCAATTATACGATTACTGTCTATATAGGATGCCATTACTTACTGCAAATTGGGAATTAAAACAGAAACAAGCAATAACAGCACGATACCCCTGTTCTTGCTCCATTTTTCCAAAATCTTGATTTCGTAACAAATTTAAAAATCTAGTAATGTAGTATTGTTAGGAATCTTATATTCAATCTATCTGGAAAGTTTCAAAACCCAATTCAATCTATCGAGTTCCAATTTTGGAGTCAAACTTGATTTTCAAAAAGTCAAACCATTTGTTCATCGCGAAATTTGAGTTCCAGTGGATGTTTTAAATTCAATTAAGGGTGCAGATAGTTTCTAAAGGATTTTTCCAACCTAATTCGTGTTGTAAGTTTTGTCTAAAACTGCTTATGTTTTAAAATCGTGATTTGGGTTCATAAGTTTCAAAAAGAGCTGCTACAATTGATTTCTTGATTTATTTATTTTTCGTTTCTGTTACTTATTATTTAATCACAACAAGTCGTTTTTAAACAATTCACATTCTAAAATAAATTGGTAATTCAATGAGTGATTTTGGTATTGTCCTTGGTCGATTATAGTTTGAGAAGAAGAGGAAGATAGAAATAAAAATATGGTTTATAAAGAATTCAGTTGGGTTTAATTCAGGAAAACAAGATCAGTCGAGTGGTTGTGTATTGGCTTGGGTTAACGAGAGGTCTCAGGATCGAGCCTCGTCATGGGCAATTCTTTTTAGGAAAGCAATTTTAAATGGTATATATTTTTATTTCATTTCCATTATTATTATTATTATTATTATTATTATTATTATTATTATTATTATTATTATTGTTGTTGTTGTTGTTGTTGTTGTTGTTGTTGTTGTTATTGATTATTGTTATCATTATTAATAATTATTGTTGTTATGATGTAAATTAGTGTTATTACTAACATTAATTATACAACTATTATTATCACTAATTTAATTGATATATTTAATATTATTGTTATTACTAGTTATTATTATTATGATTAGAATTATAACAATTATTATTATTAACATTATTACTAATATATGTATTATTGTTATTAATATTATTAGGATTATTATTAGTATTATGATGAAAATAATAAAAGTTACTATCATTTTTATTAATATTAGTATTTGTTTCATTTTAGAATTATTATTATTTTTAATAAAAATATTACTATTAAGATTACCATAAATAATAAGGTTGTTACAATTATTATTACTAAGTACTAAGTATTAATATCAAAAAGTATAATTTTCATTATCATTATTATTAAATTATTTAATTTATTAAAAACTACTGATATTATCAATATTATGAGATTTATAATTATAACTATCATTATTATTATTATTATTATCAGTATTATCTATATCATTATTATTAAAAATAATTACGTTTATGAAAATAAAAGTTTTAAGAATATTATTAAGGTTATAAGTACGCTTTAATCATATTAACAAAATTTATATAAATATTCATATATAACATGTTAGGTATTTTATTAAAATACTAATCAAATATATATTAATATAACTATATAAATGATAAACATTTTGAATATATACACAAACTAAATAAATATAGTATATAAATTAAGATATAATATATAAACTTGTTCGATTACGATGATATATTTTAATATATATACAAATGATATAGGTTCGTGAATCCGAGGCCAACCTTGCACTTGTTCAATGATGTCATATGTATTTTTACTACGAAATACAGTATAGTGAGTTTCATTACTCCCTTTTTATATATATTTTTGGGACTGAGAATAAATGCGCTGACTTTATTAATGTTTTACGAAATAGACTCAAGTGA
The DNA here is from genome assembly GCF_046630445.1 of Rutidosis leptorrhynchoides. Lineage (NCBI taxonomy): Eukaryota > Viridiplantae > Streptophyta > Magnoliopsida > Asterales > Asteraceae > Rutidosis > Rutidosis leptorrhynchoides. The sequence continues at coordinate 484,755,492 of NC_092336.1, forward strand.
TCAAAAACTACATTCTATGGCTGGATTATGAATATTGAATATCACCCCTTTTTATCTTGGTAACCTAATGATTAGGAAACGGGTATGGCCCCTAATTGACGCGAATCCTAAATATAGATCTATGGACCTCGACAAGTCCCATCCGGGGTACGGATGCTTTATTACTTCGAGATTATTATTATTATTATTATTATTATTATACAGATGAGAGGTTCTGTTTGGGGATATTCTATGCATTAAAGTTAATTCGGTTATCAAGCGTTCACCATATGAATGATTTTTAATTCGCGGGTTACGCGTATTATTTTATACTCGGGTTACGTGTATAATTATATTTCTGAAATCTTGTGGTCTATTAAAATGATGGAAATGAATGTTTATGATAAACTAATGAACTCACCAACCTTTTGTTTGACACTTGAAAGCATGTTTATTCTCAGGTTTGAAAGAAATCTTCCGCTGTGCATTTGCTCATTTTAGAGATATTACTTGGAGTCATTCATGACATATTTCAAAAGACGTTGCATTCGAGTCGTTGAGTTCAACAAGATTATTATTAAGTCATTGATAGTTTGATATATTATGAAATGGTATGCATGCCTGTCAACTTTCGATGTAATGAAAGTTTGTCTTTTAAAAACGAATGCAATGTTTGTAAAATGTATCATTTAGAGGTCAAATACCTCACGATGTAATCATGTGTTATTGTATTCATCCTTATGGATTAGGACGGGTCGCTTCATTATATAAGCTATGTGAATGGAGTCATACATGCTTTATTAAAGAAAACTTTGCATTCACAAAATCATCACTATGTATCTTATTTTGAATGCATTGTCAACAGATGTATTATTGTAAACTATTATTTACGGTGATTGTCTATATGTAGAAATCATCAGATGTCGAAAACCTTGGATTTAGATATTCATTTATGGTGTGCCTTTTCAAAAGAATGCAATGTTTACAAAACGTATCATATAGAGGACAATATCTCGCAATGAAATCGGTGAATAACGTACTGCGTCAATAGCGATTTTGACGGGTCGTTACATGTGGTATCAGAGCGTTGGTCAGTAGCGAACCAGAAATTGCATTAATGTGTCTAACCGGATATTGTTAGGATGCATTAGTGAGTCTAGACTTTGACCATGTCTGCATGTTAAAAGTTTTGCTTATCATTTCTTGTCGGAAATTACCTGCTTATCATTCTTAAGTCTAGATATGTTTTCTTGCATTTATTCCATAGATAGTGTACAGACGAATTCATATCTTAGCATATCTGTTACTGTAAACTTTGCCTGAAAGCTTCCGTAAATTCCCTCTGTAATCTGCGGGATCTCTTGTACTATATATAGGTATTCTATGTAATTAGAATATCCTCTGATATCTAAAATTCATTTCATATCGAAAAATCTTTTATCTAACAGTGTAAGATGAATTCTGCAACCAGTTCGAGTTCCTCGAATTCTGAAAGCTATTCTGATATGGATTTCTCACTTGATTCCTCGAGTTCCTCGAGCTCCAAAGGCAGCGTAACCGGAATGAACCAACTAATTAGTTATCAAATATTCTAGGTAAATTGGGAATGTGTTCGTAGTCTACTTAATCATTGGAGACAAGAAGAAGGTGATCCCTTCCATCCACCGAATTTCCCTCTTGGCGAAGAACCTGAAGCACTTACCGGCGAACCAGTCCGAAACACCATTTTCACCCTCATTTCCAGAACAGCTCTCAACGATTACGTAATATCTACAATTCTAAATCTTATTCATCCGCTCATCCGAACCGCCAATCATCTCGGTGTAATAGAAGAAGTCAACGAGCTTCGCGCTCGAGTAGTGGCTTTGGAGATTATGATGCGCAACTTGCAGGAATCACAAGCAACACCAGCACCACCAGCATCAGCACCAACAGCACCATTACCACCACTAACAACATCCGCATCACACGCCTCAACATCACAATCTGTCCCACGAGCATCAACGTCATACGCCCTGTAGATACCAAGGAATACCAACAATAACAAACGATGAAGTATTGATTCATAACTTCATTGGAGAAATATTCTACGGGGATTATGTAATATCTAAAGTTTTAGAGATTATTTATTTTAGTTCTAACCGTAAATCAGATGAGTGGATGGATAGAAATAATAGATGGGAGAGTAGAAACCCTGACAAGAATGGTGCGTGATTTACAAGCTAGACTTGTTATACAAGTGCCACTAGCAGTACCATCAGCATCACCATCAGTATCGCCAATACCAGCAACACCTGTAGCACCACAAGCTCCACCAGCTCCATAACCACCGATGATATCGACACCACAATCACAAATGGGTATATTGAAATAATGAGTTATGGAGTATTAACTCATTATTCCAAGGAATTTATATATTATATCTATCAATTTTGGAAACAATAATATATCTTTTCGTACTAAGCTATTATGTATGAATTGAAAAAGGGTAGATACTACTCGGTTAATTCATATTACTAATATGCTATGATGTACATCCTTCGTTAACAACTTAACAGTCGTTAACTATAATCTCTGCTTCAGCTCAATAAATCTTATTTCATAGTAACCAAGCGTATTATTTAAATATATGTTTGAGTTTACACTTTCAACATCGATGCATTCGAAACTTTCTAGAAAACATCATTCATGCCTTGTGAAGTTCACAAGAACTTCACGAGCACCAACATCATTCAGCGAGTAATGTCAATAAGAATAAATGAAGTATTGATTACATTAGTGAAATACTTCGCGAAGATTAAGTAATCTTTAATGTTTTAGAGATTATCCATTTCTAGTTCCAGCCAAAAATCAAATGAGTTTAATATTATGTTAACTCATTAAATCTGTATTACATTTTAAGAAAATATACATAAATATATTTTCATAAAGACTGTAATAAAATTCTTTTGTACTAAATATTACTTGTGAAATTTTTTAACGGGTAGGTAATACCCGGGAAATATTTAAGTTCACAATTAATATGTTACACTGCACATTCTTCAATTATTCGATAATCATTAACTATACCCACTACTTTCACAACGATATACATTCTTTCATGGAAATATGAGCAACCATTCTCATTCAAATCCAGTTACATATTCTGATTTTAACATATCAGAATCCAAGTCAAGATATAACAGATATCGTCACTCTTAGATCCCTATATCTTTCAAAGCTATACTTTGACTTCAAAACTGTGCTAGAACATCATATGTATATTGACGATTACAATCTGTGTTCAAACCCTTCATAATTCTTGAAAACACTTCAATTAAGAAACAACTGAGAGGATGATCCAGCCACACGTTATCTACGAAAAGAAAGACTTATGCATATAGTCATACACCTGGAAAACTCTCAGAATCTAAGTAAAAGCTTAACAAGTAGCTGTGCTAGATCCTTTGGCGTTGTTATTACCGAAAATAACCTTGCCATTCCTTTTAAAAGTATCCAGTTTTATCACACTTCCAATCAATCAACTTTGACTTTTTAGATTAGCCTTATTATAACCTTGATATATACGTTTTTGTTACCGGGGAACCTTTTATGTTCCATCATATTAACAGTAAACGTATCAGCAACTCCGTTACCCTTTAACTTAAGCCTCTCCGAAAAATCACTATATTTAATCATTGGAACCCTATCATGTACTCATATGCATCTTGTAACAGTAGTTGCCATACCAAATACCGAGAAACTTCAATCATTATTCTCGAATTTCGCAGCGTTTCTACGTCACCAATTATATATATACATATAATGTCTATCTCCTGGACTTACGTACTTCAATTCTGAATTTCTGATTAAGCACCCCGATTTACGAATCAGTTCTCGAAATTTTGAAAAAGCTGATGAAGCAGCAAAAACTGTAAACGACCTTAACAGTCGAAAGTTTGATGATAAAGAATAGTGGGCTGAAGAAGCTCAGAAAATGAGAAAATTTGGTACTGAAAAACGAATTGAGCAAACCATGAAGGAGGCTGTGGACAGATCACAAAGACTAAATCTGCCTTCAAAGAATCCAGATGATTCAGTATCTGCTGAAGCCATTAGCGAATACCTTGCTCCTTACTTACCTTTGCGGACAAATTTTCTGCATCATCCTTTGGTTCTAGATATTTTAAAATTCTAAAATATCAGCGTATCTTTCAGTATAAATATCCTCGATATTTCTGAAGATATCTTCATAACTATCATTGTCCGAGATTATTTATCTCTTTGCGCTATCTGTGTTACCTCATAAAGGAAACTGTTTTAGTTTCTAAACTTCTGAAACCTTCGAGTTTAAATTATGAATGTATTCTGGAGAAGTGTTGGGAATTGAAGCATGAGTTAGTATAATATAGTGACGCCTGGCCAACGTGATTATATTACAGTAAGTCATGCTAAATTTTTAATGGAACATGATGACTCACAGACCTTACAATCATCATGTGCCATGTACACGACTCTTTCATTCTATCTAACCTCTAAACATATCAAGAACATAATTTCTTGATAGTTCTATCTTACCTGGATTTTCTGGTAATTTAACAAATCAGATCGTGCTATTGCAATTTCTTTCTTAGAACATTAGTCATGTTCATTCAAAATTCGAAGATCTAACCTACAAATTCGAAACGTCTTGATCGCTTTACTTAAATTCATGAAGAAAAACAAAAGCATGGAGCTCTGAAATATAAGGAAAAATATAAAGCCCGACAACAACACCTAAATTACAAATCGTGTATATCAATACGTATTGCAACGTAAAGACACGGGAGAATTATAAAAACACTATAACCCCAAGGTAATAGTAGAAGTAAATAGATTCCTCCGGTGGAAGAAGAAAAAAAAGAATGACAGATACGATAGCCAGGAAAATATCAAGAATCAGGACTGGATTTAGCATTTTCACAATCTTTTGGAAGTATGAAATAAGGAAGAAGATATAGGAGTGGTGAAAATAATGAAACGGAAGAGGTTAATTTATAGCGAAATATCAAACATAGCAAACAAGACAGTTTACGCATTGAATCAGAGAAAATCCTAAATTTCCTTAATTACCAAAGAATCAAATCTTATTTAGATTTCAAAGATTTTCTTTAAATTCCTTGAATTTCGAAAATCAACCGTGACCACGTCAAGAGTTAAGATGAATCTCTATTTCTTCATTTCATAATTTTGCGATAGCTTCGCTCATACTCTTTGCATAATCGAATCGATTTATCCATATTATTGAACCTTGATAAAATTCTAAATTTCAACTCGTATTCGTCTTGAAAAATATTCTAACTTTCGACCATGACAACTCCACTCAAATTTCGGGATGAAATTTCTTTAACGGGTAGGTATTGTGATGACCCGGAAAATTTTGACTTATTTTGAACTAAATCTTTATACGATTTACTCTAAGGTTTACAACGCCTTAGCCGGATCTACACTTCCTTTCTCAGCAAACCAACGAGCTCTACTAACTCTCATCCGGAAGCACATGGATCTTTCCACCGGACGCTCAAATTATCACTCTGATTTGCAAATGATTGATTATATTCACATCTTTTTCGCTCTCTTAGAAAGAGATAATTTCAAAAGCACACCAGACAGGCTAGTGATTTACGTAACAATTGATCATCATGCTGATCTGATTATCAAAGAGTTATGAGACGCATTTACAGAGGAAGTAAGGCGCAACAATCCGTTCTCTCATCTTGAACCAGATCGAGTCAATATTGCCACCTACGTTATGAAGCAGATATCATGTATCTTCCACGAATCCACAGATCCAAGTTTCACATTTAAATCCGGATGTCGAGAGATATACTCAAAGACAGTGATGTTGATGCTCGGGTCAGGACTGCTGTTCACTTCTTTTCAGCTTCGCCTTTTAACTAATCTGTGCAAAGCTACAGACTCCTACTATGGAGAACATCATTTCGAAGATTTCGAGATACTAAAGATACAGTTTCTAACATTGTTTGAAAACTCCGAAATGAGCATCCCGTCAGAGAAATAATCACCACCAACACTGCCTCTATGATTGACATTCATGGATCAACCAGCAGAGCCGTGGATCATATTCTCATCGGACTTCAGGATTTATCACGAGCCGAAACTGCACACTACCTATCTTTCAGAAGATCTTCAAGAGAAGTACCGGACCTTCTACAACTTTTGGTCCGACACTTTCTCAGAATTTACCCACCAAGGCAAACATTCCCTCGAGAAGATCAAGATTACAACCACCTGCGAGGAATGTTTGCTTTTTAAAAGCATCACTACGGTCGAGCCAACGACCTTAAACAAAAGCGCTTCTCAGGAGGCAACCCATGCAATAAAGTAGAGTAGAAGAATAAAAGATGACAAATGAGACGATCAATAAAGGAAGCAAGGATTGAAAGCCAGCTAGTATCAAGCAACATCCGCTAGGGGTACTTCTTTCTTCCCGCTACTAGCTCAAAGTTTAAATTATGCCACATCCTAGCTTATCACTAAGTGTGGGATCCCAACCAAATTAAACACTAGACAAATACTCTAAGTGTGGGATGTTGGTATAAACTTTTTATGCTGTATTAAAATAACCCATTACGAAGATCCCAAGTTCTTAAGCCAAATTTCAAATTTTTAACAAGAGAAAGCCTTTTCGAAAAAGTATTTTTGAAATCCTAAAACGTTTATAAATAAAAGTAAGCCTTAAGTAAGGTGGAAATCTTGTTAGATTGAACCAAATCTCTAATAGAGCATTGCATGACTAAGGCATTATCGACCTAAATTGATTAAGGTGAGTGATATCGCTCCATTTATATATACTTTATTTCGCGATATCTACCTCACTTTGCTCGGTTTTTGACTATCTCAGAGCCCATTTAGTGTGTTATTGAGCTAATTGGTAAATTAAGGGCTAAGGAGTTGATTTGGTGTAAAATTGACCAAATCATGGACAAAATTGTCTAAGAAAATGACAACTGCAAGAAACAGCTACAAAAGCGCCGCTCCTGAAGGCCCAAAAGCGCTGTTCCATAATGAAAAGCGGCGCTATTATGCACGATTTGTCTCCATTTTTCTTCAGTGAACAAAAGTACCATTCTAAATATCAAAAGCGTCGCTCCTATTCAGCCAAAAGCGTTGCTCCTCAACAAAAGCACCACCCATGTTCAGAGCTAAAAGCGATGTTCCAAAGTTAAAAGCGCCGCTCCTCACCAAGCCAAAAGCATCGCTCCTGAAGTAAAAGCGGCGCTCCTGACGCTGTTTCAGCCCAGATTTTCAGCACTATAAAAGGAACGAGATTAGGTCATTTTTCATATGCATCTTTGGGAGCAGCTGCTAACGGTCCGAATTACACACACTAAACCCTAATTTCATCATCCATTGGTGTTTAAGGGTGGATTCAAGGAAGCTAGCTCAAGATTCATCATTGTTTATCTTAGATCTTCATCTTCTTTACAATTTGGGTTGTAATCTTCACTTTAATTTTTATATTTAGCATTGATTACTTGTAAAAACTTGAAGATGATGATGATTTACATTTCTATGCTTATTATTAGTTTAATTTTAGCCATGATTGGCTAAATCTCTTGTGTTTGCTTATCTATGAATCTCTAATGCTAGTGTTTGCCCCAAATCAATTGATTATTGTTGTTTGAATGAATTACATGATATTGTGTTGTTGACTTGGCTAAAGATCCATTACTATGAGTTTGTTTTAGGCTTGACTTTGATTACATGTGTTGCATAGCTCTCTTAGTGATTTGAGAAGTGAATCAATATGTACATCAACACCTTAGGTGATCTAGACAACTAGTTTAGGAATTGTAAGTGATTGTGTTCTTGATCTAGGTTGGTTTTCAATTAGCCTTTAGTCAACATAGTAATGCCGATTATCTTAAGTGATTTCAATAGTTGGAGGTTTTAAGTGATTTTAACCTAAGCTCAATCTCAATGACCAAATCATGCTTAAATCGATCTTAAGATATAAAGCTTATGTGAATTTGTGGAGTATCATTTGATTTGAATTTTAGTAGTGATGCTAAACATTTAATAGTTCAACAACTAATGAGATAGCAATATAGGCAAAACGGGGCAAGCCAAAGCATAGAGAGGATTAGATAAGTGAACACGTCTTAGTTAATTTGTTTTAAGTCTTAATACTTCGCTACTTGTTTCTTGTTACTAGTTTAATCGATAAATTTAGGTTTGTTTAATTGCGCAAGTTTAGTTGATAGTTGATATCAATCGAACCCCCCCCCCCCCCCCAATCAAACAAACCTTAGGACAATTGATAGTTTCAGATATCCGACTTACACTGAATCTCTTGGGACGAACTTGATAAGAATACTTATATTAAAGTGCTATAATAACCGGATTCTAAGTGCTCGTTAGTTGTGTGTGCTTATTTGTAATATTTGAGTCTTGTATAAATTTAGATGGTAAAAGATGTATTGTCACGCACGCAACAGTGAGGCACCCAAATAAGACCAACATTCATCTTTAATGCTTCATTATTTTCCGTTGAGAGTGCCGATGTATGTGCTCAGAATCAGAACTTGCTTTAGATCTACATTTCCAAAGCAGCGAAACGTGATTCGGTTATAATTAGAAGAGCTAGCCATTTGTCAAAAATAAACCTTTCGCACCTCCACTACTTCTACTTCACCACCATATTCACATTATCCTTACTATCACTCAAAAAATCTAGAAAATGAGATTCCTTTCGAAAACCCGATGTTATAAACCTATCAAGTATCATGGTAAAGGTCTTGAAAAAGTTTTACCGGAAAAAGTTTCTCGAGATGAAATCGAAAAAAAATATTAATATTTCAAAGTTCTGAAAAAAGAAGCAGAACTTATAAAGAGAAAAGCCGAAGAAGAACTTGACCGAAAATGACTATCAAATGAAGAAAAGTTCAAAAGTGCTTCTCAAAATTTCAGCACTCCTATCTATCCGAATAAAAGTTTGCATAAGGACCATATCACCCTTTTTCTCACCCCTCAAAAACAACTTCACTGCCACTCCAAAATTCCTTGTCATCATTGACAAATGACCTAGAAGCTATGGTTTAAAACTGTTCTCACATTAGTAGAAAGGATTTGAGTCTTTATCAAGCCTATGACGATGGGTGCAGCATGGCTGGCTATGAGCGAATTTATTTCTTAGATCTATAGGGAACCCTAAACACTTGTGTGATTTGAATGACCCGTGAAAGTTAGCCTAAGTCATGTAACCTCCTCGCATGCTTGCAGAGATAGTTTCAATCCTAACATAAATGACTCACCTTATCTTTCGCTCTTATAATAAAAAGCAAACCGCTTAGGCTATTAGAAAAGAAACACCGAAAAGATTTCTTAAGGTAAAATGAGAGTTTGCTTGAGGACAAGAAACATCTAAGTGTGGGATATTTGATATCGGCTAAAAAGTCACGTTTTCACCCGGTATTAAGGCTCAAAAGCAAGAAAGATTCGAACTTTATCAGCAAAATACCAACTTTTTTGGTTAAAATTGAAGAGCAAGTAATTACGAAAACGATGCAAAAAGAATCAAGAGAATCGGAGCTAAAACGAAGATTCTAGAGCGAAAACGGTGAAAGACAAGAAATCAAGTTACGATCTAGGGAATCAGCAAGCCAAACTGTGACGACCCAAAAATTTTTGACCAAATTTAAACTTAATCTTTACATGTTTTCAATACGATAAGCAAAGTTTGTAAAGTTAAATCTCAAGAATTTTTGAACTATTTTTATGAATACATTTAACCTTTGACTATACCCGATGATTCACGAACAATTGTGTGTATATATATTAATAAAATACACATTAATCAATAGGAATTAAAAAGGTAAAATAATAAATAAAATAGTTAAGATATCATTAAAATAAATAAATAAATAAATAAATATATATATATATATATATATATATATATATATATATATATATATATATATATATATGATTTATATTAATAACTATCTGTAATATATAAAATATATAAATATTAAATAAATTTTATTATATAAGATAATATTACATAATTAATAAATTGTAATATTAATGAATTACAAGTTTAATTATAGTTATTATATTATTATTACTATTAGTATTAGTATCATTAAAAATAATAATATGAAATTTGTTATATGTTAAACTATAGTTGTTATATTAATGTTATTACTTTCATTATTATTATTAATAGTAATATCAGTATTAGTAATATTATTATATATATATACACACATAAAATTTGATTCAGTTAATTAATAATATTATGATTATCATTAATAATATCTGTATTATTATATATAGTAGTAAAAATTTATGATTTTAATTATTATTGTTAGTTTGATAATTACCATTACTATAAAAATTATTATTTATAATATAAAGATTATTATAATAATAACACAATTTATTATTATTATTATCATTAGTAATATAATTTGTTTTTTTAAAAAAAATTATTATTATAATTATTATTATCATTGTATTAAGATTATTATTGTTATAACTATTGTTGTTATTAGTAATATATGTATCATAAAATTTTTACATGTAAGTTGTTATATTATTACTAGTATTATCATAATCATTGTTATTATTATTTGTTATTAACAATGTTATCATGTTATCTTTATCAATATTAATATTATTTTGTTTTATCATTAATATCATTACTAAACTTATTAAGATCATTATTAATGTAATTACTAATATCATCATAATATTATTATTATTACTCTTAGTATTATTATTATTATTTTTATTATTATTATTATTTTTATTATTATTATTATTATTATTAATTAAGTATTAGTATTAGTATTATTATTAGTATTAATATTATTATTAAGTATTATGAGAATTATTATTATTATTGTTATTGTTATTAAATATTAGTATTATTATTATTAGTATTATTATTACTGCTAAATATTATGAATATTATTGTTATTATTAACATTATCATTATTATTAGTTTTACCATTATTATGATTATTACAACTATATCATTATCATTAGTAATAAAAATTACTATTATTATAGTTATTATTATTATTATTATCAGTATTATTATGGTTATCATTATTAAAAGTATCATTATTTAAAATTTATAAGTAGTATTTTCATTGAAATTAATATCTTTATTAAAACTATCATTTTATTTTCATCAAAACTATTATTATTAACAAATAAATAATTTTGTATATAAAAAAATATTTATTACATATACTATAATTAAATTAATATTTCATATAGTTATATATTAGACATATTGATATTACTTATATAAATAATTAAACATAACAAATTACTGACTTTTAAATATAATACTAACCTTATATATATATGTATATATATATATATATATATATATATATACAACAAATAATTTAAGATATATATATAAATAAGATATATGTTTTAAAATGGAATTCAATATAAATTCTATATAATCACAAATATATAAATATTATATAATTAAAAACGAAAATTATGAGATTTCGATTATATGTTTTAATATATATAATTGATATAGGTTCATGAATCCGAGCTCGACCCTGCATTGTTCAGTATCGTCGTATGCATATTTTTACTACAAAATATCGTATCGTGAGTTCATTTGATTCCCTTTTACTCTTTACATTTTTGGAATTGAGAATACGTGCGCTGTTTTTACAACTGCTTTATTAAATGCCTTTAAAATCTATATTTTTGAACTGAGATGCTTTTATAAATGTTTGACTAGATAGACACAAGCAAAACATTCCTCGAATGAATTATTATGCAGACAGAAGTTTTGTGGATTATTATTGAATTAGTTGGACGTGATAATTGCCACTAATTGTTGTGAATATTTTCCCCTGATTATTATTGCTTGGTAACCTAAGAATTAGAAACGGGTATGGCCCTAATTCACGCGAATCCTAAAGGTAGCTACCGGGTTTAACACCCCCACTCCGAATGTTCACTAGACGGAAGAGCTAGTGGGCGTGGTGACTTTTACTTCGAAGTTTATATATTATACAGACGAGATGTTCTGTTTTTGGGGATATTATTGATGCGCATTATCTGTTAAGGTTGGTTACCATGTTGAGCAATGAAATCAAAATGAATGTTGTGTATCGAGAGAATGATTTTTATAAACAGGTTATGTGTATTAGTTTTGTGCACGAGATATGTGTACGATTATTAAAAATTGCGTGGCAACCTACGGGGGAGAAAAGGATACGAACCTACTCTCCCAAGCATTATGAAAAGTGGTTTAGTACACGAGATAGGTGTACTGTATTTAAATCTTGTGGTCTATCAAAATGATTAATTTTATTGTTTATGATAAACTTATGAACTCACCAACCTTTTGGTTGACACTTTAAAGCATGTTTATTCTCAGGTATGAAAGAAATCTTCCGCTGTGCATTTGATCATTTTAGAGATGTTACTTGGAGTCATTCGTGACATATTTCAAAAGCTGTTACATTCGAGTCGTTGAGTTCATCAAGATTATTATTAAGTCATTGATAAGTTTGATATATTATGAAATGGTATGCATACCTGTCAACTTTCGATGTAATGAAAGTTTGTCTTTTAAAAACGAATGCAATGTTTGTAAAATGTATCATATAGAGGTCAAATACCTAGCAATGTAATCATATGTTATTGTATTTGTCCTTATGGATTAGGACGGGTCGTCTCATGTGGTATCAGAGCGGTGGTCTTAGCGAACCAAGTCTTGCATTAGTGTGTCTAACTAGTAGTTGTTATGATGCATTAATGATTCTGGACTACGACCGTGTCTGCATGTCAAAAGTTTTGCTTATCAATTCTAGTCAGAAATCATCTGCTTATCATCCTTAGGAAATTACCTGCTTATCATTCATAGGGAATCACTTGCTTATCATTCTTAGTCTAGACACATCTTACAGCATTGACTGCATGAATAGTGTATAGACAAAATTCATATCTTAGCATATCTGATAATTCATATCTTAGCGTATCTCTTACGGTAGACTTTGCCTGACATATTCTGTAAATCCCTCCGTAATCTACGAAATCTTTTATTCTATATATATATATATATATTCTATGTAATTAGAATACCATCTGATAGCCGGAAATCATTTCATATCGAAAAATCATTTATTCAATCGCACGAAATGGAACTCGCCACTAGTTCAAGTCCCTCGGATTCCGATATGGAGTTTCACTCGAGCTGTGAAAGCAGTATGACCGGAATGGAGCAACCAATTAGTCATCATCAATTTTGGATGAATTGTGGATGGGTTCTGTGATGACCCGGGAATTTCCGACCAAATTTAAACTTGAATATTAATTGATTTCGATACGATAAGAAAAGTCTGTAATATTGAGTCTCGAAAACTTTGAACTGTGTTCATGCATACATTTAACCTTCGACTATTCCCGACGATTCACGAACGATTAATTGTAAATAAATGTGTATATATGTATATATAAGTATATAAGTAGTAAATAGAAATATTAAATAAAGTATTGTATAAGTTGGTGATTGGAACTAATTTTGAGCTATGAAATAATTAGATTGCTATTAAAATATAATTAATATAATATAATTCGAATATAAATGGTCTCGAATTCATTTAGTAAAAGATTGAGCATCTCGTATTAAAATTATCGGTAGAGAAACATTTATGACATCCGTGATTAAATTAATATGTCATTTCTTTTATTTGATCATTTACACTATCTTAGCTTTTATGTACATATGTATACATATAGATAAAACATATAGATAGAATATATATATATATATAACATGTATACATCACATACACATGGTTATAGAAATTGGAAACATTATCTAATTTTTTTTTCTGTTAACTTCACAAATAAACCAACCACATATGACAACCATTACCACCCATACCAATTAACTTTCTGTTACGTATATAAATAATTAAAGACACATATTCATTCCATTTTACATTAAAGTCCAACACAACCTAATCATAATAAACTAAATTCAATGAATGACTATTATCTCTGTCTTGACTTTTACATACATATATGATATATCCATACAATTGTTAAATTAGATGCACATCACTATCTCTCATTTACATTTATAGTTGTCATCAACTCACTCACTTTACTATATCCTACCCGTATTATTTCCAACCCAGAATAATTCATCTTTCCTTGTCTTGAGTCATCTTTCACATCCCACTGCATTTTCTTTCTTACCTTTCCTAGTTCTATCTTATTAAGCAACATCCTCAATCATTTTACAAACCTTCATTCACCTCATTATCAATTCTATTTTTGATCATAAACTAGCATCAACAAATAACCATAAACCGTATCATCACCCTCACAAACCACAGCTACAACCACTTCACTTTTCTTCACTCCAGCCATCGTCACCCTTTTTCTATGCAGCCTAAACAACTATGAACCAGAAAAATTACTGCTACTTACTCGTGTATGGAAGATGTTACTGCTACTTTAATATTCCCAATCGAATTTCAGCCCATAAGCAAATCTAAAGGGGCTGTTAAAACAATCCTGTTAACAACCAAATTGTTGTGACTATTTGACAAACACCACTATCAATCTTACCACAACACTCATCTTGATCGACCCAATGTAAAGCATCTCAACTACTGTAAGTTGCTATACATGTTTATTCTATTCTCCTGTCAAAACAACCTTGTCAAAATAAATCCTGACTAATGTAACTTTTAAAAATATGCTTCAGATGTAAAAATGTTAAGTTTTCAATAAAGTCAAACTAAACTTAATCTGGGTTTTGATAGCTGCAGCTGCTACTGCCATGTTACTTGTTTTCTGTTTGAACTTTCTCGACACCCAACACCAATATTGTTGCAGGCCTCGTTACACAGTGGCAATATTCCTGTTACAAACTTCAACCCAAATCGAAACTAAAACTCATTGAAACCTAATCAAAAAAAATGAACGTCAATATCAATCAAAACCCATTTTAGCTACTATTTGTTCCTTGTTATTCGCTGCTGCTACTATTATTAACCGAAAACACAAACAAATCATTGACTTTAATCGACTACTATGAAGAACACCAATCATTACTGTTCGTGTTCGATCTAATTAAAAGTACATAATACATATAGAGGGATGAAGAAATTAAGAGAATAATTAGTGAATCGATTACTTACTTGAAATAATTGATTTACCGATTAATTGATCGATTGAGGAGGGATGACAATTAATGATGATGAAGACTGATGATGATGAAGATGAATCAATGACCTCCAGTACATCGAAGATTGTTGCTTGATTGTTTGATGTATGATGAATCGACGAACCCCTAATTGTATTATCATCTTCCCTGCGTGTTTTGTTACTTCGATCTGTTTTGGGGGAGAGAAACAAACTGTGGGGATTTGTTTATATATTAGGTACTCCGTATTATTATTTTTAATTATTATTAAATATCATTATTATTATTATTATTATTATTATTATTATTATTATTATTATTATTATTATTATTATTATTATTATTATTATTATTAATATTATTAATACTATTATTATTTATTCTTAGTATTGCTAGGTGAATTATTATTATTGATATCAAGATTTTTATTGATATCATTAATATTATAAGAATCATTTTTTTAAATTATCATTTTTTAAGAAATATGGTTATCTTTATTATTACTATTATTATTATCATTAACAATAAAAATTAATATTTTACAACTATTATTATAAATATAATTATTATTATTTTTAATAAAATTATTACCTTTATTAGTAAAAATTAAGTATTATAACTATTTTCATTTTTAACAAAAAATATATATATTTAATGAAAATATGAAATATATATATATATTTAATATAAAAAGGATATAACTAATGAATTTACCTATATATATACAAAGTTGTTCGAATTTAATTATGCGTTTTAATATAATTACAACTAATATAGGTTCGTGAATCCGAGGCCAACCCTGCATTGTTCGATATAGTCATATGTATTTTTACTACAAAATACATTAGGTGAGTTTCATTAATCCCTTTTTAAATGCTTTTGCAATATATATTTTTGGGACTGAGAATACATGCGCTGCTTTTATAAATGCTTTAAGAAATTGACACAAGTAATCGAAACTACATTCTATGGTTGGATTATCTAATTGAATATGCCCTTTTTATTAAGTCTGGTAATCTAAGAATTAGGGAACAGACACCCTAATTGACGCGAACTCTAAAGATAGATCTATCGGGCCCAACAAGCCCCATCCAAAGTACTGGATGCTTTAGTACTTCGAAATTTATATCATGTCCGAAGGAGGATCCTGGAATGATGGGGATATTCTTATATGCATATTGTGAATGTCGGTTACCAGGTGTTCAATCCATATGAATGATATTTTTGTCTCTATGCATGGGACGTATGTTTATGAGAATTGGAAATATGAAATCTTGTGGTCTATTAAAATTA
Source organism: Rutidosis leptorrhynchoides (assembly GCF_046630445.1). Lineage (NCBI taxonomy): Eukaryota > Viridiplantae > Streptophyta > Magnoliopsida > Asterales > Asteraceae > Rutidosis > Rutidosis leptorrhynchoides. Next base: position 484,771,957 of record NC_092336.1, read on the forward strand.
TGAAATGATTATTTATGTTAAACTAATGAACTCACCAACCTTTTGGTTAACACTTTAAAGCATGTTTATTCTCAGGTACGAAAGAAATCTTCAGCTGTGCATTTGCTCATATTAGAGACATTACTTGAAGTCATTCATGACATATTTCAAAAGACGTTGCATTCGAGTCGTTGAGTTCATCAAGATTATTTAAAGTCAATTATAGTTACATATATTATGAAATAGTATGCCTGCCGTCAACTTTCGATGTAATGAATAATTGTCTTTTCAAAAACGAATGCAATGTTTGTAAAATGTATCATATAGAGGTCAAGTACCTCGCGATGTAATCAACTGTTGTGAATCGTTTATAATCGATATGGACTTCGTCCGGATGGATTAGGACGGGTCTTCACAGTTGGTATCAGAGCGATGGTCTTAGCGAACCAGGTCTTGCATTAGAGTGCCTAACTAGTAGTTGTTTAGATGCATTAGTGAGTCTGGACTTCGACCGTGTCTGCATGTCAAAAGTTTTGCTTATCATTTCTAGTCGGAAATCATCTGCTTATCATCCTTAGAAAATTACCTGCTTATCATTCTTAGTCTAGACACATCTTACTGCAATGATTGCATGAATAGTGTATAGACAAAATTTATATCTTAGCGTATCTGCTAATTCATATCTTAACATATCTGTTACTGTAGACTTTGCCTGACAACTTCTGTAGATTCCTCTGTAACTTATGGGATTTTAGTATTATATATGCAAATGTAAATTATGTATTGCAGGGTACTAATCTACATCCTATAATCTATTTTTTCTTATCAAAAATCCTTCATCTGATCGTACGAGATGAATCCCTTAATCAGTTCGAGTCCCTCAGATTTCGATAGCTATTCCAATAGTTATTCCGACAGCTATTCCGGCATGGATGTTCACCTAAGCTCCGAAAGCAGCGTCACCAGAATGAATCAATCAATCAGTCATCCCCAATTCATCTGATGGGTTCGTAGTCGACTTAATCAACGGAGACGCGAAGAAGGCGATACCTTCCACCAACCGAATACACCTCTTGTGAAGAACCTGAAGCACTTACCGGCGAACCTATCTGAAACACCATTTTCAGCCTCATTTCTAGAGTAACTCGACATGATTATATACTATCTCAAATTCAAAACCTTATTCATCCGCTCGTTCCGACCGACAATCATCCCGGAACAATATAAGAAGTCAACGAACTACGCGCCCGAATTGTAGCCTTGAAAAATATGGTGCAAAACGTACCAGCTTCAGCAACATCAACGGCACCAACAGTACCATCAACAATCCATGCTTCAATATCATCATCTGTACTTTGAGTATGATCTTCGTTCTACGTATCGTTCTACCTCATTTATCTTCGTTCGACATGGCGAATATGTAATCTCTAAAGTTTTAGAGATTATTTATTCTAGTTCCAACCGAAAAGCAAATGAGTTTAATATCATATTAACTCATTAAATCCATGAATACATCTGAAGAAAATAAATATGTATATATGTTTTCATAAAGATTGTAATTAAAAATTCTCTTGTACAAACTGTTAATGGTAAAAATATTTTAACGGGTAGGTAATACCCGAGGAATATTTAAATTTCACATTAATAAGTTACACTATACGTTCTTCGAATCTGATTCAACAGTCATTTACTATCCTACTTGCAACCACAGCTATACGAATCCGTTCATCACAGAATAACCATTTTCATTCAAATTCATATTTGGATTTCGACTTATCAGAATCCGACAAGTGGCATAATGAAGAAAACATGGGGCAAGATAAAATTTGCTAGAAACAAACAAATTAACTATGAGAAATCTTGTTAAGAATCCACGTTAACAAAATCCTAGCTAACTGTTCCTAGCTAACTGATTACATTTTATTTATCGCAGTTTGTTTATCGCAATTTAATTATCGCAATTTTATTTATCGTCATTTAATTTCTGTTATTTACTTTACGCACTTTATTTATCGTCATTTAATTTCTGTTATTTATTTTTACGCACTTTAAATATCAAGACACGTATACAAGGTTTTGACATATCATATCGACGCATCTATATATATTATTTGGAATCACCATAGACACTCTATATGTAGTAATGATCGAGTTCTCTATACAGGGTTGAGGTTGATTCTACAATAATATATATAGTTTGAGTTGTGATCGAGTCTGAGACGTATACGGGTCACGATACGTATTAATTAGTTCGAATATTATATATTAAACTATATATGAATTATTGGACTGTCAACTGTGGACTATCGACTATGGACTAATAACATTGGACAATTAAAATGAATTAAAATATCGATTATAATATATGAAACTAAACAATTCTTCAAGTTTGCCACTTGATTTCGTCTTAAACATCATGTGTATCTTCACAATTATATTCTGCGTTCAAACCTTTCATGATTCTTGAAAACATCTCAATCGAGAGGATGAATCAACTGCACTTCATCTACGGAAGAAAAGATTTATGCATATAGTTATGCACCTAAGAAACTCTCGGCAATTGAGTAAAAGTTTAACACGTAGCCGCGTCAGATCCTTTGGCATTTATTAGCAAAAATAACTTTGCGATCCCTTTTCAAAGTAGCCAATTTTGTCACAGCTCCAGCAGGTCAACTTCGACTTTTCAGTCGAAGTAGCCATACTATAAATCCTAATATATACGATTACCCTTTTAATAACGGAGAATTCTTTTATATTCCACCATATTACCAGCAGACGTACCATCAACCTCGTTGCTTCTTGGCTTAAATCTCTCTGACAAATCATTATATTTATTCATTAAAACCCTATCATATACTCATCCGCATCTTGTAACGAGAACTGCCATACCAATTACCGGAAATTAGCAATCAGTACCTTGAAAACTCATATCATATCTACATCAACAGTTATATGTATGACATTTATCTCTTAGAATTATGATATCTCATTCTGAAATTCTGAAAAGCACTCAGTCACAAATCAATACTATGAATGTTGAAAAAGTTGAATGAAGCAACAGAAACCATAGACAACCGTAAACGCCCTTAATCATCGGAAGTTTGATGATAAAGATTAGTATGTTGGAAAAGCTCAGAAAAGTTAGAACTGGAAAACTGATTGAGCAAACTACGAAGGAGTCTTTGAACAAATCACAAGAACTAAGCTTGTACATTAAGAATCCTGATGATTCTGTTTCTGATGAAATCTTTAGCGAATACCTTGCTTCTGACTCCAAACCCTTGCGGATAAATTTTCTTCACCACCCTTTGATATTAGAAATTCCAAGATATCATCATATCTTTCATTATAAATATCCTCTATATTTCTGAAGATATTTTCATAACTATTCTTATCTGCAATCATTAATCTCTTCGTGCTATCAGTATTACATCATATAGAAACTGTTAGTTTCTATATTCTGTAAACTTTCGAGCTTAAAATATGAATGTTATTGAAGTAATGTTGGGAATTGATGCATGAGTCAGTATAATATAATGACACTTGATCAACGTGATTATATTACAGTAAGTCATGCTGAGTTCTAATGAAACGTGATGATTCACAGACTTTAACGTCATCATGTGCCATGTTACACGACTCTTATATTCTATTTAAACCTCTAAAATATCAAGAAAATATTCCTTGATGATTCGGTATTTGCCAGGGTATTCTGGTAGTTTAACAAATCAAGATCGTGCCATTATCATTCCCTTCTTAGAACATTAACAGTGTTTATTCTGAAACTTATATCCGCAAATTCTGGACCATTACAAGAGATGCCCAAACGCAAGAAGAAGGAACCAATGGACAAAGCTCCGAAATAGAAATTGGAGTATAAATCGCAGCAGATAGGAGGGAGTATTAACTGTGGATGACAATGATGATAGGAAACAGAAATAGGGACATTGAAAAAAAATAAGGGGAGATACAAAGCCCGATAACAACGTATAAACTACAAACCGTGGATATTAATAGGAATAGCAATATAAAGACACGTTGGAATTAAAAATAGTATCACCCCAAGGTAATAGTAGGAGTAAATAGATTCTTCTTGTGGAAGATTGAAAAGAAGGATGACAGAAATGATAATTAAGAAAACATCAAGGATTAGAACGAGATTAAGCATTTCACAATCTTTTGGATGTATGGACTAAGAAAGAAAGTATAGGAATGATGAGAATAATGGAACGAAAGAAGTTCATTTATAGTGGAGATACCAGACAGAGCAATCGAGGCAGATGACCGCATTTAATTATAGAGATCTTAATTTCCATAAATCCCAAAGAATCAGATCTTATAGATTTCCAAGATTTCTTTTAAATCCCTTGAATTCCGGAATTCAAACGTGACCACGTCAAAGGTTAAGACGCACCTTATTTTCTAAATTTAACCATGACTAGTCAAAAGTTATGATGAAACTTGTCTTTCTCATTTCACTCTTTTGGTGATAGCCTCATTCGTGCCCTTCGAGTAATCGAATTGTTTTAGCTGTATTACTCAATGATGATAAAACTCTAATTATCAACTCATATTCGTCATGAAAACATTTTTATAGTTATTTATGACGACCTCATTCAAATTTCGGGACAAAATTTCTTTAACTGGTAGGTACTGTGATGACCCGGAAATTTTTGACCAAATTTAAACTTGAATCTTAATTGATTTTGATACGATAAGAAAAGTCTGTAATATTGAGTCTCGAAAACTTTGAACTGTGTTCATGCATATATTTAACCTTCGACTATTCCCGACGATTCACGAACGATTAATTGTAAATAAATGTGTATATATGTATATATAAGTATATAAGTAGTAAATAGAAATATTAAATAAAGTATTGTATAAGTTGGTTATTGGAACTAATTTTGAGCTATGAAATAATTAGATTGCTATTAAAATATAATTAATATAATATAATTCGAAAATAAATGGTCTCGAATTCATTTAGTAAAAGATTAAGCATCTCGTATTAAAATTATCGGTAGAGAAACATTTATGACATCCGTGATTAAATTAATATGTCATTTATTTTATTTAATCATTTACACTATCTTAGATTTTATGTACATATGCATACATATAGATAAAACATATAGATAGAATATATATATAACATGTATACATCACATACACATGGTTATAGAAATTGGAAACATTATCTAATTTTTTTTTTCTGTTAACTTCACAAACAAACCAACCACATATGACAACCATTACCACCCATACCAATTAACTTTCTATTACGTATATAAATAATTAAATACACATATTCATTCCATTTTACATTAAAGTCCAACACAACCTAATCATAATAAACTAAATTCAATGAATGACTATTATCTCTGTCTTGACTTTTACATACATATATGATATATCCATACAATTGTTAAATTATATGCACATCACTATCTCTCATTTACATTTATAGTTGTCATCAACTCACTCACTTTACTATATCCTACCCGTATTGTTTCCAACCCAGAATAATTCATCTTTCCTTGTCTTGAGTCATCTTTCACATCCCACTGCATTTTCTTTCTTACCTTTCCTAGTTCTATCTTATTAAGCAACATCCTCAATCATTTTACAAACCTTCATTCACCTCATTATCAATTCTATTTTTGATCATAAACTAGCATCAACAAATAACCATAAACCGTATCATCACCCTCGCAAACCACGGCTACAACCACTTCACTTTTCTTCACTCCAGCCATCGTCACCCTTTTTCTATGCAGCCTAAACAACTACGAACCAGAAAAATTACTGCTACTTACTCGTATATGGAAGATGTTACTGCTACTTTAATATTCCCAATCGAATTTCAGCCCATAAGCAAATCTAAAGGGGCTGTTAAAACAATCCTGTTAACAACCAAATTGTTGTGACTATTTGACAAACACCACTATCAATCTTACCACAACACTCATCTTGATCGACCCAATTCAAATCATCTCAACTACTGTAAGTTGCTATACATGTTTATTCTGTTCTCCTGTCAAAACAACCTTGTCAAAATAAATCCTAACTAATGTAACTTTTAAAAATATGCTTCAGATGTAAAAATGTTAAGTTTTCAATAAAGTCAAACTAAACTTACTCTGGGTTTTGATAGCTGCAGCTGCTACTGCCATGTTACTTGTTTTCTGTTTGAACTTTCTCGACACCCAACACCAATATTGTTGCAGGCCTCGTTACACAGTGGCAATATTCCTGTTACAAACTTCAACCCAAATCGAAACCAAAACTCATTGAAACCTAATAAAAAAAATAAACGTCAATATCAATCAAAACCCATTTTAGCTGCTACTTGTTCCCTGTTATTCGTTGCTGCTACTATTATTAACCGGAAACACAAACAAATCATTGACTTTAGTCGACTACTATGAAGAACACCAATCATTACTGTTCGTGTTCGATCTAATTAAAAGTACATAATACATATAGAGGGATGAAGAAATTAAGAGAATAATTAGTGAATCGATTACTTACTTGAAATAATTGATTTAACGATTAATTGATCGATTGAGGAGGGATGACAATTAATGATGATGAAGACTGATGATGATGAAGATGAATCAATGACCTCCAGTACATCGAAGATTGTTGCTTGATTGTTTGATGTATGATGAATCGACGAACCCCTAATTGTATTATCATCTTCCCTGCGTGTTTTGTTACTTCGATCTGTTTTGGGGGAGAGAAACAAACTGTGGGGATTTGTTTATATATTAGGTACTCCGTATTATTATTTTTAATTATTATTAAATATCATTATTATTATTATTATTATTATTATTATTATTATTATTATTATTATTATTATTATTATTAATATTATTAATACAATTATTATTTATTCTTATTATTGCTAGGTGAATTATTATTATTGATATCAAGATTTTTATTGATATCATTAATATTATAAGAATCATTTTTTTAAATTATCATTTTTTAAGAAATATGGTTATCTTTATTATTACTATTATTATTATCATTAACAATAAAAATTAATATTTTACAACTATTATTATAAATATAATTATTATTATTTTTAATAAAATTATTACCTTTATTAGTAAAAATTAAGTATTATAACTATTTTCATTTTTAACAAAATATATATATTTAATGAAAATATGAAATATATATATATATATATATATATATATATATATATATATATATATATATATATATATATATATATATATATATATATATATATATATATATATATATATATATATTTAATATAAAAAGGATATAACTAATGAATTTACCTATATATATACAAAGTTGTTCGAATTTAATTATGCGTTTTAATATAATTACAACTAATATAGGTTCGTGAATCCGAGGCCAACCCTGCATTGTTCGATATAGTCATATGTATTTTTACTACAAAATACATTAGGTGAGTTTCATTAATCCCTTTTTAAATGCTTTTGCAATATATATTTTTGGGACTGAGAATACATGCGCTGCTTTTATAAATGCTTTACGAAATAGACACAAGTAATCGAAACTACATTCTATGGTTGGATTATCTAATCGAATATGCCCTTTTTATTAAGTCTGGTAATCTAAGAATTAGGGAACAGACACCCTAATTGAGGCGAACTCTAAAGATAGATCTATCGGGCCCACCAAGCCCCATCCAAAGTACTGGATGCTTTAGTACTTCGAAATTTATATCATGTCCGAAGGAGGATCCCGGAATGATGAGGATATTCTTATATGCATATTATGAATGTCAGTTACCAGGTGTTCAATCCATATGAATGATATTTTTGTCTCTATGCATGGGACGTATGTTTATAAGAATTGGAAATATGAAATCTTGTGATCTATTAAAATTATGAAATGATTATTTATGTTAAACTAATGAACTCACCAACCTTTTGGTTGACACTTTAAAGCATGTTTATTCTCAGGTACGAAAGAAATCTTCCGCTGTGCATTTGCTCATATTAGAGACATTACTTGAAGTCATTCATGACATATTTCAAAAGACGTTGCATTCGAGTCGTTGAGTTCATCAAGATTATTTAAAGTCAATTATAGTTACATATATTATGAAATAGTATGCCTACCGTTAACTTTCAATGTAATGAAAGATTGTCTTTTCAAAAACGAATGCAATTTTGTAAAATGTATCATATAGAGGTCAAGTACCTCGCGATGTAATCAACTATTGTGAATCATTTATAATCGATATGGACTTCGTCCGGATGGATTAGGACGGGTCTTCACAGGTTCTTAGTCGACTTAATCAATGGAGACTAGAAGAAGGCGATTCTTTCCATCAACCGAATTCACCTCTTGGTGAAGAACTTGAAGCACTTGCCGGTGAACCTGTCCGCAACACCATATTCACCCTCATTTCCAGGATATCACGCAATGATTATATGATATCCAAAATTCTAAACCTTATTAATTTGCTCGTTCCTACCGACAATCATTCTGGAGTAATAAGTCAACGAGCTTCGCGCCCGAGTTGTAGCCTTGGAAAATATGGTGCAAAACGTACCAGCTTCAGAAACATCACCGACACCAACATCAATACCAGTACCACCAACAACCCAAGTTTCAACATCACATGCCTCAATATCTCATTCTGTACCTCGAGCATAATCATCATTCTACGAATCATTCTACATTATTTATCTTTGCTTGACATGGCGATTATGTAATCTCTAATGTTTTAGAGATTATATATTCTTGTTCTAACGGTAAATCAAATGAGTTTAATATCATACTGACTCATTAAATCCATGATTACATCTGAAGAAAATATATATGTATATATGTTTTCATGAAGATTGTAATTAAAAATTCTTTTGTACAAACTGTTAATGGTGAAAATATTTTAACGGGTAGGTAATATCCGAGGAATATTTAGATTTCACATTAAAAAGTTACACTGTACGTTCTTCGAATCTGATTCAACAGTCATTTACTATCCTACTTACATCCACAGATATACGTATCTGTTCACCGCAGAATAACCATTTTTATTCAATTTCATATTTGGATTTTGACCTATCAGAATCCAACAAGTGGCATAATGAAGAAAACATTGAATAAAATAAAATTTGTTAGAAACAAACAAATTAACTATGAGAAATTGTGTTAAGAAACCACGCTAGCAAAAATCCCAGCTAACTGTTAATAGCTAACTGTTAATTCCTATTTACATTTATTTATCACAATTTATTTATCGCAATTTTTAATTCTCGCAATTTTATTTATCGTCATTTAATTTCTGTTATTTATTTTACGCACTTTAAATATCGGGACACGTATACAATGTTTTGACATATCATATTGACGTCATCTATATATATTATTTGGAATAACCATAGACACTCTATATGCAGTAATGCTCGAGTTAGCTATACAGGGTTGAGGTTGATTCTAAATAATATATATACTTTGAGTTGTGATCGAGTCTGAGACATGTATATAATGGGTCACGACACGTATTAATTAATTCGAATATTATATATTAAACTATATATGAATTAGTGAACTACTAACTGTGGACTACTAACATTGAACAATTAAAATGAATTAAAATATTAATTATAACATATGAATCTAAATATTTCTTCAAGTTTGCCACTTGATTTCATCTTAAACCTCATTTGTATCTTGACGATTACAATCTGTGTTCAAACCTTTCATGATTCTTGAAAACACCCAATTGAGAGGATGAACCAACCGCACTTCATCTATTGAAGGAAAGATTTATGCATATAGTTATGCACCTGAAAACTCTCGGAACCTGAGTAAACGTTTAACATGTATCTGTTCTAGCTCCTTTGGCGTTGTTATTACCGAAAATAACTTTGCAATTCTTTTTCAAATTAGCCAATTTTGTCACAGCTTCAACAAATCAACTTTGACTTTTATTCGGATAAGTCTTATTATAACCTCGATATATAAGTTTGCCCTTTGTCATCATTACCGGGGAACCGTTTATATCCCACCACATTAGCAGTAAACTTACCAGCAACTTCATTACTCATTAACTTAAGTCACTCTGAAGAACTATTATATTCGTTCATTAAAACCCTATCATATACACACCCGCATCTTGTAACGAGAATTGCCATACCATTTACCGAGAATCAGCAATCAGTATTTTGAATCTCGTAAGTGTCCTACATCAACAGTTGTATATGTACATATAACATTTATCTCTTAGAATCATGATCTTCCATTCTGAAATTCTGAAAAGCACCCAGTCTACGAATCCATACTCCAAATTTTGAAAATTGCTGATGAAGCAGCAGAAACTGTAAACGACCTTAACAATTGAAAGTTTGATGATAAAGAATAGTATGTTGGCAAAGCTCAGAAAAGTTGGAACTGAAAAACAGATTGAGCAAATCATGAAGGAGGCTGTGGACAAATCAAAGACTAAACCTGCCTTCAAAGAACTCAATGATTCAGTATCTGCTGAAGTTATTAACGAATACCTTGCTCTTTTCTCTAAACCCTTGCGGATAATCTTCATCATCATCCATCGATATTAGAAATTCTAAGATATCATCGTATCTTTCATTATAAATATCCTCGATATTTCTGAAGATATTTTCATAACTATTCTTATCTGAAATCATTTATCTCTTCGCAATATCAGTGTTACATTAGAAAGAAAACTGTTTTATTTCTAAATTCTGAAGAAAAAAAAAATCGAACTTAAAATATGAATATTTTGAAGTAGTGTTGAAAACTGAAGCATGAGTTAGTATAATATAATGACACTTGATCAACGTGATTATATTACAGTAAGTCATGCTGTGATGACCCGGAAATTTCTGACCAAATTTGAACTTAATTCGTAGTTGATTTTGACACGATGAGCAAAGTCAGTAATGTTGAGTAACAAAGTTTGTAAACTATATTCATAATATCATTTGACCTTTAATTACTTCCGAATGATTCACGAACAACTAATTTGTAAATAGGTATATATAATTTTATTTGAAATATTATTTGAAATAATATAAGATTTAATTGTTGGAAATAAATATATAAAATAATATCAGTATATTTAATATTATTAATTTAATATATAATATGTAGATATGCATATAATTAAATATATATAAAAATATATATAAATATATGTATATTATAAAAAAAGAAATATTATATATTGTAATTATTATAATCAATGTTGAAAAATAATAATAATATATAATAATTATTATTTAAAGAGTATATATATATATATATATATATATATATATATATATAAAGTATATAGAATATATATTTTGTGATTTCGAAGTCATTTAGTAAACGACGGTAACGCTCAATTGTCATTCGATAGATAGTAAACGAGTTAAAAACGAACTTATGTGATTTTAAAATAAACGGTGATTCGAAAATGGGTTTTATAAATTATAGGCTTAGTAAAAATGTATTTAGGAGCTATTTATTAAATTTTAAAACTTTTTATATTTTACTTGGGATTGGGAGTGAATAATTAATGTAATTTTTATTTAATAATTAATGACCGAATTATATACCATAACGACCAAAATAAATAAATATAATTAATTTAAGAATTTAGGATTTTTCTGAGGATTTTTATCCGCCACTGAATTAATCAACGGGGCACGATATAACATCCCGTGAAAACTGTCGGTAAACTAGATTACAAATTGTGAGGCTACTTATATTTTTTTTAATTAATTAAGGGCACGTTTCATTTGTATCCATTCATTCGTATCATGTAATATATATATATATATATATATATATATATATATATATATATATATATATATATATAAAGTTAGATGCATGATTGAAATCAAAACCACTATCTGATCACTATTACCTTTTATTTTCGTTTGCTGTCTTGATCGAACACCAGCATTCCATTTAAGATTTTTAATATTATATTATTATTAATTAATATTACTATATATATATATATATATATATATATATATATATATATATATATATATATATATATATATAGTTAGATGACAGATATATATATATATATATGGTTATATATACATTCAATCTCATAAAAACATCATCATCACAACTAAAACCCGCCAATATTCCACTACCACTTCCAAATAACAACACCACAATCCTCAATCACCATGAATCCCAACAAATTTCCTAGTTCCTACTTACTACTCTAATTACATCATCAAACTCTAACAAAAACGAAACCCCAATCGATCAACATCGTCAAACCCATCTATTTATGTTTTCTTTCGTGAAGCACATCACCACCACTCGTGTTAGTTAATTGTGACTGCTACAAATTGATCTTTGACTGGTGCAGTCTTGGGGTCTGTTTACGAAACCCAGGTCACACCTTACCACTTCACTTTTCTTCTCCACCACCCTAGCCACCACAGTTCATCGCCACAATAACTCATCCCACAACCACCACCGGTAGTTTCCTGCTTATGTTCAAACATGAAGCACCACACGCCACCACCATCCCATCATGATTGTTCTTTTATTTTATTTTTTATTTTATTGTTTCAATCGGCGATAACAACCCTCCGTTACTGCTGCTAGCTGTTATTTTATACTTCTTTTACAGTGACAAAGAATGATGATGAACGAAATTGATGATGGTGAAACGAAGATGACGATGAATAGTAAGTTAATGATGATGTCACGATGTCGAAGTGATGATAAGATGATGAACTGTATGATATCATGATGGTAATGATATGAAGGATATGCGAGATGAGTTGATGAAGATGAATGAGATGGTGATCGATTGTTGCTGTTTCTTTTGTAAACCCAATCGAATATTAACCTGATGCTGCTACCCTTATTATCTTGTCTTTGTTTTGATCAAGAAACCAACTTGTTTAAGATGCTCTATTCGATTACCTGTTTCTTTTTCTGATCAAGAAAACCTAAAACCCTACTACTTCTTCGTTGTACTGCCACTTCATAAAAACTGCAAAACCGATCGAGCTTTTGATGTTGGATATGCTGGGCTGTTTACTGGACCTTTATAATTGGGCTCCTTAGCATATAATTGGGCTTGTGATGAACTAAATTCTGGGCCATACATATTTGAGGATTAAAAGAAATTTCGTATGAATATAATCAGAAAAGGGAAAGCAGAAGAGTGGTTGGGTGTGTGTTCGTTAAGTGAGAGGTTGCTGGTTCGAGCCTGAGTAGAGGCGGTTTTTCGATTTTTTTTTTTTAGAAGCTTATTCTTAAAGGTAGTATATTTTTATTTTTATTATTATTTTTAGTAATATTATTATTATTATTATTGATAGTATTATTATTATTTTTTTATTATTATTAGAATTATCATTAAAAGTATCAATATCATTATTATTATTAGTTTTATCATTATTAATATTATTATCATTATTTTATTATTTTATTATTATTATTATTATTATTATTATTATTATTATTATTTTTACAAACAGAAGAGATTTATATAAAATATATATTTATTTCATATATCATAAATATACTAAATTTCTAATATATTAACTAATATAGTATTATTTATATTAATGTAACATTTATGAAAGTATATACATATATACATATAAGTATTATAACAAATCATAAAGATTAATATAACTATATATAAGGATATTAATCTATATGTATTATAAAATATATAAACTTAGTTGATTAATATTACAACGTGTTAATATATATATATATTTGATATAGGTTCGTGAATTTGAGGCCAACCCTACACTTGTTCAATGTCGTCATATGTATTTTTTCTACAAAATACAGTATTGTGAGTTTCATTACTCCCTTTTAAATGCTTTTGCAACATATATTTTTGGGACTGAGAATACATGCGCTTTTATAAATGTTTTACGAAATAGACATAAGTACTCAAAACTACATTCTATGGCTGAATTATTAAATCGAATATGCCCCTTTTAGTCTGGTAATCTAAGAATTAGGGAACATCACTAATTTTGAGAATTAGTGCACCCCTAATTGACGCGAATCCTAAAGATAGATCTATTGGGCCCAACAAGCCCCATTCTGGAATTTGGAATGCTTTAGTACTTCGAAATTTATCATGTCTGATGGGTGTCCCGGAATGATGGGGATATTCTATATGCATCTTGTTAATTTCGGTTACCAGGTGTTCACCATATAAATGATTTTTATCTCTATGCAGTTTGCGAAATGCCTGATATGAGAATGATGTTTATGAAATATGAAAATCTTGTGGTCTATTAAAATGATGAAAATGAATATTTATGATAAACTAATGAACTCACCAACCTTTTGGTTGACACTTTAAAGCTTGTTTATTCTCAGGTATTAAAGGAATCTTCTGCTGTGCATTTGCTCATTTTAGAGATATTACTTGGAGTCATTCATGACATATTTCAAAGGACGTTGCATTCGAGTCGTTGAGTTCATCAAGTTTATTATTAAGTCAATTATAGTTGGATATATTATGGAATGGTATGCATGCCGTCAACTTTCGATGAAATGAAAGTTTGTCTTTTTAAAAATGAATGCAATGTTTGTAAAATGTATCATATAGAGGTCAAGTACCTCGCGATGTAACCAAATGTAATGTATTCGTCCTGATGGATTAGGACGGGTCGTTAGAGTTGGTATCAGAGCGGTGGTCTTAGCGAACCAGGTCTTGCATTAGTGTGTCTAACCGATAGTTGTTTAGATGCATTAGTGAGTCTGGACTTCGACCGTGTCTGCATGTCAAAAGTTTTGCTTATCATTTCGTGTCGAAAATCATCTACTTATCATCCTTAGGAAATTAGATGCTTATCATTCCTAGTCTAGACGCATCTTACTGCATCGATTGCATGAATAGTGTATAGACAAATCTATATCTTAGCGTATCTGTTACTGTAGACTTTATCTGACACGTTTCCTTAATTTTCTCTGTAATCAATGGGATCTTTTGTACTATATTAGATATTCTATATAATTAGAATATTATCCGATAACCGAAAATCATTTCATATCGAAAATCCTCTAACTGATCATAAGAGATGGATCCTACACCTAGCTTGGATTCCATTAGTTCCGAAAGCAATTTTGAGATGCGTATTGAAGTAGACTCCAAAGTCAATGAACCCGAAGTGTCTCCACCATTTAGCTATTTTTCTTTCTGGAGGAGATGGGGGTGGGTCCGAGACTTACTCACTCGATGGAGAAATGAAGAAGGCGAGCCCTACCGCGAACCAAACTTACCTCCTAACATCGGATAAAACGATGTACTCACCGGTGAACCTATGCGCAACACTGTATTCACCCTTCTTGCTAAAGTTTTCCACCTCGAAGGTCGCATTACTGCAATCTCAAAAAATATTCAACCTCTACTTCTGAATACCAATCGAAGGGGAATATTAGAAGAAGTTAGGGAACTTCGAATTGATAATCAAGATCTATCGAATCAGATGAGTGGATGGATAGAAATGATAGAGGGTAGGATAGAAACTCTGACAAGAATGGTGCGTGATTTACAAGCTATACTTACTACACCAACATTATCACCAACCTCAGCACCAACAACACTTGTAGCACCGACAGCAACAGTACCACCATCAGTAGCACCAGCAGCATAACTAGTACCAACAACAACAACATCATCACACATCTCAACCTCACAATCTATACCTCAAGCATAATCATCGTTCTACGAATCATTCTACATCAATTATCTTCATTCTTCATGGCGATTATGTAATCTCTAATGTTTTAGAGATTATGTATTCTAGTTCTAACAGTAAATCAAATGAGTTTAATATCATATTAACTCATTAAATCCATGATTACATTTGAAGAAAATATATATGTATATATGTTTTCATAAAGATTGTAATTAAAAAAAAATTCTTTTGTACAAACTGTTAATGGTGAAAATATCTTAACGGGTAGGTAACACCCGAGGAATATTTAGATTTCACCTTAATAAGTTACACTGTACATTCGTCGAAGCTGATTCAACAGTCATTTACTATCCTACTTACAACCACTGTTATACGTATCCATTCACCGCAGAATAACCAATTTCATATTTGGATTTTGACCTATCAGAATCCAACAAGTGGCATAATAAAGAAAACATTTAACAAATTAAAATTTGTTAGAAACAAACAAATTAACTATGAGAAATTTTGTTAAGAATCCACGCTGGCAAAATCCTAGCTAACTGTCCCTAGCTAACTGTTAATTCCTTATCGCAATTTATTTATCTCAATTTATTTATCGCAATTTTAATTCTCGCAATTTTATTTATCGTCATTTAATTTCTGTTATTTATTTTACGCACTTTAAATATCGGGACAAGTATACAATGTTTTGACATATCATATCGACGCATCTATATATATATTATTTGGAATAACCATAGACACTCTATATGCAGTAATGATCGAGTTAGCTATACAGGATTGAGGTTGATTCTATAATAATATATATACTTTGAGTTGTGATCGAGTCTGAGACATGTATATAACGGGTCACGACATGTATTAATTAATTCGAATATTATATATTAAACTATATATGAATTGTTGAACTACTAATTGTGGCTCTCCGCAGGGGAATCTCCACTCACTGCTTCCCCTAATATCCTCCCTTTACCACATCATGGGGGTTTACAGGAGATCCCAGAGGCTCGCTCAGAAAGGCTGTTATACTCCTAACTATGGACTAATGACATTGGACAATTAAAATGAATTAAAATATTGATTATAACATATGAAACTAAACAATTCTTCAAGTTTGCCACTTGATTTCATCTTAAACCTCGTTTGTATCTTGACGATTATAATCTGTGATTCAAACCTTTCATAATTCTTGAAAACACTTCAATTGATAGGATGAACCAACCGCACTTCATCTACGGAAGAAGAGATTGATGCATATAGTTATGCACCTGAAAACACTCAGAAACACGTGTCTGTGCTAGCTTATCTGGCATTGTTATTACCGAAAATAACATTGCAATTCTTTTTTAAATTAGCCAATTTTGTCACAGCTCCAGCAAGTCAACTTCGACTTTTCGTTCGAAACAACCTTATTATAACCTTGATATATATGTTTGCTCTTTTATTGTTATCGGGGAACCTTTTATATTCCATCATATTACCAGCAGACGTACCAACAACCTCGCTGCTCCTTGGCTTAAATCTCTCCGAAAAATTTCTATACCTATTTATTGGAACCCTATCATGTACTCATCGACATTATGTAATGATAGTTGACATACCAAATACCGGGAAGCATTAATCATTAATTCTTGAATCTCGCCGTGTTCCTACGTCAACAGTTATATATCTATATATAACGTATATCTTCTGGACTGATAAATTTCAATTCAGAAACTCTGAATTCCTGAAAAGCACTCTAACTTACGAATCAGATCTCTGAGTTCTGAAAAAGCTGATGAAGCAGCAAAAACTAAAGACTGTTTAAACAGTAAAAAGTTTAATAATAAAGATCAACATACTGAAAAAGCTCAAAAGTTTTGATACTGAAATACGAATCGAGCAAACCATGAAGGAAACCCAGAATAAATACAAGGACCAACCCTATATTTAAAGAATCCTGATGATTCTATTTCTGATGAAATCTTTAGCGAATACCTTACTCCTTAATCGCTCTAAATCATTGTGAATGAATTTCTTCATCACACTCTGAATCTAAAATTCTAAGATATTATCGTATCTTTCATTGTAAATATCCTCAATATTTCTGAAGATATCTTCATAAATATTCTTATCCGATATTATTTATCTCTCCGAGCTATCTGTGTTATATCATAGAAGAAACTGTTTTAGTTTCTAAAATTCTGAAAAATTCGAGTTTGAATTATGAATGTTTTGAAGTAGTGTTGGAAAGTGATGCAAGGGTTAGTATAATATAATGACACTTGATCAACGTGATTATATTACAGTAAGTCATGCTGAGTTTCTAATAGAACGTGATGATTCACAGATTATAACGTCATCATGTACTATGTTACACGACTCTTACATTCTATCTAATCTATAAACATATCAAGAACATATTTTCTTGATAGTTCTATCTTTTCTCTTGAATTTTGGTAATTTAACCAAGCAAGATCATGCTATTACAATCTCTCTCTTAGAACGTTAACTATGTTCATTTCGAATTTCATATCTATGAATTTTGGACTAAAGTCGGGAAGAGAAAACAAAAGAAGGAAGATCCGAAATAAGAAAAATGGGAGTATAAATCACAGTAAATTGAAGAGAGTATTAACTGTGGATGTCAATGATTATAGAAAGATAGAAGCAGAGACATCGAAATATAAGAGAAAATATAAAGCCCAATAACAACACGGAGGTTATAAACTATGGATATTAATACGAATAGCAATATAAAGACACGGTAGAATTAAGAATAGTATCACCCCAAGGTAATAGTAGAAGTAAACAGATTTTCTGGTGGAAGATTGAAAAGAAGGATGACAGAAATGATAATTAGGAAAATACCAAGGATTAGAATGGGATTAAGCATTTTTCATAATCTTTTGGATATATGAACTAAGAAAGAAAGTATAGGAATGGTGAGAATAATGGAACGTAAGAGTTTAATTTATAAAGAAAAAATCAGACGTAACAATCGAGACAGATGGTCGCATTTAATTATAGAGATCTTAATTTCCTTATTCGCTGAAGAATCAAATCTTTAGATTTCAAAGATTTTCTTTAAATCCCTTGAATTCCGGAATTTAA
Organism: Rutidosis leptorrhynchoides; assembly: GCF_046630445.1. Classification (NCBI taxonomy): domain Eukaryota; kingdom Viridiplantae; phylum Streptophyta; class Magnoliopsida; order Asterales; family Asteraceae; genus Rutidosis; species Rutidosis leptorrhynchoides. The sequence goes on from NC_092336.1 coordinate 484,790,721, forward strand.
CCATGACTACGTCAAAAGTCAAGACAAATCTTATTTTCATCATTCCACTATTTTGTGATAACTTCACTCATACGCTTCGAATAATCGATTTGTTTTATCTGTATTATTCAATGATGATACAACTCTATTTATCAACTTATATTCGTCATGAAAACATTTTTATTGTTAGCCATGACCACGTCACTCAAATTTCGGGACGAAATTTCTTTAACTGGTAGGTACTGTGACGACCCGAAAATTTCTGACCAAATTTAAACTTAATTCGTAGTTGATTTCGACACGATGAGAAAAGTCAGTAATGTTGAGTAACAAAGTTTGTAAACTATATTCATAATATCATTTGACCTTTGATTACTCCCGAACGATTCACGAACGACTAATTTGTAAATAGGTATATACAATTTTATTTGAAATAATATAAGATTTAATTGTTGGAAATAAATATATAAAATAATATCAGTATATTTAATATTATTAATTTAATATATAATATGTAGATATGCATATAATTAAATATATATAAAAATATATATGTATATTATAAAAAAAGAAATATTATATATTGTAATTGTTATAATCAATGTTGAATAATAATAATAATATATAATAATTATTATTTAAAGAGTATATATATATATATATATATATATATATATATATATATATATATATATATATATAAAGTATATAGAATATATATTTTGTGATTTTGAAGTTATTTAGTAAATGACGGTAACGCTCAATTGTCATTCGATAGATAGTAAACGAGTTAAAAATGAACTTATGTGATTTTAAAATAAACGGTGATTCAAAAATGGGTTTTTATAAATTATAGGCTTAGTAAAAATGTATTTAGGAGCTACTTATTAAATTTTAAAACTTTTTATATTTTACTTGGGATTGAGAGTGAATAATTAATGTAATTTTTATATAATAATTAATTACCGAATTATATACCATAACGACCAAAATAAATAAATATAATTAATTTAAGAATTTATGATTTTTCTGAGGATTTTTATCCGCCAATGAATTAATCAACGGGGCACGATATAACATCCCGTGAAAAACTGTCGGTAAACTAGATTACAAATTGTGAGGCTACTTATATTTTTTTAATTAATTAAGGGCACGTTTCATTTGTATCCATTCATTCGTATCATGTAATATACATAAAGTTAGATGCATGATTGAAATCAAAACCACTATTTGATCACTATTACCTTTTATTTCCGTTTGCTGTCTTGATCGAACACCAACATTCCATTTAAGATTTTTAATATTATATTATTATTAATTAATATTACTATAATTATATATATATATATATATATATATATATATATATATATATATATATATATATATATATATATATATATATATATATATATATATATATATATATATATATATATATATATATATATATATATATATATATATATATATATATATATATATATATATATATATAGTTATATGACAGATATATATATATGGTTATATATACATTCAATCTCATAAAAACATCATCACCACAACTAAAACCCGCCACTATTCCACTACCACTTCCAAATAACAACACCACAACCACAATCCTCAATCACCATGAAACCCAACAAATTTCCTAGTTCCTACTTACTACTCTAATTACATCATCAAACTCTAACAAAAATGAAACCCCACTCGATCAACATCATCAAACCCATCTATTTATGTTTTCTTTCGTGAAGCACATCACCACCACTCGTGTTAGTTAATTGTGACTGCTACAAATTGATCTTTGACTGGTGCAGTCTTGGGGTCTGTTTATGAAACCCAGGTCACACCTTACCACTTCACTTTTCTTCTCCACCACCCTAGCCACCACAGTTCATCACCAACCCTACACTTGTTCATGAATCCGAGGCCGACCCTACACTTGTTCAATGTCGTCATATGTATTTTTACTACAAAATACAGTATTGTGAGTTTCATTACTCCCTTTTTAAATGCTTTTGCAACATATATTTTTGGGACTGAGAATACATGCGCTTTTATAAATGTTTTACGAAATAGACACAAGTACTCGAAACTACATTCTATGGCTGAATTATTAAACCGAATATGCCCCTTTTAGTCTGGTAATTTAAGAATTAGGGAACATCACTAATTTTGAGAATTAGTGCACCCCTAATTGACGCGAATCCTAAAGATAGATCTATTGGGCCCAACAAGCCCCATTCTGGAATTTAGAATACTTTAGTACCTCGAAATTTATCATGTCCGATGGGTGTCCGGAATGATGGGGATATTCTATATGCATCTTGCTAATGTCGGTTACCAGGTGTTCACCATATGAATGATTTTTATCTCTATGCAATTTGCGAAATGCCTGATATGAGAATGATGTTTATGAAATATGAAAATCTTGTGATCTATTAAAATGATGAAAATGAATATTTATGATAAACTAATGAACTCACCAACCTTTTGGTTGACACTTGAAAGCATGTTTATTCTCAGGTATTAAAGGAATCTTCCGCTGTGCATTTGTTCATTTTAGAGATATTACTTGGAGTCATTCATGACATATTTCAAAGGACGTTGCATTCGAGTTGTTGAGTTCATCAAGGTTATTATTAAGTCAATTATAGTTGGATATATTATGGAATGGTATGTATGCCGTCAACTTTCGATGAAATGAAAGTTTGTCTTTTAAAAAACTAAAGCAATGTTTGTAAAATGTATCATATAGAGGTCAAGTACCTCGCGATGTAACCAAATGTAATGTATTCGTCATGATGGATTAGGACGGGTCGTTAGACATGCTGAGTTTCTAAATCAAACATGATGATTCACAGATCATAACGTCATCAATGCCATGTTACATGACTCTTGTATTCTATTTAACCTCTAAAAATATCAAGAAAATATTTTTTGATGATTCAGTCTTTTCCGAATATTTTGGTAATTTGACAAATCAAATCATGCTACTACCTTTCCTTTCTACTTTGTATATTATGATAATTCGAAACTTCATACCTACAAATTCTGGATCATTATTCACTTGACTTAAAGTCGGGAAGAGGAAACAAAAGGGTGGAACTCCAAAATATAAAGGAAGTGAAGAGGGTGGATTTATAGTGAAATATCCGACAGAGCAATAAAAACAGATTATCACATTTAACCAAAGCGGATCCTATTTCCTTAATTACCGAAGAATCAAATCTTATTACGAAGATTTCCTCTAAATTCCTTAAATTCTGGAAATCAACCGTGACTACGTCACTGGTTAAGACAAACTTACATATACTCATTTCACTCTTTTGAGATAGCTTTGCTCGTACTCTTCACATGAACGAATTGTTTTATCCATATTACTCATTAATGATAAAATTCTGATTTTTAACTCATATGAGTCATGTAAACATACTTATTGTCAGCCATGACCATCCCAATCAAATTTTGGGACGAAATTTCTTTAACGGGTAGGTACTGTGACGACCCGAAAATTTTCGACCAAATTTAAACTTAATCTTTACATGTTTCCAATACGATAAGCAAAGTTTGTAAAGTTGAGTCTCAAGAATTTTTGAACTATTTTTATGAATTCATTTGACCTTTGATTATGCTCGATAATTCATGAACAATTGTGTATATATATATATATATATATATATATATACATATATATATATATATATATATATATATATATATATATATATATATATATATATATATATATATATATATATATATATTAATAAAATACACATTAATCAATAGGAATTAAAAAGGTAAAATAATAAATAAAATAGTTAAGATACCATTAAAATAAATATATATATGATTTATATTAATAATTATTTGTAATATATAAAATATATAAATATTAAATAAATTTTATTATATAAGATAATATTACATAATTAATAAATTGTAATATTAATGAATTACAAGTTTAATTATAGTTATTATATTATTATTACTATTAGTATTAGTAGCATTAAAAATAATAATATGAAATTTGTTATATGTTAAACTATAGTTGTTATATTAATGTTATTACTTTCATTATTATTATTAATAGTAATATCAGTATTAGTAATATTATATATATATATATATATATATATATATATATATATATATATATATATACACACACACATAAAATTTGATTCAGTTAATTAATAATATTATGATTATCATTAATAATAACTGTATTATTGTATATAGTAGTAAAAATGTATGATTTTAATTATTATTATTAGTTTGATAATTACCATTACTATAAAAATTATTATTTATAATATAAAGATTATTATAAGAATAACACAATTTATTATTATTATCATTAGTAATATAATTTGTTTTTTTTAAAAATTATTATTATAATTATTATTATCATTGTATTATGATTATTATTGTTATAACTATTGTTTTTATTAGTAATATATGTATCATAAAATTTTTACATGTAAGTTGTTTATATTATTACTAGTATTATCATAATCATTGTTATTATTATTTGTTATTAACAATGTTATCATGTTATCTTTATCAATATTATTATTATTTTGTTTTATCATTAATATCATTACTAAACTTATTAAGATCATTATTAATGTAATTACTAATATCATCATAATATTATTATTATTACTCTTAGTATTATTATTATTATTATTATTATTATTATTATTATTATTATTATTATTATTATTATTATTATTATTATTATTATTATTATTATTATTATTAATTAAGTATTAGGATTATTATTATTAGTATTAATATTATTATTAAGTATTATGAGAATTATTATTATTATTGTTATTGTTATTAAATATTAGTATTATTATTATTATTATTAGTATTATTATTACTATTAAATATTAAGAATATTATTTTTATTATTATCATTATCATTATTATTACTTTTACCATTATTATGATAATTACAACTATATCATTATCATTAGAAATAAAAATTACTATTATTATAGTTATGATTATTATCAGTATTATTATGGTTATCATTATTAAAAGTATCATTATTTTAAAATTTATAGTTAGCATTTTCATTGAAATTAATATCTTTATTAAAACTATCATTTTATTTTCATCAAAACTATTATTATTAACAAATAAATAATTTTGTATATAAAAAAATATTTATTACATATACTATAATTAAATTAATATTTCATATAGTTATATATTAGACATATTGATATTACTTATATAAATAATTACACATAACCAATTACTGACTTTTAAATATAATACTAATCTTATATATATATATATATATATATATATATATATATATATATATATATATATATATATATATATATATATATATATATATATATATATATATATATATATATATATATATATATTAACATAACTAAATGAATAGATATATACAAAATAAATATATAAATATATATATATATATATATATATATATATATATATACAACAAATAATTTAAGATATATATATATATAGATAAGATATATGTTTTAAAAAGGAATTCAATATAAATTCTATATAATCACAAATATATAAATATTATATAATTAATAACGAAAATTATGAGATTTCGATTATATGTTTTAATATATATAATTGATATAGGTTCGTGAATCCGAGGTTGACCCTGCATTGTTCAGTTTCGTCGTATGCATATTTTTACTACAAAATATTGTATCGTGAGTTCATTTGATTCCCTTTTACTCTTTACATTTTTGAGATTGAGAATATATGCGCTGTTTTTACAACTGCTTTATTAAATGCCTTTGAAATCTATATTTTTGAACTGAGATGCTTTTATAAATGTGTGACGAGATAGACACAAGCAAAACATTCCTCGAATGAATTATTATGCAGACAGAAGTTCTGTGGATTATTATTGAATTAGTTGGACGTGATAATTATCACTAATTATTGTGAATATTTTCCCCTGATTATTAATTCTTGATAACCTAAGAATTAGAAATGGGTAGTAGCTACCGGGTTTAACACCTCCACCCAGAATATTCACTAGACGGAAGAGCTAGTGGGCATGGTGTTTAGTACTTCGAAGTTTATATATTATACAGACGAGATGTTCTATTTTGGGGATATTATTGATGCGCATTATATGTTAAGGTCGATTACCATGTTGAGCAATGAAATCAAAATGAATGTTATGTATCGAGAGAATGATTTTTATACACAGGTTATGTGTATTAGTTTTGTGCACGAGATATGTGTACGATTATTAAAAATCGCGAGGCAACCTACGGGGGAGAAAAAGATACGAACCTACTCTGCCAAGCATTATGAAAAATGGTTTAGTACATGAGATAGGTGTACTGTATTTAAATCTTTTGGTATATCAAAATGATGAATTTTATTGTTTATGATAAACTTATGAACTCACCAACCTTTTGGTTGACACTTTAAAGCATGTTTATTCTCAGGTATGAAAGAAATCTTTCGCTGTGCATTTGCTCATTTTAGAGATGTTACTTGGAGTCATTCATGACATATTTCAAAAGCCGTTGCTTTCGAGTCGTTGAGTTCATCAAGATTATTATTAAGTCATTGATAAGTTGATATATTATGAAATGGTATGCATACCTGTCAACTTTCGATGTAATGAAAGTTTATCTTTTAAAAACGAATGCAGTGTTTGTAAAATGTATCATATAGAGGTCAAATATCTTGCAATGTAATCATATGTTATTGTATTCGTCCTTATGGATTAGGACGGGTCGCTTCACAAACGGCCTGCCAAACGGCTTGCCAAACGGCCTGCCTGGCTTGCAAACGGCCTGCCAAATGGCATGCCTGGCTTGCAAACGGCCTGCCACATGCCCAAGTTAAACGGCCCTTGCAAAAGGCTTGATCTGGCAATCGGCCCCTGCAAACGGCCGGCCAAACGGCCTGCCAGCCGTTTTGTGATAACTCGGAAATTTCCGGCAAAATTTAAACAAAAATTCTTATATGATTTCATTTAACCTCGACTAATTCCAACGATTCACGAGCCATTATTTGTAAATAATTGTGTATTAACATTTATTTGTTATAATAATATTATTATTATTATTATTATCTTTTTAAACAATATATCAATAATTAATATCTTTATTATCAGTATTGTTATTATACAAACAATATTATTATTATCAACATTATTATTATTACTATTTATAATATGATTATTAATATCATTAACATAATTTATATTATTATCATTATTGTTAGTATTAGTAATATCATCATTTTTATTATTTGTTATTATCAGTATTATTATTATTAATAATACTATTATTATTATTATTTTTATTATCATTATTATTATTATTTGCATTATTATTATTAATTATTAATATTAATTGTATTATTATTAATTATTAATATTAATATATATATATATATATATATATATATATATATATATATATATATATATATATATGTATATATATATATATATATGTATATATATATATATATGTATATATATATATATATATGTATATATATATATATATGTATATATATATATATATGTATGTATATATATATATATATATATATATATATATATATATATTACAATATAGAATTAGGTATATCTGCCTCTCTATTTTTTTTTTTTAAAAACCATCTGCTTTCCATGAGCTGCAATCTGTTTCTTTTTATTTTTTATATGATTGTAATCTGCTTTTTATTTATAATTCCCATCGTGATTATTTTTTTATTTCTTCTACTGGTCGTCAAATTGTTTCTGTCGACTACCCTCATAATACAAACATTATTGATCAATTATTTTTGCTACATTAATCAGTCAATTATGCTTTATAAGCTACAGCTGCAATTGAGAATGAAAATAAAACAGAAAAGATAGAAAATAGCTCGATACTTATGTTTCTTTTATTTTTTTCCAAGAACACGAATTCTTAATTCATTTCAAAAACCTTAAATGCAGTTATGTTAAGAATACTTTACTCAATCTATCTGCAAAATCTCAAATCCCAATTCCTTCTATAAAACACGAATTTTTGAGTCAAAGGTTTCAGTTTTAAAAGTCAACTTAAGTGTTCATTAAGAAATTCGAACTGGTTTCAATGTTTTGGAATAAATTGATAGTCCAGAAAGTTTATGGGAACTATTTAGAACACATTTTATTTTATAATCATCATCTAAAAACGTCCAGAGATCAAAAATCAATGTTTGAGTTGTGTTTTTTTCTTCGCCACAGTTTTCTTTATTTATTTATTTTTTTTGTTTCTTTTGACTGATAATTAAAAACCTCACAAGTCGATTATAATTCAATTTCAAATCGTAATTCAAATTTTTAATTGCTGTTACTTCGTTTAATGGATTGGTCGACTGTATATTGTTGAAGAAGAAGATAAATTAGGAAATAAAGGTAATAGGGGTTATAAATAATTAAAAGGGTCTAAATTCAGAAAAACATGCGTAGTTGAATGGTTAGGAGGTGTTGACGGGTTTCGAGAGGTTGCGGGTTCGAGTCCCGTTTTTGGCATTTTTTTAAGGAAAGCTCCTAAGGTAGTTTTCTTGTTATTATTATTATTATTATTATTATTATTATTATTATTATTATTATTATTATTATTATTATTATTATTGTTGTTGTTGTTGTTGTTGTTATCACTAAAATATGTATTATTATTATTATTATTATTAATAAAATAAGTATAATTATGTTCATGAGTAAGATTAATATAATTAAGTCATGATCAAATAAAATTATCATTTTTATAATTATTATTAGTGTTATTCAAGTTATCATTATCAAAATTTTCATTATTAATATTATTAAAAACTATCATTTTTATCATTCTCATTACTAATATTATCATTATTATTTTTATCATTATGATTATTATTGTAATTGTCATGATTTTTATCATAATTAGTATTATTTTTATAACAAATAAATATTATATATTTATATTAATACTAACTATAATTTATATATTAAACAGATTAACAATTTATTAATCATATACAAAATAAACATATACAAATATACAAAGTAAATAAAATTTAGTACAATTTCTATATAAACTACACACTAAATATATAAATATTATAATTAATATATGTAATTATTTGATTACCATTATATGTATTAATCTATATATAAATGATTTAGGTTCGTGAAACCGAGGACAACTCTGCACTTGTTCAGTGCCATCATACTCGTAAAATACGAAATACAGTATCGTGAGTTTTCATAGCTCCCTTTTTATATATATTTTTGGGCTGAGAATACATGCGCAACTTTTATAACTGTTTTACGTTTAGACACAAGTACTCAAACTTTTATGCTATATACATGCTTTGTCATGCTAAATCCCTGCCGTAATATCGTTAATTACTGAGGTATAAGTTGCAAGCTTAGTTATTGTGAGTAGCGCTACTGAGAGTGATGTCTCTAGTCATTTGACCGTTGGTCTTTGACTACATAATAATGATTCAACGACACGAATAACAAGTGTCACGGGGTAACTTTTGTTTAGTCGTGATATTACAAACTCAGCATTACTTTTAGATTGGTATTTCTATATCAATCAACACTTTATATTGATATTTCTATATCAATCAACTCTTATTAAATTTTGTGGTCTAACACTATTATTGAAATCATTATTTATGATAAACCTATGAACTCACCAACCTTTTGGTTGACACTTTTTAGCATGTTTATTCTCAGGTCCTACATAATGCTTCCGCTGTGTATTTGCTAATTGAAAGCAACATTTCAACAAGTCATTCATGGATAATTTGAAAGACTTACACATGCTAATTTGATGATGATTGCTTGCTATGCTTGGAGTCTTCATTACATATCATATCAATTAAAGACATTTAATGCGTTGTTCATTATATACAATGTAACCTATTTATCTTCCGCTGCAAAACTCAATATAACGTCTCATATAGAGTCGTTCTCATTTATACAACTGTGATTTGATATAATTAGTCACAAATACCCTAGGCCCTATTTGGGGGTGTGACAGATTGGTATCAGAGCAGTACTGTTGTAGAGAACCAGGATTGCATTTTAACTGTGCCTTATACAATTAGGTACCTTAGCAATGTAGGACTACAACTTTCCTTGACTATAGTGCCTTTAATTGTTGACATTAATTGTTAAATGCTACACTATACTTTAGGAACTTTACTTATTTTAGAATGCCGGGCCAATCTAAGAACTCTGCTAATTCCCCTAAGTATTATCCAATTATGCCACCGCATCTAAATGCGACCCTATGATTTCTGAAATTCTTGACATTCTTAAGTCATCTATCATGGTTTGTGTATTACATATGTATTACATGAAATATTATCCATAAATTTTAAAACTCCTATATTTGTTACTATTCATACTCAAACGTATATAACTCCCTGTTATATCACGTACCTATATGCCTTATGCCTTTATGCATCGGTTTGCGAACCAGAAAATATCATTGGGTTATTGAGAATCTCAAAGACATTATAATGTCATCACTACTCATATTCATTACTTTTAAATCTTTGATTTCTCGTTATATTTAATCATTGAATTTTTTTTGACGGATGGCGTCTACGAAACTCTATAATGGAAGGGTTTGGATTACCGATTTAAAGGATCCTATAGCTCAAGCCCCTAGACCTGAATAGGCCATTGCGAATTGAAAATCTTTAATCAAAAGATTATCCAATTACATACTTATCATCTAGACACATCATACTGCCATTATTAGAGTATAGACACATCATATCTTATTATATCTTATCATATCTATCTCAATAGACTTTGTCTAACACTTTTCCTAAATTTCCTCCGTAAATTACGGAAATCCTTTTGCCATATATACTATTCGAGGAGACGAATATATCATTCAGTATTCAACACCCACTCGTATCAGAAACCCTAATTCCAAACACATAACATGGATTTCTCACTTGATTCCTCGAGCTCCACGGACAGCGTAAACGGAACAAACGAACCAATCAACCATCATCTATTTTGGATGAATTGGGGATGGGTTCATAGTAAACTAAATCAATGGAGACAAGAAGAAGGTGATCCCTTCCACCAACCGAATTCACCTCTTGGTGAAGAACCTGAAGCACTTACCGGCGAACCCGTTTGGAACACTATTTTCACCCTCATTTCCAGGATATCCTGTCACGAATATATAATATCAAAAATTCTAGATCTTATTCATCCGCTTGTCCGAACCGCCAATCATCCCGGAATAATAGAAGAAGTCAATGAGCTTCGCGCTCGAGTAGTGGCTCTGGAGAATATGGTGCGAAATCTAAGAGCATCAGCAGCACCAGCAGCATAACCAGCACAACCAGTACTATCAGCATCACCACCAACAGCACCAGCTTCACCAACAACAACATCCGCATCCCACGCCTCAACATCATAATTGATACCTCAAACATCAACATCATACGCCCCTAAATACCAAGGAATATTAGTAATAATGAGTTAAGATGTATTGACTCATTCTTCCTGAAGAATTATATATGTATACTTTATATATATATATATATGGTTTGGAACAATAATAAATCTTTTCGTACTAAGCTATTACGTATGAATCTTAACTAGTATGTATTACTTGGTTAATTCAGATCACTAATATGCTATGATGTACATTCTTTGTTAATGACTTAACAATCGTTAATCACTGCTCCAGCACAATAAACTCCATTTCATAATAATCGTTAATCACTGCTCCTGCACAATAAACTCCATTTCATAATAAACCAAGTGTATTATTCAAATACATGTTTGGTTTTACACTTTCTTTTTCGACATACTTGAAGCTTTCTAGAAAACATTATTCATGTCTTGTGAATTTCACAAGGATTTCACGAGCACCAACATCATACACCAAGGTATATCTATAACAATGAACGATAAACTATTGAATCATAACTTCATTAGCGAAATATTTCGCGACAATTATGAAATCTCTAAGATTTTGGAGATTATTTATTCTCGTTTCAACAGCAAATTAAATGAATTTAATATTATATTACTCATTAAATCTATATTATATCTGAAGAATACATATATGAACGTATATCTTCATAAAGATTGTAATTCTTTTGTAAAAACTGTTAAATGTGAAAATATTTTAACGGGTAGGTAATACCCGAGAAATATTTAGATTTCACATTAATATGTTACACCGTACATTCTAAAAATTCTGATTCAATAATCAGTAACTATACATCCACAAGATATATGTATCCGTTCACTAAAAAGAACAACCATCTTCATACAAATTCAATTACCTATTCTGATTTTGACATATCAGAATCTAAGTAAAGCTTTAGCAGGTGTTATCCTTCTAAAAATTACTACATTCATGAATTATATTCATTCGTATTCTATGATGAATTATCACATCAAACCATCGAAATTATCATTCATTACTTTTGAAATCAACAACGCCTATTCGTCAACCATTAGATCTGTTGACGATCACAATCAGCGTTTAATCATCTAAAAACTAAATTTCTTGAAACCATCTCAGATTGATAATCAATGATCCAGATTCGTTAACCTTGAGAATGCTGATGAAGCAGCAAAAGCTATAGATGGTCTTAATGGCCAAAAGTTTGATGATAAAGAATGACGTATTGAAAAAAGCTCAGATTTGGAACTGGAAAATGGATTGAGCAAACAATGAAGGAAGCTGTGGACAAATCACAAGGACTAAACCTGTAATCAAAGAATCTAGATGATTCGATTTCTGATGAAAACCACAGAAGATCTTTTTATGCATCCTAAATCTTTACGGAAGAATTTTCCTCATTATCATTCGATCTTAGAAATTCTAAGATATCGTCGTATCTTTCGTTATAAATATCCTCTATATTTCTGAAGATATCTTCATAACGATTCTTGTCCGCAATTAATTATCTTTTTGCGATATCTTTATCACATCATAAAGGAAACTGTTTTAGTTTCTATATTCTGTAAAATTCAAGTTTAAATTATAAATGTTTTGAAGAAGTGTTGAGAATTGAAGCATGAGTTAGTATAATATAATGACGTCAGGCCAACGTGATTATATTACAGTAAGTCATGCTAAGTTTTTAATGGAAGATGATGATTCATAGACTTTATAATCATCATTTGCCATGTTACACGACTCTTACATTCTATTCAAACTCTAAACATATCAAGAAAATATTTTTTCTTGATGATTCGGTCTTTTCCGGATATTCTGGTAATTTGGCAAATCAAATCGTGCTATTACCTTTCCTTTCTACTTTGTATATTATGATCATTCGAAACTTCATACCTACAAATTCTGGACCATTACTCGCTTTACTTAGAGTCGAGAGGAGAATAAAAAGGCAAAGAGCTCCGACATATAAGGGAAAATATAAAGCCCGATAACAACACAAAATTACAAACCGTGTATATCAATGCGTATAGCAACATAAAGATACGGGAGAACTAAAAACACTATAAAACCAAGAGCATAGTAGAAGTAAACAGATTCCTCTGGTGGTAAATGAAAAAGAAGAAAGACTGTATATATGGTTAATATAATAACAAGGATCAATACGGGATGGAGCATATTAACAAATCTTTTAGAAGTATGAATTGAGGAAGAAATTATAGAAGTGGTGAAGATAATGAAACGAAAGAAACTAATTTATAGCAAAATTCCAGACACAGCAATCGAGGCAATTCACCGCATTTAAGTAAAGAAAATCCTAATTTCCTTAATTACAGGAGAATCAAATCTTATAAAGATTTCGACAATTTCTTTAAATCCCTTGAAATCCGGAAAACAACTTTAATGTAACACCCCGTTTTTCCTGTCATACTTAATCATTTATACGTTTGAAACTCGCTAGTTTATGCGTAATTGTATAGATATATATGTGTATATATATATATATACTTGATAATGTGTGCACATACAAGTTTATGCATGGGCCTTGATAGCGTTAAGTCTTATGAGACTATTATTGAAGGTTAGGCGAATGTAGGAGGCGGGATTTAAGTGTATGAATTAAATAAAATCAAATTTTGTTTAAGGTTGTCGAAGTGTCCAGGTGATGGCCAATGACGCGCCGCGACAAACTGGGCCGCGTCGCGGCATATAAAGCAAATCCAGATCAGAATGTGGGTTAAGAGAGGTTGTTTTTCCTTCGTAATGTCGCGCCGCGACATATAGCACTGCGCCGCGGCATTTCTGCTTTTCTGACTCCGATGTTTACTCTATTTAAAAGGGTTTTAGGGGTAATTTGGTCTTTTCGCGTGTAGATCAGATTTGAGCATTTAATCACAACCACTTGTACATTTAATGTAATTTCTTTTCTCTTTTCTTCCCAATTTCTCTCCCAAAACTTAAAACCCATTTGGATTAAAAGTGAGATTTGGAGTTGGAGAATTGTGAATCAAACCTTGGAGCAAGATTTAAAGTTGTTCCTTGTATCTCTAGCTACGCGTTGATAGTCTCGGTAAGTTCTAACTCTAAGTTTTGAGTTTTAATTGATTAATGACTAGGGTTTGGTTACTAGAGACTTGTATGACCCATTTGGGGGTAAAATGGGTGAATTTGGGTTATGATGTTGTAATGAAACCCTAATGGCCACAAACTAGGGTTTTGGTCTTATGATTTGAGGTTGTAAGTGTCAAATGGTATTGCTAGTCACTAATACACTTTTGGATTTATGGAAGAAGTGTTAATGGGTAAGTTTGACTTGATTGAGAGGCTAAGTAATTTAAAATGGGTCAAAATGTACTAGTTGACCTAGTTTGGGTGAAATGGGTATGAATTACCCTAAGTTTGTGTTAATTGAAGTTAGTAGACTTTAATGCACTAACTTTAGTGGTTAAAGTCGGGTCTTGGCCATTTAAGGGCGGTATTGGTGTGATTGAGTCATTTAATGCGAATTGGGTCATTAAATGCTCAAGTAAGTGTAATGTGGTTAATTCCACTAGTTGGTGTATTGAATGTGCACTTAATAATTTAGGTACATTGCATTAAAGCTCGGACGTACATAATCATCATCCTTGTGACAAGGTGAGTGGAATAAGTATACATGTACGTATATGATGTGTTTACTTGTAGAAATGGATATGTGTTGTCCAAGTTAGTGATATATGCGTTGTACGCTAACGGTTTTAAGAACGGATATATGTTGTCCAATTTAGTGTTAAATGTGTTGTACACTAATGATTTATTAATGGATATGTGTTGTCCGATTTAGTGTTATATGCGTTGTACACTAACGATTTTATAAACGGATATGTGTTGTCCAAGGGTTAGTGATATATGTGTTGTGCACTAACGGTTGTTATGAACACCAATGGGAAATTAGAGTACCATTCCTTTTACGATTGGTTTACCATGGTTGTATGAATTGTGCATTAGCATACTTAAATATGAACTATATGCTTTTGTTATTGCTAGCTTAATGTGAATTGCGGTTATTGGTATATGCATAATGTTTTGCATGGTTGTCGAATTGCTAGCTTGTGTACAGTATTGTGTAAGTGTTTGTAAGTAGATATATTATATATGTGTATGTATAATTATTGGATTCACTAAGCATTAGCTTACCCCTCTCGTTGTTTATCTTTTTAGATGCAGGTGTGGACAAGGGCAAGGGGGTTATTGGGCACTAGGTGTCCTTGTTGATGTTATGACGAAGCTTTTGGAAGTTGACCTACGTTTTGGGTAGTTTAGTACCAAACCATGCTCAAGGGGTCGTTTGGATTATAAACTATCATTTGTAGTTGGTCAAACTTGTATCATATTCGTTAATGGCCTTTGTGCTTTTTTTGTAAACATTAAACTCGTGGTATGTTTTTAATGAAGCGTGTGGAATGGTTTACATATTTAATTGGCGCGTAAATGTGTATTATTTTAAAAAAAAAAAAAATTATCGTACGGAGTACGGGTTGGGTTGTTTCAAGTGGTATCAGAGCATGGTCTAAGGGATTTAGGCGACTTGAGATAGGTGCCTAGACTTAGACTTTATTGTGCATGCGCTTTTATGCGGGACTTGTAGGACTTTGGGTCAAATCAGGAATTGTTAGTACTTTGGTTTATGTGAACTAACCTCGTGCTAATTGAATTGTGTTGTGTTTAGCAATCATCAAGCGAGATGGACGTTGTACTAGCGAGTTAATGCGACGTGTTCGCGTAACAATGATTAGCTACCATTGTTACGGGTGCAAATCGTGTCAAACAAGTAATGTACGACGATTGTTGAGTAAGATGGAGTAGTGTGGGGTATACGTATATGCATACGTGTTATGTCCTTTTGTTCGTTCGTTGTTTAATCTTTTCTGTTTTATAGAATGAAGATGAGAAACGGACACGACACCGAAAATGGGGGTACGAGTGAGGACGTTGAGTTCACGGCCAAAGTTGAGGCCATCTTTAAACATCAAAAGGCGGAGTTCCTCGAGGATGTTAAGAAAATGTTTCTAGATACGATTGACGAGCAATTAGTCAATGTAGTCAAGGAGCAAGTGAAGGCCGTTCATCAAGAGGATAACGTGGGGAGACGGGACTTCTTTTATAAGAATTTTAAGGATTCTCAACCTCCCACCTTTGAAGGTGAACGAGACCCTCTCAAGAGTACCCGATGGATCTCCGATATGGAGGGGGCTTTCCGTACTTGTGAATGTCCTCTTGATAAGAAGACAAGGTATGGTTGTAGCATGTTAAGGGGTGACGCTAAGCTATGGTAGGATGCGAAAATCCAAGTTTATGGCGAAGAACAATGCATGGATTTTACTTGGGATGAATTCAAGGTAGAGTTTTTCGATGAGTACCGAACTTCGGCCGATCTAACTAGGCTTAAGGACGAGTTACGTTCCTTGAGGCAAGGGTCGATGGATTTGAACACTCTCAAATCCGTGTTTTTGTCCAAAACCCAATTTTGCCCGGAGTATGTCGGGAATGATAAGATGTTGAAGGAAGATTTTTATAGGATCTTGAATGATAATTATCAAGAGAAAATTAGTGTGAACGTGGTGAAGAGCTTTGATGAATTGTTCAATATGGCGAAGGGTTTTGAAGTGCTTGTGTTGAGAAAGAATAGTTTTACTTTTGGAAAGAGGAAGTTCGAGAATTCGAGTCAATCGAGCTTTTCCAACAAAAGGAACAAGAAGGGCTCCGAAAATGTTAACAGTGTGAAGAAAGGTGGCTCCGGTGGTCATGTACCCACTTGCTATACTTGTGGGCAAAAAGGTCACATCTCTCATGATTGCCCCAACTCACCTTCCACACCCAAATTTACGTGTTTCAATTGTGGTAAAGAAGGGCACAAGAGGCCCGAGTGTCCCGAGTTGCGCAATGATAATGTTAAGCAGTTAGAAAAGGCGGCGGGTACGGCTAGAGGTCGAAATTATTTGATGACCAATGATGAAGCCAAACAATCGAACGAAGTTGTCTCAGGTACTTTCATGGTTAACACTAATTCGGCAAGGATTCTATTTGATAGTGGTGCCAATTTGTCTTTTGTGTCACCTCGATTTGTACCTAAACTTAATAAGCTACTAGCTAAATTAAGTCGTCCGGTAGAAGTCGAAATAGCGGACGGCAAGACGGTGCTGGTGGTTGATGTGTGTAAAAATTGTGATGTTGTGTTTGGTGCCGATAACTTTAAAATTGATCTCATCCCTATGACTTTGGGCGATTTTGATATCGTTGTTGGTATGGATTGGCTCGATCGAAATAGAGCCGATATCGCATGCCACGAAAAATCTATTCGAGTGAAGACCCCAAGTGGGGAATAGTTAATTATTCACGGTGATAAGCGTAGGAGACTTGTGCCGATATGCACTTTTGCACGGGCACGTCGTTCTCTTGTTAGTGGTGGCATGGCTTTCCTTGCCCATGTTGTTGATACTCGTGATGAGCCACCACCTATACATGAAATTCCGGTGGTTAGTGAGTTCGAAGATGTTTTTTCGGATGAGTTACCGGGTGTTCCGGCGGAAAGACAAGTAGAATTTCGCATTGAGTTAGTTCCGGGAGCTACTCCCATTGCTAAAACTCCTTATCGTTTAGCGCCGACAGAAATGCAAGAGTTGTTAAATCAAACCCAAGAGTTGCTTGAGAAGGGTTTCATTCGACCGAGCTCCTCGCCATGGGGTGCTCCGATTTTGTTTGTTAAAAAGAAAGATGGAAGTATGCGGATGTGCATCGATTATAGGGAGTTGAATAAAGTGACGATCAAGAATCGTTATCCATTACCTCAGATTGACGATTTGTTTGACCAACTCCAAGGTGCAACGTATTTTTCTAAGATTGACTTACGGTCCGGCTATCATCAAGTGCGGGTCCGTGAGGAAGACATAGAGAAAACGGCTTTTCTAACGCGTTACGGGCATTTTGAATTTGTAGTTATGCCTTTTGGTCTTACGAATGCACCGGCGGCATTCATGGATCTTATGAACCGAGTGTGCCAACCTATGTTGGACAAGTCGGTAATTGTGTTCATCGACGACATACTTGTTTATTCTAAGAGTATTAAGGAACATGAGCACCATTTGCGTGAAGTGTTGAAGACTTTGCGGAAGGAGAAGTTGTATGCAAAATTCTCCAAATGTGAATTTTGGCTAAGGGATGTTCAATTCCTTGGCCATATTGTGAATCAAGAAGGAATTCAAGTAGACCCGGGGAAGATAGAAACGGTGAAGAGTTGGGGACAACCGACTACGCCTACGGAAATCCGAAGCTTTCTCGGATTGGCCAGTTATTACCTTCAGTTCATCCAAGACTTTTCTAAGATTGCTTCTCATTTGACTAAATTGACAAGGAAGAACGTAAGATTCAATTGGGAGAACGAGCAAGAAATTGCTTTTCAACTGTTAAAAGAGAAATTGTGTCACGCCCCGGTGTTAGTGTTGCCGGAAGGGGTAGAAGACATGACGGTTTATTGTGATGCTTCTTTAAATGGGCTCGGGTGTGTTCTAATGCAGAGAGGTAAAGTCATTGCTTACGCCTCTCGACAATTAAAGGAACACGAAACGAGATATCCGACTCATGATCTTGAATTGGCGGCGGTGGTTCATGCGTTGAAAATTTGGCGCCACTACTTGTATGGTGTCAAGTGTACGATTTATTCGGACCATAAGAGTTTGAAACATCTCTTTACTCAACGAGATTTGAATTATCATCAACGTAGGTGGATAGATGTGGTAAAGGATTATGATTGTGAGATACTTTACCATCCGGGAAAGGCGAACGTGGTCGCGGATGCGTTGAGTCGAAAGAGTCAACATCCGGTGATACGAGTAGGATCGTTACGCATGATTATTACTAACGATTTCCTTGTAAAGCTTGGTGAGATTCAAATAGAAGCGTATGTTAACAACAAGCATGAAGAGCGGATTGTAGGGCAGACAGAGTTCATTACTATGGGCTCGCGTGGTTTGTTGTCGTTTCAAGGAAGAGTGTGGGTACCTAAGATGGGTGGTAACCGACAAGTGCTATTGATGAAGCACATAAGTCAAGGTACTCCATTCATCTGGGTGCAACAAAGATGTACTATGATTTGAAGAAAGATTATTGGTGGCCCGTTATGAAGCGTGATGTGGTTAAGTATGTTGAACAATGCGTCACGTGTTTGCAAGTTAAAGCTGAACACCAAAAGCCGTACGGTAAGTTACAACCCTTGGAAGTCCCAAAATGGAAATGGGAGCACATTACCATGGACTTCATTACTAAGTTACCGAAGACGGCGAGAACCCAATGTGATACGATTTGGGTGATAGTTGATCGATTGACGAAAATTGCTTTGTTTCTTCCCATTCGGGAAACGATATCATCAGAGACTTTATCCAAGTTGTTTATCAAGGAGGTGATATCGAGACATGGGGTTCCTATATCTATTGTTTCGGATCGAGATACTCGTTTTACGTCCCGGTTTTGGAACAAGTTTCATGAAGATATGGGTACTCAATTGAAAATGAGCACGGCTTATCATCCTCAAATGGACGGTCAAACCAAACGTACGAATCAAACTTTGGAAGATATGTTACGAGCGTGCATTATTGATTTCGGTGGTAGTTGGGATGAGCATTTGCCTTTGGTGGAATTCTCGTACAATAATAGTTATCATACTAGTATCGGGATGCCGCCATATGAGATGCTTTATGGGCGTAGGTGTCGAACCCCGATTTGTTGGGGTGAAGTGGGACAAAAGAAAATCGGGAGTTCCGATTTGGTTTTGGAGACGAATAGTAAAATTGAGATGATTCGGGCTCGACTTAAAGCGGCGCAAGATCGACAAAAGTCTTATGCCGATAAAGGTAGGAGAATGATTGAGTTTCAAGAAGGTGACATGGTAATGCTTAAGGTTTCTCCATGGAAAGGTGTTATTCGGTTTCGAAAGCGAGGAAAGTTAGCTCCTCGGTTTATTGGTCCTTTCAAGGTTTTGGCACGTGTTGGTGAGGTTGCTTATCGACTAGAGTTACCCGAAGAACTTGCGGGAATCCATAACACGTTTCATGTTTCCCATCTTCGTAAGTGTGTTGCGGATGACTCGACTTGGGTGCCTTTATATGAAATTACGTTGAATAACAAGCTAGAGTATGGGGAAGAACCAGTTGCAATCCTTGATGAGAAGGTTAAGATGTTGCAGAACAAGGAAATTAGAACTTTCAAGGTGCAATGGTGACATCGAAAGGTTCCGAGTTTACGTGGGAATCCGAAGAGTTTGTTTTGGTTTATCTTCCGGCTTGTCATGCGGCTTGGATCGCGAGGACGCGCTCCGATTCAAGTGGGGGAGAGTTGTAACACCCCGTTTTTCCTGTACGTATCGAAAGGTACATACTTAATCATTTATACGTTTGAAACTCGCTAGTTTAAGCGTAATTGTATAGATATATGTGTGTATATATATATACTTAATAATGTGTGCGCATACAAGTTTATGCATGGGCCTTGATAGCGTTAAGTCTTATGAGACTATTATTGAAGGTTAGGCGAATGTAGGAGGCGGGATTTAAGTGTACGAATTAAATAAAATCAAATTTTGTTTAAGGTTGTCGAAGTGTCCAGGTGACGGCCAATGCCGCGCCGCGACAAACTGGGCCACGCCGAGGCATATAAAGCAAATCCAGATCAGAATGTGGGTTAAGAGAGGTTGTTTTTCCTTCGTAATGTCGCGCCGCGACATATAGCGCCGCGCCGCGGCATCTCTGCTTTTCTGACTCCGATGTTTACTCTATTTAAAAGGGT
The DNA here is from genome assembly GCF_046630445.1 of Rutidosis leptorrhynchoides. Classification (NCBI taxonomy): domain Eukaryota; kingdom Viridiplantae; phylum Streptophyta; class Magnoliopsida; order Asterales; family Asteraceae; genus Rutidosis; species Rutidosis leptorrhynchoides. Next base: position 484,811,984 of record NC_092336.1, read on the forward strand.
TTTAGGGGTAATTTGGTCTTTTCGCGTGTAGATCAGATTTGAGCATTTAATCACAACCACTTGTTCATTTAATTTAATTTCTTTTCTCTTTTCTTCCCAATTTCTCTCCCAAAACTTAAAACCCATTTGGATTAAAAGTTAGATTTGGAGTTGGAGAATTGTGAATCAAACTTTGGAGCAAGATTTAAAGTCGTTCCTTGTATCTCTAGCTACGCGTTGATAGTCTCGGTAAGTTCTAACTCTAAGTTTTGAGTTTTAATTAATTAATGACTAGGGTTTGGTTACTAGAGACTTGTATGACCCATTTGGGGGTAAAATGGGTGAATTTGGGTTATGATGTTGTAATGAAACCCTAATGCCACAAACTAGGGTTTTGGTCTTATGATTTGAGGTTGTAAGTGTCAAATGGTATTGCTAGTCACTAATACACTTTTGGATTTATGGAAGAAGTGTTAATGGGTAAGTTTGACTTGATTGAGAGGCTAAATAATTTAAAATGGGTCAAAATGTACTAGTTGACCTAGTTTGGGTGAAATGGGTATGAATTACCCTAAGTTTGTGTTAATTGAAGTTAGTAGACTTTAATGCACTAGCTTTAGTGGTTAAAGTCGGGTCTTGGCCATTTAAGGGTGGTATTGGTGTGATTGAGTCATTTAATGCGAATTGGGTCATTAAATGCTCAAGTAAGTGTAATGTGGTTAATTCCACTAGTTGGAGTATTGAATGTGCACTTAATGATTTAGGTACATTGCATTAAAGCTCGGACGTACATAATCATCATCCTTGTGACAAGGTGAGTGGAATAAGTATACATGTACGTATATGATGTGTTTACTTGTAGAAATGGATATGTGTTGTCCAAGTTAGTGATATACGCGTTGTACGCTAACGGTTTTAAGAATGGATATATGTTGTCCAATTTAGTGTTATATGTGTTGTACACTAATGATTTATGAATGGATATGTGTTATCCGAGTTAGTGTTATATGCGTTGTACACTAACGATTTTATAAACGGATATGTGTTGTCCAAGGGTAAGTGATATATGTGTTGTGCACTAACGGTTGTTATGAACACCAATGGGAAATTAGAGTACCATTCCTTTTACGATTGGTTAACCATGGTTGTATGAATTGTGCATTAGCATACTTAAATATGAACTATATGCTTTTGTTATTGCTAGCTCAATGTGAATTGCGGTTATTGGTATATGCATAATGTTTTGCATGGTTGTCGAATTGCTAGCTTGTGCACGGTATTGTGTAAGTGTTTGCAAGTAGATATATTATATATGTGTATGTATAATTATTGCATTCACTAAGCATTAGCTTACCCCTCTCGTTGTTTATCTTTTTAGATGCAGGTGTGGACAAGGGCAAGGGGGTTATTGGGCACTAGGTGTCCTTGTTGATGTTATGACGAAGCTTTTGGAAGTTGACCTACGTTTTGGGTAGTTTAGTCCCAAACCATGCTCAAGGGGTCGTTTGGATTATAAACTATCATTTGTAGTTGGTCAAACTTGTATCATATTCGTTAATGGCCTTTGTGCTTTTTTTGTAAACATTAAACTCGTAGTATGTTTTTAATGAAGCGTGTGGAATGGTTTACATATTTAATTGGCGCGTAAATGTGTATCATTTTAAAAAAAAAAAAAAAATTATCGTACGTAGTACGGGTTGGGTTGTTTCATTTAACTATGTCAAAAGTTAAGGCGAACATTTAATTTTCTCATTCACTCTTTTACGATAGCTTCGTTTATACTCTTCCTATAATCGAATTGTTTTATCCATATTATTTTGATTGTGATAAAACTCTATTTTTCAACTTATATTTATCATTACAATATTCTAGTTGTAAACAATGACGATCTATATCAAATTTCATGAGTGTAATTTTCACAAACTACTCTCTGTTTGTCTGCCCTAATATTGTGGCATAAACGCTCAAAGTTTTAAATGAGCTCAATACCAGTCATAACACATTTTATGTATCCAATTTACTGAAATGACTTGTATAACATCATCATTTTGATGATCTCCGCATTAATAATAAAATGCACTTCATCGAAGAACCTGTAGAATTTATGGTTCGTATGATTTAAAATCTTGAAACAAAACAATATTCTATCGGTTGGAATTCAAGCAAGGCCCCGAACATACCTGGGAACGTGAAGATCAAATAAAACGTAAATATCCTCGTCTATATACGAACAACACCGATTGATGGCAACAACTAAATTTCAGGACGAAATTTCTTTTAACGGGTAGGTACTGTGATAACCCGAAAATTTTTGGCAAAATTTAAACAAAAATTCTTATATGATTTCATTTAACCTCGACTAATTTCAACGACTCACGAGCCATTATTTGTAAATAATTGTGTATTAACATTTATTTGTTATAATAATATTATTATTATTAATAATATATTTTTAAACAATATATCAATAATTCATATCTTTATTATCAGTATTGTTATTATACAAACAATATTATTATTATCAACATTATTATTATTACTATTTATAATATGATTATTAATATCATTAACATAATTTATATTATTATCATTATTGTTAGTATTAGTAATATCATCATTTTTATTATTTGTTATTATTAGTATTATTATTATTAATAATACTATTATTATCATTTTTATTATCATTATTATTATTATTATTTGCATTATTATTATTAATTATTAATATAAATTGTATTATTATTAATTATTAATATTAAAATATATACATATATATATATATATATATATATATATATATATATATATATATATATATATATATATATATATATATATATATATATATATATATATATATATATTACAATACAGAATTAGGTATATCTGCCTCTCTATTTTTTTTTTTTTTTTAAAAACGATCTGCTTTCCATGAGCTGCAATCTGTTTCTTTTTATTTTCTTATATGATTGAAATCTGCTTTTTATTTATAAATCCCATCGTGATTATTTTTTATTTCTTCTACTGGTCGTGAAATTGTTTCTGTCGACCACCATCATAATACAAACATTATTGATCAATTATTTTTGCTACATTAATCAGTCAATTACGCTTTATAAGCTACAGCTACAATTGAGAATGAAAATAAAACAGAAAAGATAGAAAATAGCTCGATACTTCTGTTTCTTTTTTTTTTTTTCCAAGAACACGAATTCGTAATTCATTTCAAAAACCTTAAATGCAGTTATGTTAAGAATACTTTACTCAATATATCTGCAAAATCACAAATCCCAATTTCTTCTATCAAACACGAATTTTTGAGTCAAAGTTTTCGGTTTTAAAAGCCAACTTAAGTGTTCATCAAGAAATTCGAACGGGTTTCGATGTTTTGGAATAAATTGATTGTCCAGAAAGTTTATGGGAACTATTTAGAACACATTTTATTTTATAATCATCATCTAAAAACGTCCAGATATCAAAAATCAATGTTTGAGTTATGTTTTGTTCTTCGCCACAGTTTTCTTTATTTATTTATTTTTTTTGTTTCGTTTGACTGATAATTAAAAACCTCAGAAGTCGATTATAATTCAATTTCAAATCGTAATTCAAATTTTTAATTGCTGTTACTTCGTTTAATGGATTGGTCGACTGTATATTGTTGAAGAAGAAGATAAATTAGGAAATAAAGGTAATAGGGGTTATAAATAATTAAAAGGGTCTAAATTCAGAAAAACAGGCGTAGCTGAATGGTTAGGAGGTGTTGACGGGTTTCGAGAGGTCGCGGGTTCGAGTCCCGTTTTGGGCATTTTTTTAAGGAAAGCTCCTAAGGTAGTTTTCTTGTTATTATTATTATTATTATTATTATTATTATTATTATTATTATTATTATTATTATTATTATTATTATTATTATTATTATTATTATTATTGTTGTTGTTGTTGTTGTCACTAAAATATGTATTATTATTATTATTAACAAAATAAGTATAATTATGTTTATGAGTAAGATTAATATAATTAAGTCATGATCAAATAAAATTATCGTTTTTATAATTATTATTAGTGTTATTCAAGTTATCATTATCAAAATTTTCATTATTAATATTATTAAAAACTATCATTTTTATCATTCTCATTACTAATATTATCATTATTATTTTTATCATTATGATTATTATTGTAATTGTCATGATTTTTATCATAATTAGTATTATTTTTATAACAAATAAATATTATATATTTATATTAATACTAACTATAATTTATATATTAAACAGATTAAAAATTTATTAATCATATACAAAATAAACATATACAAATATACAAAGTAAATAAAATTTAGTACAATTTCTATATAAACTACACACTAAATATATAAATATTATAATTAATATATGTAATTATTTGATTACCATTATACGTATTAATCTATATATAAATGATTTAGGTTCGTGAATCCGAGGACAACTCTGCACTTGTTCAGTGCCATCATACTCGTAAAATACGAAATACAGTATCGTGAGTTTTCATAGCTCCCTTTTTATATATATTTTTGGGCTGAGAATACATGCGCAACTTTTATAACTGTTTTACGTTTAGACACAAGTACTCAAACTTTTATGCTATATACATGCTTTATCATGCTAAATCCCTGCCGTAATATCGTTAATTGCTGAGGTATAAGATGCAAGCTTAGTTATTGTGAGTAGCGCTACTGAGAGTGATGTCTCTAGTCAGTTGACCGTTGGTCTTTGACTACATAATAATGATTCAACGACACGAATAACAAGTGTCACGGGATAACTTTTGTTTAGTCGCGATATTACAAACTCAGCATTACTTTTAGATTGGTATTTCTATATCAATCAACACTTTATATTGATATTTCTATATCAATCAACTCTTATTAAATCTTGTGGTCTAACACTATTATTGAAATCATTATTTATGATAAACCTATGAACTCACCAACCTTTTGGTTGACACTTTTTAGCATGTTTATTCTCAGGTCCTACATAATGCTTCCGCTGTATATTTGCTAATTGAAAGCAACATTTCAACAAGTCATTCATGGATAATTTGAAAGACTTACACATGTAAAATTTGATGATGATTGCTTGCTATGCTTGGAGTCTTCATTACATATCATATCAATTAAATACATTTAATGCGTTGTTCATTATATACAATGTAACCTATTTATCTTCCGCTGCAAAACTCAATATAACGTCTCATATAGAGTCGTTCTCATTTATACAACTGTGATTTGATATAATTAGTCACAAATACCCTAGGCCCTATTTGGGGGTGTGACACGTTTGCAGGGAAATTTTATGCTTATTTAAAGGGTCTTTATCATTCATTCCAACACACACTTCAATTCACTTCTTTATCTCTCTTGTACAATATTAGTCATACTTTCAAGGTCTTCGACTCCATGCGGGAAACCTAGTACCCAGAGAAGAACGCCGAAGATTGTATTAGGAGCGGTCTGGAGTTTGAAGTTGTCACTTTTGTATTCGGATCTCGTTTAATCTACTGGTACGTCTATCCTTTATCTTTATATAATGTCTTCTATCATTATGATCTCTGATGTCGTTGCCATGATTAGCGAGTAGTTATCTTTAGTGTATGCTATGATGTAACCAGTTATAATGCTGAAATAATGTTATGGTTTGTGTATGTTGTTAAAATGCTTTCCGATTATGCTTTAAACTCAATCGCGAACTCCAATTCAGAGTACACTATCTGTGTTACCTCTTGGTAAGAGAAGTCTGTCGGATACAACGTAAGATCGACTAAGGCACACTGGTTGTAGTAAGTCTATCAAGCTTTGGATTCCGACTGAGGACTCTTTCATAGTGAAACATCTGACTAGACCCTTAGTGTAACATCCCACATTTTTTCGTTAAATTATTTTAACGCCCGTATTTTTATTTTAATAATATCCTTCGTATCTAGATTCGTATCCTCCGTTAGCTAACATTCTTAATATTTTCGTTATCGGATTATAACGTCTCTCGTACTCTCGTGTAACTCAAAATAATTCGTTCGGTTAATTCCCGCACCCGACTACAAACTTGAGGGACCAATGTTTCTAAATGACCAAAGTTTTGACTAGGTCAAATGGTCAACATTCACCACCTCCACTCATTCATCTCCTTCTTTCTTTCATACTTCCATTATTTTCTCTCAACTTTCAAATCCTTAATTCATCATCTAAATTCGATTTTGGAGGCTAACATCAAAACAAATTACATATTTGGAATCCTCTTTTCATCCTCTACAACTTGATACCAATTTCATCTCATTTGGGTAACTTTTCAAAATCACTAGATTTTGTGTTCTTGATATTTTTAACTTATAAAAGTGTTAATTAGTGTATATGGCTCAAGTCTAACATGAATACATGATTTGTATGCTCGATCTTGTTGTTTTGAAGTAACTAGCATGAACTTGAATTTTGGTGTGTTGTTCTTGAGATTTAGTTGCTTAAAAGTTGTTAGATGTTAAAAGTTCATGTTTTAATTGTGTTACTAGTATCACTAGCTTCAATTTGATGTGTAGGTTGCTTTAGAAAACTTCATAAACTTGATTATTGATTTTGGTGATGTTGGTTAGGGTTTGATAGAGCTAAATGCGAACATTTGATGCATTGAATGCCATGAATTGTTGTTGGTAAGTGTTTGGTTGGATTGTATGCATGATTACCTTCGAAACGGCATATCATACATGTAAATTAGTTGCCTGAATCATGAAATGAGATTTATGAACTTGGATACAATTAAGGATGAGTATTTAATGCGGTTTTGGTTGTTGTAAGTGGTAGATTGATTGATGAAATATGTTTAGTTATGTTCCTCGTCAAATTACCTTTCCAATGATATAAGATACGTGTTCTAAGTGTTTACGGTTTGTGAATTGTGCTAAATTGAAGATTGGATTTAGACTTGAACAATTGAAACTGACCAGGCACCAGACCACGTTAAGTGTCGCGGCGCGGCCCTCCTTGGTCGCGGCGCGGCATTTGTCGTGTTTGGATTCTAACCTACATTGTCAAATTTCGAAAAATGTTTGCTATGCTACGCACCTCCGATTCACATGTAACTTGTTCTAACATGCTTATATAGGAATAAAAATCTCAGAAAAATAGTTCGGGACCCGACCCGAACGTGTTGACTTTTTCATTGACTTTGACTTGACCAAAGTTAACTTTTGTCCAAACCTGATCAAATACTTATGCAATCATTCTAACATGTTTTTATACTTGTACCTTGCATGAAACATGACAATTTGATTCACATACTATTATAATCGAGTCGTAACGAGCCATAGGACTAATTGCACACTTTGACCGATCGTGTTTACCATTATTGATACTACCTACTTGTTTAGGTCAAGACTAGCATTCGTCCTTGCACACGTTTACTTGCGAAGTACTTTTATACGCTTGCACTCAAGGTGAGATCATAGTCCCACTTTTACTCTTTTGAACTCACATTTGGGATGAGAAAACATAAACGCTTCTTTTTACTAAGTGAACACAAGTACAGGAAAACAAACATTCTACATACGAGTTTAGAACAAAATCCTCAATTCGATTATCATTAGTTACACTTGCCGAGTGTAAGCGTGAACTGATGTTATGTGGATCCATATGGGTTTGACAAACCCTCATTCGGACGGTTCGCCACCGTCATATCGGATGAAATATATTTTCGAGAATCAGTGTATGTTCTAACACTATTGTGATGGGGTTCTATGGAAGGAAAGTTAAGCCTTGATAATTGGGTGCCCGTGAATATTAACTTTTGGAATGTATTACTATTATTTCAATCTTGCAAATCTTGTGATTCAACTTACTTATTTACTCACTTACTTACTTAAACCTATGATTTCACCAACGTTTTCGTTGACAGATTTCTATGTTTTCTCAGGTCTTTGAACGATATGTGATACATGCTTCCGCTCATTATTTTAATACTTGCATTGGATGTCGAGTATATATGCATACATGGAGCGTCTTTTGACTTTATTTAAAACTGTGTCGCATAGGTTTCATTTGTACTTATAACCTTGTAACGTAACTTTTGGTTGAACAATTCTTGTAAACTTTGAAACAATCTTTACATTTGAAATGAATGCGACATATCTTTGGTCAAACGTTATTTTAAAGACTTATGACCACGTAACGAGACCTAAGTATACGGCGCAGTCAATGAAGATTTTATCGGGTCGCTATAGATGGTATCAGAGCGTTGGTTGTAGAGATTTAGAGTTCATTGGTGTCGACCCCGAGTCATAGAGTACATTAGTGAATCTAGACTACAACCGGCATATAGACTTAAAGTAGGAATTACTTGACTAATTGTGCATTTATACTCGAACTCATCTATTCACATCTAACTCTATTTCATCTTAATCGCACGTTGTTTAATTTGATTGACGCGCCACCTTGACTTTATGAAGCAATGTTAAATGCACACGTGAATTAGGATAATATAATTGTCGGGATTATATTATGGTGATTCATGTGGACATTCCAACATTATGACATAAAGAATTTAAGGCGAGTCAAGGAAAATTTTCTCTCTATCCTTATTCCATATCACAGTTAGTATTTGTTTCATGAAGGAACGATGGCTCACCAAGGTCAACACAATACTCCTCCCGAAACTCTCGAACAAGCTCTTCAACGAATGATAGCCACCGTCGTGGGAGAGGCCGTGGCCGGTCACTTCTCCAACAACAACAATTATGGGGCCGGTAATTCAAACGAGGGGTGCTCCTACAAAAACTTCATGAAGTACAATACTCCCACTTTCGATGGAACCGGGGGACCGGTTGCTCTCACTCGATGGTTCGAACAAACGAAATCTGTTTTTAGCATAAGCGATTGTCAGGACCAAGATAAGGTCAAGTTTTCCACCCTCACTCTCACCGGTATTGCTCTCTCATGGTGGAACACATATGTACAATCGGTGGGTATCGATGAAGCCCTTACACTCTCTTGGACCGAATTAAGAGAAAGAATGATCACCGAATATTTCCCACGCGAAGAGACTCAAAGGCTCGAACAGGGACCAAGAAATTTAAAAATAGCCCGAAATGACCTCGAAACTTATAATCAACGGTTTGCCGAACTAACCTTAATTTGTCCAAACCTCCGGGCTCCCGGGCCCCAAGGAGTTGAGTTTTACATGGATGGCCTCCCTAAGAGCATTCCAAACGGGGTAATGCCATCAAGACCAGCTGACCTACAAGAGGCTGTGATGATAGCCCGTCGATTTATAAAAACGGTAGACGAAATTGAAGCGCCGGCACCAACGGCCGAGGCCCAATCGGGCAACAACAAAAGAAAACAGGAAGTCTCTCCATCAAGCAACCATAACCACAACGACTCCACCAAGAAGCCTTTCACCCCCGGCGGCAGGAAAAGTTATGCCAGAATTCAACCTTTTTGCAACAAGTGCCACAAACATCATTATGGAAAATGTGGCAAACCATTTTGCATCAAGTGTCAAAGAAGTGGCCATGTGGCCAATGGTTGTAAAGGTGCCGCCCCCGTCGCTAAAAAGGTGCCCAGTGCACGCAGAAGGGGTGCTTGTTTCGAATGTGGCCAACTGGGTCACCTTAAGAATGCATGTCCCAAGAAGACCACCAACCCCAATGTACGTGAATGAGCTTTCAACATTAACACCTAGGATGCCCGGAATGATAATTAGTTACGGGTACGTTTCTTCTCAACAACTCTTATGTTTCATGTTTATTCAATTCGGGTGTCGATAAATGTTTTGTATCCAAGTCTTTGGAGCCTACTCTTTGCACTCCACCACTCCCCCTAGATATTACTTATGCCATTTAAGTGACCAACGGAAACTATTGTGTGCCAACAAATTTTTATCGGAGGGTGTACGTTAAACTTTTGAGTAAGAAGTTAGAAACTGACTTGATGTCTATAAAATTAAAGAGCTCGAAATCTATTCGTTAAGAAGAAATGTTTCCCCACACATATGTATTGATTATCGTGAACTAAATAATTTCCGGTTAAGAACCAATATCCTTTTTCCCCGTATCAGCGACCTCTTGATCAAGTACAAGGACCTCGTGTGTATTCAAAATTGATCTCCATCCTGGTTATCATCAATTGAGGGTTAAGGGAGACGATGTCTCCAAAACCATTTCCCGAACTCACTACGATAGTTATAATTTTCTTTTAATATCGTTTAGTTTAACTAAGGCTCCATCCGTATTCATAGACCTCCTGAACCGCGTATGCAAACTTATCTAGACAAATCCATTATCGTATTTACAAATGATGTCTAAACCTATTCAAGTAAAGAAAAAAACGAAAAACATCTCCGTCTTACGCTCGAACTCTCGAGAAAGGAGCAACTCTATACCGAATTCTCCAAGTGAGAATTTTGGTTAAACGAAGTTCAATTTCTAGACCATGTTGTTAGTGGTCAAGGTATTACAATAAAATCTCGCAATCGAAGCCATACGTAATCGGGAAACCCTCACGACTCTATCTTGTATTTGTAAAATCTTAGATCTCGCCGGTTATTACTAAAGATTCATTTTCGACTTTTTCTCGTGTTGCACGACCTTTAACCACGTTAACTCACTAAAGGAAAAATTTAAACCTCTCCGTGTCCGAGCCTTGAACGTGATTTTTTACACCAACCTTACTAGCTAAATTCGTGTAGCACAAGATGGAACCCAAATATGGAAATATTTCTACTTGAACGCCTGAAAGGCATACTCTCTCGACCCGAAATCAAGGAAACTGAAATTCGTTATTTTGCACGAAGAATTTGAATACTTAATTATGAATCCGATAAATCTTCTCATCACCACGTACCACATTACATAACTCTGTTATTTCGCTATGAATGTCTGATATTACTGGGACCCAAGATAACACACAATCCAAGGATACCTCTTTCTTCTTTGACTTATCGTCCTTATGCTTCTGATAATTGGCCATCTACTACTCAACCCCGAACTATACAACTATGTGTACTATCTCGTTTCCCACCAAGTCTCAACATCTGGCCACTAGATGCGCGATATGGCTACCTCAAGGTATAAACTCATCCTATTCTAGGTTCTCTTTTCACTCCTATCTTTTCGCTCGTACTTCCGTATAAGGAAACCTTTTATATAATTGCTCAATGGAGAGAGAGACTCTTCACGTATTACTAGTATTTACCACGAGGGGGACTAGCCCTGACGAACGTTTTTCAGTAGCCGATAAGAAACCTATTCCAACGAACGCTTTCGAGCCCTAACTAACTTGTTCAAACATATCTTAAGAAATTCTATTTCCGACATGGTGTACCGTTGTCAATTATCCCGGATCGAAATACACGTTACACATCTATTTTACAAGAAGCCTTAGGAACACGTTTAGATATGCGTACCGCGTATCTTCCACAAACCGACGAACCAAGCAAACGAACGATTTACATCTTGGAAAGACATGTTACAAACTTGTATTGTCGCCTTTAGTTGATCCCTCTTACAACAATAGTTACCACTCATGTGTTAACGCGCACTTTTCGAAACTTTATATAACCGCAAATGTCGTTCTCCTATTCGTTGGACCGAAGTAGATGACAAGCAAATCACAGGATCCGAACTTATTTAAGAAACAACCATTGAGATAGTTCAAGTCCGAGAAGGGCTCAAGATGGCCTGTAGTCACCAAAAAGGACTATGCCGATGTTAGGCGTAAACCTTCCGAATTCCAAGTCAGTAACCGTGTAATATTGAAAAACCGCACATTGGAAAGGCGTAATCCGTTTCGGGAAATCGAGGAAAGTTACATCCGCAATATTGATTCTTTTGAAATCTTGGGGCGTATTGGAACCGCTTCCTACCGTTTAGAACTTCCAACTCAATTAAGTTTTCGTTTACCCTACGTTCCATGTAACAAACTTAGAGACGTGTCCTTCGGGACAGGAACGTGCTACTCTTCTAGATAAACTTACTATCGATGACAAACTCCTCTTCGTAGAAAGACCGGTTGAAATTGTGGATCGTAAAACCAAGCCTTAATACAACGTAAAACCCCGACTATCCAGATTCGTGGAAATGCCCAAGGACGTATCTTCACTTATTCGTAGATTGGACAACACAAGGTCCCGAGTAAGAGACATCGACTATTACTTCCAACTAAATTTCAGGACGAAATTTCTTTTAAGGTGTGGGTAATGTAACATCCCGCATTTTTCCGTTAAATTATTTTAATGCCCGTCTTTTTATTTTAATAGTATCCTTCGTATCTAGATTCGTATCCTCCGTTAGCTAAGATTCTTAATATTTTCGTTATCGGATTATAACGTCTCCCGTACTCTCGTGTAATTCAAAATAATTCGTTCGGTTAATTCCCGCACCCGACTACAAACTTGAGGGACCAATGTTGCCAAATGACCAAAGTTTTGACTAGGTCAAATGGTCAACATTCACCACCTCCACTCATTCATCCCCTTCTTTCTTTCATACTTCCATTATTTTCTCTCAACTTTCAAATCCTTAATTCATTATCTAAATTCGATTTTGGAGGCTAACATCAAAACAAATTACATATTTGGAATCCTCTCTTCATCCTCTACAACTTGATACCAATTTTATCTCATTTGGGTAACTTTTTAAAATCACTAGATTTTGTGTTCTTGATGTTTTTAACTTATAAAAGTGTTAATTAGTGTCTATGGCTCAAGTCTAACATGAATACATGATTTGTATGCTCGATCTTGTTGTTTTGAAGTAACTAGCATGAACTTGAATTTTGGTGTGTTGTTCTTGAGATTTAGTTGCTTAAAAGTTGTTAGATGTTAAAAGTTCATGTTTTAATTGTGTTACTAGTATCACAAGCTTCAATTTGATGTGTAGGTAGCTTTAGAAAACTTCATAAACTTGATTATTGATTTTGGTGATGTTGGTTAGGGTTTGATAGAGCTAGATGCGAACATTTGATGCATTGAATGCCATGAATTGTTGTTGGTAAGTGTTTGGTTGGATTGTATACTTGATTACCTTCGAAACGCATATCATACATGTAAATTGGTTGCCCGAATCATGAAATGAGATTTATGAACTTGGATACAATTAAGGATGAGCATTTAATGCGGTTTTGGTTGTTGTAAGTGGTAGATTGATTAATGAAATGTGTTTAGTTGTGTTCCTCGTCAAATTACCTTTCCAATGATATAAGATACGTGTTCTAAGTGCTTACGGTTTGTGAATTGTGCTAAATTGAAGACTGGATTTAGACTTGAACAATTGAAACTGACCAGGCACCAGACCACGTTAAGTGTCGCGGCGCGGCCCTCCTTAGTCGCGGCGCGGCATTTGCCGTGTTTGGCTTCTAACCTACATTGTCAAATTTCAAAAAATGTTTGCTATGCTACGCACCTATGATTCACATGTAACTTGTTCTAACATGCTTATATAGGAATAAAAGTCTCAGAAAAATAGTTCGGGACCCGACCCGAATGTGTTGACTTTTTCGTTGACTTTGACTTGAACAAAGTTGACTTTTGTCCAAACCTAATCAAATACTTATGCAATCATTCTAACATGTTTTTATACTTGTACCTTGCATGAAACATGACAATTTGATTCACATACTATTATAATCGAGTCGTAACGAGCCATATGACTAATTGCACACTTTGACCGATCGTGTTTACCATTATTGATACTACCTACTTGTTTAGGTCAAGACTAGCATTCGTCCTTGCACACGTTTACTTGCGAAGTACTTTTATATGCTTGCACTCAAGGTGAGATCATAGTCCCACTTTTACTCTTTTGAACTCACATTTGGGATGAGAAAACATAAACGTTTCTTTTTACTAAGTGAACACAAGTACAGGAAAACAAACATTCTACATACGAGTTTAGAATAAAATCCTCAATTCGATTATCATTAGTTACACTTGCCGGGTGTAGGCGTGAACTTATGTTATGTGGATCCATATGGGTTTGACAAACCCTCATTCGGACGGTTCGCCACTGTCATATCGGATGAAATATATTTTCGAAAATCAGTGTATGTTCTAACACTATTGTGATGGGGTTCTATGGAAGGAAAGTTAAGCCTTGATAATTGGGTGCTCGTGAATATTAACTTTTGGAATGTATTACTATTATTTCAATCTTGCAAATCTTGTGATTCAACTTACTTATTTACTCACTTACTTACTTAAACTTATGATTTCACCAACGTTTTCGTTGACAGATTTCTATGTTTTCTCAGGTCTTTGAACGATATGTGATACATGCTTCCGCTCATTATTTTGATACTTGCATTGGATGTCGAGTATATATGCATACATGCCGCGTCTTTTGACTTTATTTAAAACTGTGTCGCATAGGTTTCATTTGTACTTATAACCTTGTAACGTAACTTTTGGTTGAACAATTCTTGTAAACTTTGAAACAATCTTTACATTTGAAATGAATGCGACATATCTTTGGTCAAACATTATTTTAAAGACTTATGACCACGTAACGGGACCTAAGTAGACGGCGCCGTCAATGACGATTTTTTTGGGTCGCTACACTTAGTACATTGTCGGTCCCAGACCATGCTAGTGTAGTCACCAAGCATATAAACTTCGTACGTACATGCTGAAGCACAACGGTTGTTGTAAGATGTACCTATGCTAAGTAAGGCCATGAAACTCGGTCAGTGTTGATTAGTACACTGCACCATAACGCGGTCTCAAGCATTGCACCCCGCTTGAAGGATTCTTAGTTAATTAAGGAATTGTTTGTTTAAACACATAAAGGATTGGACCGTTAGGATAACCGAACGTGTTCATGGAAGTCAACCTGACTTGGACATGGTGTTCTTTATGGTTGAACTCTTTTTAAGGGCCTAACTATCTTTTAAAACCAATCATTGACGAAAGCATTGAAACACATCACGTCTCTTCGATATGGTAAACCCTGTATTCTATTATGCTTAAGAAAGTTTAGACCTTTGTGGAATGTTAATACATCACCCAACCGAGTCACTCAATTGGATGAGCCGTCTAAATGTGTATGCCTGTAGTCAGACTGCACGGGCGTCGGGGGTAAGGGACGTTGCCGTCTATTCAGAATCTTCAAGCCTATCGCATTACCTAGTGACATGTCTTATGACAGGGGCGTTTAGGACCAGTGTAATGAATACAAGGCCTCTGCCTATTCATGAGCCAGCATTCTATAATCTCGGTAGAATAACTGATGAAATCATAGTATGCACTTGTTTTAACCTTATCTTAATTACGAATTTTATTGCATTTACTTTATCTGGCTTATAAACTAGAAAAACCTAAAATTAGGTAACCACTACTCCTTCATAACTATCTTAAGCTTTAAATATAGGTTCGATTCTACTGATATCTTAAAAATAAGACTCTAGGTCATACTTCCCTTACTCATAATAAGGAGTAGTACAATTTAGGCCCCGCTAAATATAAATTTAAAACAGTACCCCCCTCTTGGTAGTTGATTCTGATGTGTTGCGACCTAACGACACCGCACAAATAAAACCGTCCGTTTTGGCCATATCATAAGGCCTCTTATGTTATTTTTTGATTCTATTATCTTTATCATCGAATGAAAAAATTTCGTGTTTTCGTCCCCTTCAACCGCCCATTTCACCTTGCTTTTTGTTTCAACATTCTTGTCTTTGTTGCATCTTTTTCAATCTAACGATTTCTAGTTTTGACCCATTTAATCCGTTCTTCCTCACTAATATCATTATTCTCTGCCCTTATTTCCCAATCTTTGACCTCTTTTTGTAAAACCTCTAAATCTTTCTCAAGTGTTCCTAATGATTCCTCACTCAACTTCTTTAACTCATATTTGACCTTCTTAAGTCGTCTCATAAAAATAGAGTCGGGCCTCTTACCTTCCACGTTGTCTTTCCAATCATTTTCTATAACCGATGACGCGTTTGGAAGATCAAGCTAAGTGTCAAAAACTCTTATCGGTTTCGGTCCGAAATCTAACTCTTTGTCACGTAATAAAATTGGACAATGATCCAATAATTTCCTATCCAAAGCTATTATAGAAAGATCACCCCACATATTAGCAAACTTTTCTTACACCAAAAAATGATCCAATTTACTAAATTTCACCCCGTCATCGCTAATTCGTGTGAATTTCTTTCCTATCAATAGTATCTCGATTAACCTAGCATTATCTATAAACTTATTAAACATATCCGCTCTAGACCCGTGAAATTGACTATTTTTTCTCTCATCATCGTTTCTAACCTCATTAAACTCTCCACAGAACACCCAAGCCACATCCCCGTAACCCATAATATCTTCTAGACTTGACCACATCTCTCATTTTTTCGCATCATTAACGATTATCGTCTCACAATTCTTTCCTTTCCAATAACCTTTAATCGCTAAGAAGTACTCCCTTTCCACTGCCCTATTGACTACAAACATATTGACATCCCAAATTAACAGCATACCCCATGATCTCCTTTGAGATTCTTTATGTATATACCCTGTAAGTAACTAGGGGGGTGAATAGTGACTTAATACATTTTTAAAACTTTTTTGGTTGATCACTAAACTTGATTAACTATGATCAACCAATCCAACTCAAACTTGATGTGTGTGGTGTTTATGTTCAAAATGATAAGTAAGTAATGTAAAGAACATAGACACAAGGATTTATAGTGGTTCGGGTGGATGTTAACTAATCCACCTTAATCCACTCCCCGATTACACTAATCGGGATTTCTTGCTTCACTAAGCACTTTTCTCCAAACCCGGTGGAGATTCGATTTACAAGTCTTCAACTTCTTTAGTAGATAACAAACCTAATCTTTCTAACCCTTTGAAAGACCAACTCCAACCTAGCTCAACTTTTCTTCAACTTGGACAAGTATTAATCTCCAACCAAGATTAATCAACTTCCTAAGTCCCTTTAAGGAAGTAGATAACTAAGCTAGCATATGCTTCTACTAATTGAAGTTACAAGACTCACACAATTAGTGATGATAATCCTAAGACAATTCTAGGACATACATCACACTAAGTAAACTCACAAGATAAACAAATTTGATTAGTAAGTTTACAACAACCAAATTCTATATCTATAAGATCATAGAATCTTCTCTTGCTTGATCACATTTGAGTAGTAATTAAAGCCATTGTGATCTCTGGAAATATGCCTCTGAAATGTGCAAGAGGGTCAGCTTCAAATGCTCTCAAATGCTTGCTATTTATGGTGGAATTCAAAAACTAGCCGTTGCCAGATGCTCACTGTCACGGTCGATCGTGGTTCGACCGTGCGCACCTGTGTCCAAAATTTGCATCTGTTGTATAGTTGTTTGACTTAAATTTGAACATCATATTTTGGAATCTTTACTTCATTTAGCACCTGCAAAAGAAACCCAATATCCTATACAAGTACTACATGAATTAAGTGTGTGGGATTTAGTCTCATTATGTGAAAATGACATAACACTACAAATGTGGTAAACCCAACATTCTTGGAGAAGTGTATTGATTGTCATTTGAGGTAATCTCAGTTTAGTCAAGACTTAGTTAGGTTCATTAATGCATTTGGTTCAATCTTAAAGACTAGTCAACATGTCATTAACTTCCTAGTTTCATATAATCACAAATCATATTCATTTTAAGATTAAGTAGAGATTAATTGAATGATGTTTTTCTAAGTTAAACATTAAGTGTAAGTTGTACTTGGACATGTTACATAATGTGTGTTACTAGACAAGACTAAATAGATTATTGACCATTATTATTTGTGAACCATGTTACACTTAATTCCTTGAAGTAAACTAGTTATATGAATCCTAGTGTTCTAACTTATAACACATAGCAAGTTTAAGAGCATGTTAACAAGTTGGCAAATTAATGAGTATCAAACATATTAGCAAGTAGCAAGTAATACTCACATATAGCAAGAGATAGTTATTCTAATATCAATCATATAGATATTTGCACAATAATATGGTTTAAGCTTTAGCAAGCTTACTTGCAATATAACACACTGCATGATTAATGTGTAAGCACACATTAATGTCCAACACATGTACAAGGGAAGAGCAATCTCTATTTGGGACTTGGTGACCATCCTAAATGTATCTAAGTGTATTTTAGGATTATAAGTCTTTACTAGTTACACTTTAAAATGTTGTTCTTCATTTAACCTGAATTTGTCACTAAGTAATCTTTAATTGTAATTAGTGTTCTGGTGACATTAGCTTATGTGTGTTGGTACTTGGTGATCATCCTAAGAATGTCTAGACAAGTTTTAAGATCACAAGTTATTGATTAACACTTATGTGTTATGTTTAATTATGGTTAAATTGTCATTAAGGTGTAATTAAGCGTGATTAATCAATATTAGCGTTTTCATGACCAAAACTCAATTGAGTATGGAGGGGGGCATCTATTCTAAGTGTGTTGAGAGAGGTTTCATGAATTATAGATGTCGGGAAGTGGTCAAACTAAATTTGGTCAAAAATGGTGACAGTGAAATCTACGGTCGCACTGCGGTTGATCGTGGTGACGACCGTGCAACTTATTTTCACAAAACTGCGTTGCAAATTCGATTTGGGCTTCTACGGTCAGGTATACGGTCGACCGTCCCTTTGACCGTGTAATTTAATGAACTTTATTTTCATTCTAAGTTTGTTTGATTTGGTCATTTGCAAGATCAAGTATGGATTAGTGAACTTGCGTGTTTTATTTTAAGATGTCGATCATCACTTATGCATATGTATGTGTCATCATCAAAACATATTCTTTGGTTAAACACCATACTTAACTTTATCGATTAGTCCATTAACCAACATTCAACCAACATACCCAAAGTCACTCGACCCCCACAAACGTTCTACCCAATTATCCTCGACCATTCCTTGTTTAGTTTTCCCGAACTGCCATGACATCTGCTTATGATTCACTACATATTTTCATAAACCAACTCTCTTTACCCTCTTTTTTAAAACCACGAATATTGACAGAAACAATCTTCATAGAAAACATACCTTATCGACTAGCTGAGACCAGTTGCTTTTTTGGGGCTGAGATGCCCCACCTTAGACCCAATTGTTCTCCAAACTCTTTCAATTGAATACTACCTTCAGAGTTTGCAATGTCATCCGAAAGATTCAATGATTTTGTCGCCAATTTCTTTTTGATGAACTACCTACCCTTAGAATTGGAATTGTACTTGGATTGCGACTTACTTTTCACCTTCTGCACTCTACCTTTTCGGACGTGAAGTTTCTGGGCAAGCAATTTGGCATATCTTATTCGGGACGACGCTTTCCACTTCAAAATCTTTGACCACACTTTCTCGATACCTGGAAGATTTAACGATCTACTGCTACTTTTTGATTTGGCACTAATGTTTTTCTCTTTCTCATTCATCTTCCCGTTCTGACTCTTTGAAACTTTAGGGCTTTCGTTGATAAAATTATCTCCCAGAACCTCATTTAAATCACTCATCTTCCTGTTTTGTCTCTTTGATATTTTAGGGCTCTCATCAAAAAAGTTTTCACCCAGCAACTCATTAAATTTGTATTGTTATCATCAAAGGTATCATCAATACAATCATCATCTGGATCTTCTTTCGTCTCGCTAATTTCCTCTCGAATTTCTTTGGATTCTTTATCGTGGTTTAATTTAAGATCAGTCCCGTTCTTGTTTTCTGCAAACCCACCATCCGATTCATTAACCCAAGTAGACTCCTCACTCTCATTGCCCAGCCTATTTTGTTTTACCTCATTTTCAAGCCCACATTCAGCTTCATCATTATTTGGCCCATCTTCCAATATTTTGATATTTGTCTCTCTTTACCCACCTACATTGTTCATCCCACACTCTTTGTCCTAGTCCATATCTTCCATACTATCCAACCCATTAACCTTTTCTAATACCGTCCTAACTTCCTCTTTGTCCTGGCCCATATCTTCCATACTATCCAGCCCATTACCCTTTTCTAAATCCGGCCCAACTCCCTCACAAACATTTTCCTTCTTATCTAAACCATTTTGTACGTTTGAATTGGCGCCCGACTTTTCAACCCTAACTTTTGAGTTGATTTTTGGAATACGAGCATCAGTACCTTCCCCTCGCCATCTACGCCTTTGCTTCTAGTGCCGTCTTTTTTCTTGGAACTTGTTACATCATCATTATTGTAGAACGATTCTTCGGTTTCCAAAGATTTTGTTCTGATTATCTCTTCAATCTTTTCGTCTTCCAATGCCTAATCCCTATCTTTGTTACCGTCATCGGAATCATCCTCCTCGTCTGAATACTGATCAGAACTCCATTCGCTGTTATCATCATCATCTAAGTCAATTTCCATAATATCGCTAATTTCTTCCATGACTTTGGCATAAATTACTGTATCTCCAGCCTTTATTCTGACTGTTTCATTAATTAAATCATTACTCATTAACTTAACAAGGACCCTCCCAATCTTCAGGTTTTGATCTCCTTCCAGAATGCAGTTGCTAACGTCAACAATAGGTACCCACCAACCGGCTATCTTTTTGAAATTGCTCTTTGTCCAGTACCTGATCGGTACTCCAATAATGTTTAACCACGATAATCTGCCTGGACTTTTAATAATCGGATCCCATTTGCGTAAGTTATTGACCCATCTCTTTATGTTATGATTTTCATTGGTTAGAATGTTATCGATTGTTACTTCCGAATCACCAATGAACATTAACTCAAAACCCCCCAAATATTTTATCTCCATCTCTTGCAACCCTTCTTCCTTGCATAGATCTTTAATCTGAATAAGATACTCCAAACTTGAAACCTCACCTACTAGTGCCTTCTTCAATAGTTTATCTTTTACTTCCATTGGGTCCAACGTTACAAACCTTTCATAACCATTCTTATTAACAGATTGATGAACACCTTTATCACCCTCTTTTGTATGATCGGAAGTTACATCTGCGTTATCATTAACCCTTACATTGTTTGCATTCACCTTACTCCCCTTTGCCTCTTCTGAACCATTACCTTTCTTAATATCATTACTTAATTTCTTCACTTTTTAATCCACATCGTAGGTTTATTTTGTCCAACCACCTCGTTAAAGCTTCTCCCATCTCTATACGCATCATTGAACACATAGTTGGATTTTGTTTGTTGGAAGTTGTTAATCTTCTGCTGTGTCCTCTCGTTTCCTTCCAGATTACCTTCATGAGGTCTTTCATATGCCTTGAACGCACGAAGGAACTGACCATCAATCTGGATTCGGTTAAGATTGGAAAGGAAAACATCAGTGTTGTTAATCCCTTCAAACCTAACAAATCCGAACCTTTGGCCATTCCTCATTCGTTTTCCTGCCATATACACATCATTCAAGTTACCATGTCTCTTGAAAAGCTTCCAAAAATCAATAACTTTCCATGATTATGGAAAGTTGAAGAAAAGGAATGAAGTAATTCGGTTTCTTGTAATCTTATTAATCCGTTCTCTCAAATCACTACCGTTGAATACTTCTCGACCTTCATTCGAACCCTTGTAGTAGCCATCGACCCTCTTTCTCTCTCTAGGAAAAGTTTTCTCTCTCACAATATGTATGTGTATATATATATATATATATATATATATATATATATATATATATATATATATATATATATATGGTGTGGACCAAGCAAACCAAGTGTAGGAGAGAACTCGGAGAACTCACAGATTAAACTCAATCTGTGTGCAGATTGAGCTCAATCTGTGAATTTTATGGGTTCTCTCCCACCCTTAGATCTCTCTGGATCATTTCACACACACACACACACACACACACACACACACACACATATATATATATATATATATATATATATATATATATATATATATATATATATATATATATATATATATATATACATACATATATATATATACATACATATATATAGGGACAGGATCAATGGGGAAGTAACCAATCGGGGGAAAGCGGGGGGAAGCAAAAAAAAATTTCGTTTTTTTTTAAAAAAAAAAATTCCGGCATCAAGATCACACAAAAATATGAACATTTAGAAGAGACACTTCGTGATGAATATTATTATTTAGGCGGGAAAACGATTGACAAAAATAACATTCAAGATAATATTGTTCGTGAAGAATATGAACGTTTTTTTTTTTCATGTTTTGTGAAGCAAAATAAACCCAAAAAACCAAACCCTAAACCCTAAACTCTAAACCGTTCGTGTTAAAAACTCAATCTAAATCCTAAATCTAAACCCTAAATCTAAACCCTAAACCCTAAATTTCTAAACCCTAATATCTAAACCCTAATATCTAAACCCCAATAGCTAAAACCTCAAAATACGCTCGAAAAACACGATAATTGTTATATATTACTTCTTCGAGCGTTTTCCCGTCAAAATAAAAACATTTATCACAAAGTGTCTCTACTAAATGTTCATATTTTCATCTCATCTATAATGTTTGTGAACAAAGTTTTTTCAAAAAACGAAAAGAAAAAAAAAGTTTTTGCTTCCCCCCGAATGGTTACTTCCCTCTTGATCCTACCACTATATATATATATATATATATATAGGGGCAGGATCAATGGGGAAGTAACCAATCGGGGGGAAGCGGGGGGAAGCAAAAAAAAATTCGTTTTTTTTGAAAAAAAAAAATTCCGGCATCAAGATCACACGAAAATATGAACATTTAGAAGAGACACCTCGTGATGAATGTTATTATTTAGGCGGGAAAACAATCGACAAAAATAACATTCAATATAATATTGTTCGTGAAGAATATGAAGGTTTTTTTTTATGTTTTGTGGAGTAAAATTTAGCCCGATTTAGAGTTTAGGGTTTAGGGTTTAGGGTTTAGGGTTTAGGGTTTGGTTTTTTGGGTTTATTCCATAAACCCAAAACACCAAACCCTAAACCCTAAACCCTAAACTCTAAACCGTTCGTGTTAAAAACCCAATCTAAATTCTAAATCTAAACCCTAAATCTAAACCCTAAACCCTAAATTTCTAAACCCTAATATCTAAACCCTATAAACCCTAATATATAAACCCTAATATCTAAACCCCAATAGCTAAAACCTCAAAATACGCTCGAAAAACACGATAATTGTTATATATTACTTCTTCGAGCGTTTTTTCGCCAAAATAAAAACATTTATCAAAAAGTGTCTCTACTAAATGTTCATATTTTCATCTCATCTATAATGTTCGTGAACAAAGTTTTTTCAAAAAACGAAAAAGAAAAAAAAATTTTGCTTCCCCCTGTTTCCCCCCGAATGGTTACTTCCCTCTTGATCCTACCACTATATATATATATATATATATATATATATATATATATATATATATATATATATATATATATACATATATATATATAATATTGAGTGATTTTTATTCACAGCCATTTTTATAGACTTTTTGCATTCTATGATTTTGTTTTGTTATTTATGTGAAACTATTAGACGGAAATGACATATTTACACATCCTTTTTTGCTAACTTTATTTATTTTGATTTATATTCTATTAAATAAACTGTTCTGTCGTTGCAAACATCCGAGAGAGTATAAGCCAGACAAAAACGTTATTATCGCTAGTGAACCCACCACCTTAAACACAAAATTATCTGTAACTATCAGTTGAATTTAAATTTATTTACATAAATTTTTTTTGGAAAAGCCAACAGAAATACAGACAAGATTTAGGAACTATGATCGACTCTACTAATATTCATACAAACAATTTTAAAGATTGTGTAGATTGTTGTCCCAACTTGTTATGCTATGCAATTTGAGTTATGCATCACACTTAGCTATTACTAGAAATCATAGTTAGGGAATTATCTAATTAACATGACCAATCAAAGAATAGTTTCTTTACTCGCAATTTCATCCGCTCGAAACTCCAAGGTTGCACTTCCTTAAATAAAGCATCATCGTTTGTTATCTTTTTCCCAATGACTTTTACCTTTCCCAATGTTTCTTGGGTTAGATCGTTTTTTTTTTTTTTTTTTTTTTTTTTTTGTAGTTTTGTTGCAGCCGTATATGATCACAGAAGGGTTTGGTTTTTGATGAAATAGTGATATCGGAATCCATAATAACAGATTACTCTGTAGAAAATATAACGTGTGTGGACTACTTTGCCCTCACGTGACAAGCACAGACCAGAACTTAACGTACTAAAAGATAACATGGGTTTGTGGTTGGGCCATCGGTGCTATAAGCTGAAAGTTCAGAGTCATCTAGGTTGAAAAAATAGATAACGGTTTAGCATGCTTTTTGTTACAAAGTTGATAGGCCATAGGTGTAATTTTGTCTTTTCATAATATCAACATTTCATCTATCTGCACAACATTCAAGCAAGCTTCAACAATTCAATTCTGACTCATAATCAATAACATAAACCATAATAACAACCATTCATAATAGGACTCACATACATACAAATCATCTCCAGGAGAAAACCTACCATCTAAAAATGGGTTAATTATCCTCTTGACCACCTAAAACTCTTTCAAAAATTTGGTTAAACTGACAAAATCAATCTTATTAAAATTGAAGAAATAGATGCACTAGCTAAAATCTCCATTTGATGATCAAGTTGAGATAATTGACAATTCTCTCCTTTCTTCTTCTTCTTCAAATCACGCCACTCTCTCTATCACTATTTCTAGAACATTCAAGAATGAAATGGTGACGATTTTCTAAAATTAGGTTAATAAAATGCACCATTTCATTCTTGAATGTTCTAAAAATAGTGAATGTTTGCATGACTTGATATATGGGTTTGATTTTCTATTTCCTCTATTTTGGAAATTTTAGAGCAAAATTGAACATTATACCGAAATCGAATTCAAATTTCAAAATTTAACAGAACGAAAATCAAATTCAAATTTGGTTCGGTTTTGATTGAAATTGAAAACAAAAATATCACAGTTTAACCAAAATAATTATGAAACATTTATTTAAAATTGATTTTTTGTTTTAAAATTAGTTTGTATTTTATATATATTAACAATTAATAATAATTCTATATTTAATATTTTTAGTTGAATTTGATTTTAAATTCAGCTTTCATTTTATCTGAATTTGATCGAGACTTGAAGATTTAACAAAACACAACTTGACTCACAAACCGGATTTCTCCACCTCTACAAATGCTTGATTTTTTTTATTTTATATCAATACTAGTTTTATGAGCTCGTGTGTTGCACGATATTTGTATAAATTAGTAGTCGATAACATTAATATACTTATGAAATGTAATATAATTACAATAAAAAACTATTTATTACTGTTAACATTTGTATTGAATACTAATGCATTGATTATGAGCTCGTTCATTGAAATCATTTAAACTTCAATTGACAAAATCGATAAAACACCAAACATGAGCCCATAAAAAGTTGTTTTAAAATCGATATTTAACAATAATATTTTATGTACATTTTTAATTGTATATGTTTTAGTAAAAACTGATTCTATTATGTCAATATCTTAAACTAAGCAGGGTAGGCACACATCTAAATATCTATAAGGATTATCAAATAAATATTTTAACTTCAATTTACAAACATGTGCTCATGTGTTTATATAATATTCCACAAGTATTATTTTAACGTAATTTTTTAAATTTATGCGCAAAATATAAATTAATTTTATATTATATAAAATATTATTCATATAAATGATTTTCAATATATGACTATTTATATATATGAATATTACTAATATTAATATTTATATTATATCAATGTATCAGTTTAATATAAATTAAAAGTTATTATAAAATTACTCCATCTTTTTATTATAGAACTAATTTAAACCTCATTATAATAATATATATTATTTAAAAAGAATAGTTAAAATAAAATAATCCTTAAAACAATTTCAAAATATATAGAAAATTATTAATAAAATTATTAACATCTATCATTGTTAATATTATATTAATATAATATTATAAAACAACATAATATAATATTTTAGATAATAAAATTTAATTATTAAATTAAAAAAATTTAATAATTCAATTAATAGATAAAAATAATTAATGGATTGACATGTGACAAGAATAAAGGAGGATTTGACATGTGATGTAACGACCTAACCCGTTAACCAACCAAAACTGCAAAATAAAAAAAAAATTTGAAGCAGGCATGCCTGGGCAGGGTGCGCGGCGCGCACACCTACCTGTGCGCGACACGCACAGGGCCTGGCAGCCCGCTGTCCAACATGTTCCATTTTCGTAAAAAGATCTAACACTTCCCATCATTTTTAGACGAAATGCTTTTCACATCATATTAGTATAAGTAAAACTAGCACGAATCAATGATAAAACGAGTTTTACAACGTGGGGCCCACATATGCCCAAAATACCATTAAGTACGAAATAAGAGTTTCGACCACAAAAAGTTTAATTGCCAAACGTCACTAGAGCATGGTGTTTGGGGTTAAACTACCCAAATCTTGGTCGAACTTCCAAAAAGCTAAAACCCCCGAGAGCAACTAATCCAAGCGAATACCTTTGCCCTTATCCAAGCCGGATCCTAAAAAGGTAAACAACGAGAGGGTAAGCTAACGCTTAGTGAATGCAATAATTATACACATACATGTATAACCTACTTACTTGCAATCACATACACAATTACCTCATACACGCTAGCAATTTAAATGACATACCAACGCAAGGTATAACGCTAAATCTCCAAGACCACAAGCTAGCACAGACAATAGCATATATAACTCGAATAATATAAAATGCCACACTACAAATACATAACCATGGTTAACCAATAGTACAAGGGAATGGTACTTCGAATTTTCCATCGGTGTTCCCAACAACCGTTAGCACACAACGCATTATAACACTAACCCCGGAGTGGTATCGATCGCCCGAACTTTAAACCCACCCGTCACGCAAAATGTGGTATTGATCGCCCGAGCTTAAAACCCACACTTTACGCCCACACATAATGATATGGTATCGATCGCCCGAACTTTAAGCCCATATCATATATTAACCCGATGTGGTATCGATCGCCCGAACTTAAAACCCACATCGAATCTCGTACAAGTAAATACATTATATACACACATGTATAATCATTCCACTCACCTTGTCGCCTTGATGAAATGCTACCGAATAATCCGCAACTCGCCGATGGAATGTACCTATTCCATTATCACAAATACAACAACACACTTAGAGTGGATTTATAAACCAACTCAATTCGACACTTCGTGCAATTTCGACCAATTGCACTTCCAAACACAAACGTGCCCAAACTAACCAATAATCACTAACACAAGTGAAAATGGTCTTAATATGCTAAATGAACCCAATCATAAGTGTTGAACACTTATCATTCTCAAAATCACCCAAAACCCCAATTTTGACTCATTTTCAAAATTAGTCTTTCAAATACACAAAATGGGTTCTAACACTTCCATAATCACTAATCCTAGTGATTAAACCCAAATACAAGTCCTAATCATGGCCAATTTGTTCACCAACCCAAAATCCACAACAACAACCAATAACCGATTACTAGCATCAATACACTCACTTCAAGAGTTTAAATGGGTTCCTAACAATTTAAGTTCAAACCATAACTTCAATATCAAGATCAAACAATGAAATTCGGAGTTTGAACTTACCAAAACTATCACAACGTAGCCGTGAACGAGATGAACAACTTTAAAACCCGAGCTTTGGTGAGAATCCAACTCCTTCTTCCCCAAATGAAGCTTCCTCTCTCTAAAACCTCTTCTCTCTCTAGGGTTGAAGATGAGAGTGTTTGTGGTGTAGAAATGAGGATAAGATGATCAATGGATCAGCTTTGAAGGCTCCAAACCGACCCCAAGTGAAATGACCAAAATGCCCATCATTTAATTCAAAAAGAAAAAGCCAGAAAACTGTCGTCATGTGAGTGCGCTGAGCGCACTCTTAAAGGTGTGCGGCGTGCACTAAGCTCAGATCAGACAGTCAGCTTTTAAATTTAAACTACGCTTTACCCACTATATGTGACAACCCGGAAATTTCCGAGTTGATTTAAACAAAAACTTTATATGATTTCATTAAACTTCGACTGTTTCCGACGATTCACGAATAATCGATTATAAAAGATATGTAAATATAATTGTGTGTGTATCTACATCATTATTATTATCAAGTATTATAATTATTATAATTATTAATTATCATTATCATTAATATAATTACTAATATATTATTAATATATTAGTAATAGTATTAATACTTAACATTAATATTAAAATAATGAAATATCATTATTATTATTAATACTATTATTATAAAAATTATTATTATTATCATTTATCATTTATTATGATTAATATGATTATTAGTAATATTAACATAACCTATTATTATTATTGTTAGTATTATCATTATTAGTATTATTATTACTAATATTATCATTATTATTAATATTATTATTATTAATTATTAATATTATTATTAATTATTATTATTATTAGTATTAGTATTAGTATATTTATCAATTAATATTATTAGGTAAAAATAATACAGATATAAAAAAATAAAAAAATAAAAATCGGACATATACCTAAATTAGGTATCACCATTAGCAGTTTTTATTATTTATTTTTTTGTTATGACCTGTTTTTATATTTTTATATATTATATGTTTTTTTTGTTATTATTGATCGTGGTATTTTTTTATTAACTGATGGAATCCTTGTTGACACCCATTTATTTATATAAATCAATTGATCAATCTAAATGGATACAGCACAAATCAACAACTGATTCTATATATAATTTGCTGTAATTAGTGAAGAAAAGGGAAAAACAAAACAGAAAAAAAAAATTCGAATACCTCTGTACGTTTACCTTTATGTCGAAAACTCAAATTCAATTTAATTTTCAAAATCTAATAATGCAGAGTTGTTAGGAACATTATACTCAATCTATCTGCAAAGTTTCACGGTCAAATTCTTCAAAACGAGTTCAAATTTACGAGTCAAACTTTAAATTTCAAAAAGTCAACTAAGTGTTCATCGTAAAATTCAAGTTTGTTTTTATGTTTCAGTTGAAATTGAAGTTTCAAAGAGTTTATAGGATTGATTTGAAATGTTTTTCATGTTGAAGTTTTTGTCTCAAACATTCTCAAAATCGAAATCAAGTTTTATATTTTTTTTTCTTAACCGTCGAGCAGTAGCAGCAACAGCATATGCTGTTTCTTCATTTTTTTTTTCTTTTTCGTGTCTGTTATTCAAAAATCACCCACGCTGGTCACTTTGCTTCAATTACGAGTATTAAACAAATTAAATTTTACTGTCAAGATTATATACTGCTCGAGATTTATGAAGAAGAAGATAGAACACGATAATTGGGGTTAAATAAAATATATACGGGGTTTTAATTAGATAAGCAGGAACAGAGGGATGGTTATAAGTGTTAGCGGGTTAATGTGAGGTCGCGGGATCAAGTCCCGGTCATGGCAGTTTAATTTTTTTTAAACCTATTCTTGTGAGGTATACTTTTACTATTATTATTATTATTATTACTTCATTATTATTATTATTATTATTATTATCATTATTATTATTATTATTATTATTATTATTATTATTATTATTATTATTATTATTTTAACAATACAAATTATTGTTATCATTATTATTATTTTTACTAGTATTAATTATTATTACTATCAATAATATTATTATCATCCTAAAATTAATTATTATCATTGCTATTATGAAAATTAATATAATATTACCATTATTATTATTATAATTAACATTAGTATTTTTATTATTAAAATTATTATCATTATTATCATTTATACAAAAATTAACATTTTGCTATCATCAAAGCTATGTTATTATTTTTAAAACCTTATTATGATTGTTATCATTTTACTACTAGTATTATCATTGATGTTACAAAATAACACAACTTTTTATTCATTATCATTATTAAAATCATTTTATCAAACAAATACTTATACCTTGAATATATATATAAGTATATATATATATATATATATATATATATATATATATATATATATATATATATATATATATATATATATATATATATATATAACATATAACAAGTGAAATAATATATATATATACTTATTCGATTACGAGTATATGTGTTAATATATATACTTGATTTAGGTTCGTGAATCCGAGGACAACTCTGCACTTGTTCAGTGCCGCTCATAAGCTTAATTATTACGAAATACGAAATACAGTATCGTGAGTTCATCTGCTCCCTTTTTATATATTTTTGGGCTGAGAATACATGCGCAACTTTTATAACTGTTTTACACGTATCAACTATTAAACTGTGATATGTTGGGCTATGACCAGCAAGTCCCCAACCGACAAGTATAAACGATAACTTGTACGGGGCAAACTTGAAAGTCTAGTCTAAATATCAGTACCAACTGTTAAAACTATGATATACCCGGCTATGTCCGACTAAGTCCCTACAGTGATATTTTTAATTGCTGCGGCATTCTTAATTATTAGGGATAGGCCTATCGGGAGTAACATCCCCTATACATTTGACTAAGTCTTTGTATTACTTGATAATGAAATTAAACGACAAGGACAGAACAACTTATCACGGGGCAAACAACGTTTAGTCTAAATATCACGCACTGGCATAACTTTTTGATCCTGCGGGAGATCAACTTTTGGATCTTGCGAGATCTACTTTACAAACTAAATCTTGTGGTCTAACACTATTACTGAAATCATTATTTATGATAAACCTATGAACTCACTCAACCTCGTGTTGACTTTTTAAGCATGTTTATTCTCAGGTACTTAAATATTGCTTCCGCTGTATATCTACTACTTTGATGATGATTGCTTGCTATGCTTGGAGTCTTCATTACATATCATATCAATTAAAGACATATTTATCTTCCGCTGCAAAACTCAACAAAACGTCTCATGTAGAGTCGTTCTCGTTTATACAACTGTGATTTGATATAATTAGACACAAATACCCCAGGCCCTATTTGGGGGTGTCACAGATTGGTATCAGAGCAGGTTGTTGTAGAGAACCAGGATTGCATTTTATGTGTACCTTATATAATTAGGTACCTTAGCAATGTAGGACTACAACTTTCCCTGACCATAGTGCCTTTAATTGTTGCCTTTAACTGTTAAATGTTACACTATGCCTTAGAAACTATGCTTATTAAATTCTTTAATATTTCTTAGAATGCTGAGCCAATCAGAGAACTCTGTCTACTCTCCAATTATGCCACCACATTCAAATGCGATACCTGTTGATTCTGCTAACTCTGGCTCTAATCACTCACCGGTATATAAACCAACGAGTACTTCTGAATGGGAAGCTATTCAAAGCCTTCCTAACTACAATGGTGACTACTCAGGCTACGAGCCCGAAAAAGAGCCTATTGAGGAATCGTCTAAACACTTATCTCTAAAGAGAAAGCAAACCAAAACCGCTACTGCTGATAAAGCCGGTCCATTAAAAAGGGCTAGTTCACCATCTCGTGAAAACATCGCTCAGATAGAGGCGCGTCTAAATAACTTAGAGAAAGAAAACAAAATATTGAAAGAAATCATCATAAAATCCTACGAAACTCGAACCGAAAGGCTAGAAGAACTTGTAAAGTATAACACAGAAAAAGTGATGGAGAAGGTGATGAAAGTGAAGGACGATGAAGAACACAATACCCGCTGGGGAAAACAATCTCTTGCCTATTTGAGAGAAGATGTCGACCTTAGATTTAAAATGGAGGAAGACCACATGAATAGTCAACTTTCTATGAGGGACTACATGTACCATGTAATTAACAATGATGTTTCTAATCTTTATGATAACCTCGAGTATCTTTATGAGGAACAAAAGGAGAAGAACGACAAGTTTGAGAAGTTTATGAAGGAGGTTGAGGACGAGAAGAAGAAATATGAAGACTACTTCAATCTTAATATTTCCTAGTTATTTTTCCTATTTTCTATCTATGTAAAGGCTAGGCCTTAAACTATTTCTATCTCCGGATCGTGTAATGAGAAGGCTTGTTTAAAGCCTCAATAAAATAAAGTGTTTCGTTTATATCATATTCATCTTTATTTCACTTAATTTTTTTTTTCAAACTTATGACCTATCAGATTTATCAAACTTCTATATGAAGATAACGGTTCGTCCACAAGCTCCTGCTACTACTCCAAACACTCACGTATCTTATGTCTTTATGCATCGGTTTGCGAATCGGAAAATGTCACTGGGTTATCACAGTATACGAATTGAAATTCTTTAATCAATATCTGGTTACAAATCTCAACACGTCATACCACCATTATTACATAAATGGATGACACATCATATCTTATCATATCTTATCATGTCTATCCCAGTAAACTTTGTCTACCACTTTTCCTAAATTTCCTCCGTAAATTACGGATATCTTTTTGCTATAAATACGTATTCAAGGAGACGAATATATCATTCAGTATTCAATACCCATTTCATATCAAACCCTATTCCAAACACATAATATGAATTTCTCGAACTCCTCGAGCTCCCACGGCAGCGTAACCGGAACAAACGAACCAATCAGCCATCATCTATTCTGGATGAATTGGGGATGGGTTCGTAGCCGACTCAATCAATGGAGGCAAGAAGAAGGTGATCCCTTTCACCAACCAAATTCACCTCTTGGCAAAGAACCTGAAGCACTTACCGGCGAACCAGTTCGGAATACCATTTTCTCTCTTCTTTCCAGGGTATCCCGTCACGAATATATAATATCGAAGATTCTAGATCTTATTCACCCCTTTTGTTCCAACCACCAATCTCCCCGGAATAGTAGAAGAAGTCAACGAGCTTCGCGCTCGAGTAGTGGCTCTGGAAAATCTGGTGCGAAACCTACGAACACCAGCAGCAGCACCTGCAGCATGACCAGTACCACCAGTACCATCATCACCACCAACAACAACATCCGCATCCCACGCCTCAACATCACACTCGGTACCTCGGATATCAACATCATACGCCCCAAAGATACCAAGGAATATTAGTAATAATGAGTTAAGATGTATTGACTCATTCTTCGTGAAGAATTATATGTATACCTTATATACATATATGATTTGGAACAATAGTAAATCTTGTCGTACTAAGCAATTACGTGTGAATTTCAACTAGTATGTACTACTTGGTTAATTCATATCACTAATATGCTATGATGTACACCCTTCGTTAATGACTTAACAATTGTTAATCACTGCTTCAGCACAATAAACTCCATTTCATAAAGAATCAAGTGTAACGATGAATGTATTAATTCATAACTTCATTAGCAAAATATTTCGCGACAATTATGAAATCTCTAAGGTTTTGGAAATTATTTACTCTCGTTCCAAACCACAAATCAGATGAGTTTAATATATATTAACTCATTAAATCCATGATTATATCTGAAGAATATATATATGAACGTATATCTTCATAAAGATTGTAAAATTCTGTTGTACAAACTGTTAATTGTGAAAATATTTTAACGGGTAGGTAATACCCGAGAAATATTTACATCTCACATTAATACACTGTACATTCTTCAATTTCGATTCATAAATCATTAAATATACACACTACCTTCACAATGATACACAATCATCTTCATACAAAATCAATTACACATTCTGAAATTAACATATAGGAATTCAAGTAAAGCTTTAGCAGGTGTTATCTTCCTAAAGATTACTACATTCATGAATTTTATTCATTCGTATTCTGCGATGAATTATTATATCAAATCACTGAAATTATCATCAACAATGCCTATTCGTTAATTATTAGATCCGTTGACGATTACAATCAGTGTTTAATCATCTAAAAATAAAATTTCTTGAAACCATCTCGGATTAATAACCAATGATTCAGATATGGTAGCATTAAATGCAGAGGAAACAAAAGAATTTTCCTCGTCATTGGATCTTAGAAATTCTAAGATATCATCCTATTCTTCGTTATAAATATCCTCTATATTTCTGAAGATATCTTCATAACGATTGTTGACTGCAATCAATTGTCTCCTTGCGATATCTTTATCATATCATAAAGGAAACTGTTTTAGTTTCTATAGTTTAAGTTATAAATGTTTTGAAGAAGTGTTGGGAATTGAAGCATGAGTTAGTATAATATAATGACGTCAGGCCAACGTGATTATATTACAGTAAGTCATGCTAAATTTTAATGGAAGATGATGATTCATAGACAATATAATCATCATCTGCCATGTTACACGACTCTTACATTCTATTTAAACTCCAAACATATCAAGAAAATATTTTTCTTGATGATTCAGTCTTTTTCGGATATTCTGGTAATATGATAAATCAAATCGCGCTATTACCTTTCCTTCTGCTTTGAATATCATGATCATTCGAAACTTCATACCTATGAATTCTGGACCGTTACATACTTTACAAAAGCATGAAGCTTCGACATATAAGGGAAAATATAAAGCCCGATAACGACACTGAAATTACAAACCGTGTATATCAATGCGTATAGCAATATAAAGACACGGGAGAACTAAAAACACAATAAATCCTAAAGCATAGTAGAAGTAAACAGACTCCTCTGGTGGGAGTTGGAAAAGAAGGAAGATTGTGGCGATAACCAATATAAGGTCAAGAACAAGAACTGGATTGAGCATATTAACAAAACTTTTGAAGTATGAATTGAGAAAGAAAGTATAGAAGTGGTGAAGATAATGAAACGAAAGAAGCTAATTTATAGCAAAAATTTCAGACACAGCAATCGAGGCAATTCACCGCATTTAATTAAAGAAAATCCTAATTTCCGTAATTACCGGAGAATCAAATCTTATAAAGATTTTGAAGATTTCTTTAATTCCTTGAAATCCGGAAATCAATCGTAACTACGTCAAAAGTTAAGGCGAACATTTAATTTTCTCATTTACTCTTTTGCGATAGCTTCGTTCATACTCTTTCTATAATCGAATTACTTTATCCATATTATTTAATGTCGATAAAACTTTAATTCATCATTCTTGTTGTAAAGAATGACGATCTCTATCAAATTTCATGACTATGATTTTCATGAACTCCTCTCTGTTTTGTCTGCCCTAATATTGCAGCATAAACGCTCAAGGTTTTAAATGAGCTCAATATTATTCATAACACATTTCATGTATCCAATTTACTGAAATGACTTGCATAACATCATCATTTTGAATGATCTCTGCATTAATGATAAAATGTACTTCGTAGAAGAACCTATACAAATTATGGTTCGTATGACTTGAACGCTTGAAACAAAATAATATTCTATCTGTTGAAATTCACGCAAGGCCCCAAGTATACCTGGGAACGTGGAAACCAAATAAAACGAAAATATCCTCACCTGTTTACAAACAACGCCGATGGATGGCAACAACTAAAATTTCGGGACGAAATTTCTATTAACAGAGGGATACTATGACAACCCGGAAATTTCCGAGTTGATTTAAACAAAAACTTTATATGATTTCATTAAACTTCGACTGTTTCCGACGATTCACGAATAATCGATTATAAAAGATATGTAAATATAATTGTGTGTGTATCTACATCATTATTATTATCAAGTATTATAATTATTATTATTATTAATTATCATTATCATTAATATAATTACTAATATATTATTAATATATTAGTAATAGTATTAATACTTAACATTAATATTAAAATAATGAAATATCATTATTATTATTAATACTATTATTATAAAAATTATTATTATTATCATTTATCATTTATTATGATTAATATGATTATTAGTAATATTAACATAACCTATTATTATTATTGTTAGTATTATCATTATTAGTATTATTATTACTAATATTATCATTATTATTGATATTATTATTATTATTAATTATTAATTATTATTATTAATTATTATTATTAGTATTAGTATATTTATCAATTAATATTATTAGGTAAAAATAATACAGATATAAAAAAATAAAAAAATAAAAATCGGGCATATACCTAAATTAGGTATCACCATTAGCAGTTTTTATTATTTATTTTTTTGTTATGACCTATTTTTATATTTTTATATATTATATGTTTTTTTTTGTTATTATTGATCGTGGTATTTTTTTATTAACTGATGGAATCCTTGTTGACACCCATTTATTTATATAAATCAATTGATCAATCTAAATGGATACAGCACTAATCAACAACTGATTCTATATATAATTTGCTGTAATTAGTGAAGAAAAGGGAAAAACAAAACAGAAAAAAAATATTCGAATACCTCTGTACGTTTACCTTTATGTCAAAAACTCAAATTCGATTTAATTTTCAAAATCTAATAATGCAGAGTTGTTAGGAATATTATACTCAATCTATCTGCAAAGTTTCACGATCAAATTCTTCAAAACGAGTTCAAATTTACGAGTCAAACTTTAAATTTCAAAAAGTCAACTAAGTGTTCATCGTAAAATTCAAGTTTGTTTTTATGTTTCAGTTGAAATTGAATATTCAAAGAGTTTATAGGATTGATTTGAAATGTTTTTCATGTTGAAGTTTTTGTCTCAAACATTCTCAAAATCGAAATCAAGTTTTATATTTTTTTTTCTTAACCGTCGAGCAGTAACAGCAACAGCATATGCTGTTTCTTCATTTTTTTTTCTTTTTCGTGTCTGTTATTCAAAAATCACCCACCCTGGTCACTTTGCTTCAATTACGAGTATTAAACAAATTAAATGTTGCTGTCAAGATTATATACTGCTCAAGATTTATGAAGAAGAAGATAGAACACGATAATTGGGGTTAAATAAAATATATACGGGGTTTTAATCAGATAAGCAGGAACAGAGGGATGGTTATAAGTGTTAGCGGGTTAATGTGAGGTCGCGGGATCAAGTCCCGGTCATGGCAGTTTAATTTTTTTTAAACCTATTCTTGTGAGGTATACTTTTACTATTATTATTATTATTATTACTTCATTATTATTATTATTATTATCATTATTATTATTATTATTATTATTATTATTATTATTATTATTTTAACAATACAAATTATTGTTATCATTATTATTATTTTTACTAGTATTAATTATTATTACTATCAATAATATTATTATCATCCTAAAATTAATTATTATCATTGCTATTATGAAAATTAATATAATATTACCATTATTATTATTATAATTAACATTAGTATTGTTATTATTAAAATTATTATCATTATTATCATTTATACAAAAATTAACATTTTGCTATCATTAAAACTATGTTATTATTTTTAAAACCTTATTATGATTGTTATCATTTTACTACTAGTATTATCATTGATGTTACAAAATAACACAACTTTTTATTCATTATCATTATTAAAATCATTTTATCAAACAAATACTTATACATTGAATATATATATAAGTATATATTTATATTTATATATATATATATATATATATATATATATATATATATATATATATATATATATATATATATATATATATAAATATATATATAGAAACATATAACAAGTGAAATAATATATATATATATATATATATATATACTTATTCGATTACGAGTATATGTGTTAATATATATACTTGATTTAGGTTCGTGAATCCGAGGACAACTCTGCACTTGTTCAGTGCCGCTCATAAGCTTAATTATTACGAAATACGAAATACAGTATCGTGAGTTCATCTGCTCCCTTTTTATATATTTTTGGGCTGAGAATACATGCGCAACTTTTATAACTGTTTTACACGTATCAACTATTAAACTGTGATATGTTGGGCTATGACCAGCAAGTCCCCAACCGACAAGTATAAACGATAACT
Source organism: Rutidosis leptorrhynchoides (assembly GCF_046630445.1). Classification (NCBI taxonomy): domain Eukaryota; kingdom Viridiplantae; phylum Streptophyta; class Magnoliopsida; order Asterales; family Asteraceae; genus Rutidosis; species Rutidosis leptorrhynchoides. Next base: position 484,849,860 of record NC_092336.1, read on the forward strand.
TGTACGGGGCAAACTTGAAAGTCTAGTCTAAATATCAGTACCAACTGTTAAAACTATGCTATACCCGGCTATGTCCGACTAAGTCCCTACAGTGATATTTTTAATTGCTGCGGCATTCTTAATTATTGGGGATAGGCCTATCGGGAGTAACGTCCCCGATACATTTGACTAAGTCTTTGTATTACTTGATAATGAAATTAAACGACAAGGACAAAACAACTTGTCACGGGGCAAACAACGTTTAGTCTAAATATCACGCACTGGCATAACTTTTTGATCCTGCGGGAGATCAACTTTTGGATCTTGGGAGATCTAATTTACAAACTAAATCTTGTGGTCTAACACTATTACTGAAATCATTATTTATGATAAACCTATGAACTCACTCAACCTCGTGTTGACTTTTTAAGCATGTTTATTCTCAGGTACTTAAATATTGCTTTTGCTGTATATCTACTGCTTTGATGATGATTGCTTGCTATGCTTGGAGTCTTCATTACATATCATATCAATTAAAGACATATTTATCTTCCGCTGCAAAACTCAACAAAACGTCTCATGTAGAGTCGTTCTCGTTTATACAACTGTGATTTGATATAATTAGACACAAATACCCCAGGCCCTATTTGGGAGTGTCACAGATTGGTATCAGAGCAGGTTGTTGTAGAGAACCAGGATTGCATTTTATGTGTGCCTTATACAATTAGGTACCTTAGCAATGTAGGACTACAACTTTCCCTGACCATAGTGCCTTTAATTGTTGCCTTTAACTGTTAAATGCTACACTATGCCTTAGAAACTATGCTTATTAAATTCTTTAATATTTCTTAGAATGTCGAGCCAATCAGTGAACTCTGTCTACTCTCCAATTATGCCACCACATTCAAATGCGATACCTGTTGATTCTACTAACTCTGGCTCTAATCACTCACCGGTATATAAACCAACGAGACCTTCTGAATGGGAAGCTATTCAAAGCCTTCCTAACTACAATGGTGACTACTCAGGCTACGAGCCCGAAAAAGAACCTATTGAGGAATCGTCTAAACACTTATCTCTAAAGAGAAAGCAAACCGAAACCGCTACTGCTGATAAAGCCGGTCCATCAAAAAGGGTAGTTCACCATCTCGTGAAAACATCGCTCAGATAGAGGCGCGTCTAAATAACTTAGAGAAAGAAAACAAAATCTTGAAAGAAATCATCATAAAATCCTACGAAACTCGAACCGAAAGGCTAGAAGAACTTGTAAAGTATAACACAGAAAAAGTGATGGAGAAGGTGATGAAAGTGAAGGACGATGAAGAACGCAATACCCGCTGGGGAAAACAATCTCTTGCCTATTTGAGAGAAGATGTCGACCTTAGATTTAAAATGGAGGAAGACCACATGAATAGTCAACTTTCTATGAGGGACTACATGTACCATGTAATCAACAATGATGTTTCTAATCTTTATGATAACCTCGAGTATCTTTATGAGGAACAAAAGGAGAAGAACGACAAGTTTGAGAAGTTTATGAAGGAGGTTGAGGACGAGAAGAAGAAATATGAAGACTACTTCAATCTTAATATTTCCTAGTTATTTTTCCTATTTTCTATCTATGTAAAGGCTAGGCCTTAAACTATTTCTATCTCCGGATCATGTAATGAGAAGGCTTGTTTAAAGCCTCAATAAAATAAAGTGTTTCGTTTATATCATATTCATCTTTATTTCACTTAATTTTTTTTTTCAAAATTATGACCTATCAGATTTATCAAACTTCTATATGAAGATAACGGTTCTTCAACAAGCTCCTGCTACTACTCCAAACACTCACGTATCTTATGTCTTTATGCCTCAGTTTGCGAATCGTAAAATGTCACTGGGTTATCACAGTATACGAATTGAAATTCTTTAATCAATATCTGGTTACAAATCTCAACTCGTCATACCACCATTATTACATAAATGGATGACACATCATATCTTATCATATTTTATCATGTCTATCCCAGTAAACTTTGTCTACCACTTTTCCTAAATTTCCTTCGTAAATTACGGATATCTTTTTGCTATAAATACGTATTCAAGGAGACGAATATATCATTCAGTATTCAATACCCATTTCATATCAAACCCTATTCCAAACACATAATATGAATTTCTCGAACTCCTCGAGCTCCCACGACAGCGTAACCGGAACAAACGAACCAATCAGCCATCATCTATTCTGGATGAATTGGGGATGGGTTCGTAGCCGACTCAATCAATGGAGGCAAGAAGAAGGTGATCCCTTTCACCAACCAAATTCACCTCTTGGCGAAGAACCTGAAGCACTTACCGGCGAACCAGTTCGGAATACCATTTTCTCTCTTCTTTCCAGGGTATCCCGTCACGAATATATAATATCGAAGATTCTAGATCTTATTCACCCCCTTGTTCCAACCACCAATCATCCCGGAATAGTAGAAGAAGTCAACGAGCTTCGCGCTCGAGTAGTGGCTCTGGAAAATCTGGTGCGAAACCTACGAACACCAGCAGCAGCACCTGCAGCATGACCAGTACCACCAGTACCATCATCATCACCAACAACAACATCCGCATCCCACGCCTCAACATCACACTCGGTACCTCGGATATCAACATCATACGCCCCAAAGATACCAAGGAATATTAGTAATAATGAGTTAAGATGTATTGACTTATTCTTCGTGAAGAATTATATGTATACCTTATATACATATATGATTTGGAACAATAGTAAATCTTGTCGTACTAAGCAATTACGTGTGAATTTCAACTAGTATGTACTACTTGGTTAATTCATATCACTAATATGCTATGATGTACAACCTTCGTTAATGACTTAACAATTGTTAATCGCTGCTTCAGCACAATAAACTCCATTTCATAATGAATCAAGTGTAACGATGAATGTATTAATTCATAACTTCATTAGCGAAATATTTCGCGACAATTATGAAATCTCTAAGGTTTTGAAAATTATTTACTCTCGTTCCAAACCGCTAATCAGATGAGTTTAATATATATTAACTCATTAAATCCATGATTATATCTGAAGAATACATATATGAACGTATATCTTCATAAAGATTGTAAAATTCTGTTGTACAAACTGTTAATTGTGAAAATATTTTAACGGGTAGGTAATACCCGAGAAATATTTACATCTCACATTAATACACTGTACATTCTTCAATTTCGATTCATAAATCATTAAATATGCACACTACCTTCACAATGATACACAATCATCTTCATACAAAATCAATTACACATTCTGAAATTAACATATCGGAATTCAAGTTAAGCTTTAGCAGGTGTTATCTTCCTAAAGATTATTACATTCATGAATTTTATTCATTCGTATTCTGTGATGAATTATTATATCAAATCACCGAAATTATCATCAACAACGCCTATTCGTTAATCATTAGATCCGTTGACAATTACAATCAGCGTTTAATCATCTAAAAATAAAATTTCTTGAAACCATCTCGGATTAATGACCAATGATTCAGATATGGTAGCATTAAATGCAGAGGAAACAAAAGAATTTTCCTCGTCATTGGATCTTAGAAATTCTAAGATATCATCGTATTCTTCGTTATAAATATCCTCTATATTTCTAAAGATATCTTCATAACGATTGTTGACTGTAATCAATTGTCTCCTTGCGATATCTTTATCATATCATAAAGGAAACTGTTTTAGTTTCTATAGTTTAAGTTATAAATGTTTTGAAGAAGTGTTGGGAATTGAAGCATGAGTTAGTATAATATAATGACGTCAGGCCAACGTGATTATATTACAGTAAGTCATACTAAATTTTAATGGAAGATGATCATTTGCCATGTTACACGACTCTTACATTCTATTTAAACTCCAAACATATCAAGAAAATATTTTTCTTGATGATTCGGTCTTTTCCGGATATTCTGGTAATATGATAAATCAAATCATGCTATTACCTTTCCTTCTGCTTTGAATATCATGATCATTCAAAACTTCATACCTATGAATTCTGGACCGTTACATGCTTTACAAAAGCATGAAGCTTCGACATATAAGGGAAAATATAAAGCCCGATAACGACACTGAAATTACAAACCGTGTATATCAATGCGTATAGCAATATAAAGACACGGGAGAACTAAAAACACAATAAATCCTAAAGCATAGTAGAAGTAAATAGACTCCTCTGGTGGGAGTTGGAAAAGAAGGAAGATTGTGGCGATAACCAATATAAGGTCAAGAACAAGAACTGGATTGAGCATATTAACAAAACTTTTGAAGTATGAATTGAGAAAGAAAGTATAGAAGTGGTGAAGATAATGAAACGAAAGAAGCTAATTTATAGCAAAAATTTCAGACACAGCAATCGAGGCAATTCACCGCATTTAATTAAAGAAAATCCTAATTTCCGTAATTACCGGAGAATCAAATCTTATAAAGATTTTGAAGATTTCTTTAATTCCTTGAAATCCGGAAATCAATCGTAACTACGTCAAAAGTTAAGGCGAACATTTAATTTTCTCATTTACTCTTTTGCGATAGCTTCGTTCATACTCTTTCTATAATCGAATTACTTTATCCATATTATTTAATGTCGATAAAACTTTAATTCATCATTCTTGTTGTAAAGAATGACGATCTCTATCAAATTTCATGACTATGATTTTCATGAACTCCTCTCTGTTTTGTCTGCCCTAATATTGCAGCATAAACGCTCAAGATTTTAAATGAGCTCAATATTATTCATAACACATTTCATGTATCCAATTTACTGAAATGACTTGCATAACATCATCATTTTGAATGATCTCAGCATTAATGATAAAATGTACTTCGTAGAAGAACCTGTACAAATTATGGTTCGTATGACTTGAACGCTTGAAACAAAACAATATTCTATCTGTTGAAATTCACGCAAGGCCCCGAGTATACCTGGGAACGTGGAAACCAAATAAAACGAAAATATCCTCACCTGTTTACAAACAACGCCGATGGATGGCAACAACTAAAATTTCGGGACGAAATTACTATTAACAGAGGGATACTGTGACAACCCAGAAATTTCCGAGTTGATTTAAACAAAAACATTATATAATTTCATTAAACTTCGACTGTTTCCGACAATTCACGAATAATCAATTATAAAAGATATGTAAATATAATTGTGTGTGTATCTACATCATTATTATTATCAAGTATTATAATTATTATTATTATTAATTATCATTATCATTAATATAATTACTAATATATTATTAATATATTAGTAATAGTATTAATACTTAACATTAATATTAAAATAATGAAATATCATTATTATTATTAATACTATTATTATAAAAATTATTATTATTATTATCATTTATCATTTATTATGATTAATATGATTATTAGTAATATTAACATAACCTATTATTATTATTGTTAGTATTATCATTATTAGTATTATTATTACTAATATTATCATTATTATTGATATTATTATTATTAATTATTAATATTATTATTAATTATTATTATTAGTATTAGTATATTTATCAATTAATATTATTAGGTAAAAATAATACAGATATAAAAAAATAAGAAAATAAAAATCGGACATATACCTAAATTAGGTATCACCATTAGCAGTGTTTATTATTTATTTTTTTGTTATGACCTGTTTTTATATTTTTATATATTATATGTTTTTTTTTTGTTATTATTGATCGTGGTATTTTTTTATTAACTGATGGAATCCTTGTTGACACCCATTTATTTATATAAATTAATTGATAAATCTAAATGGATATAGCACTAATCAACAACTGATTCTATATATAATTTGCTGTAATTAGTGAAGAAAAGGGAAAAACAAAACAGAAAAAAAAATATTCGAATACCTCTGTACGTTTACCTTTATGTCCAAAATTCAAATTCGATTTAATTTTCAAAATCTAATAATGCAGAGTTGTTAGGAATATTATACTCAATCTATCTGCAAAGTTTCACGATCAAATTCTTCAAAACGAGTTCAAATTTACGAGTCAAACTTTAAATTTCAAAAAGTCAACTAATTGTTCATCGTAAAATTCAAGTTTGTTTTTATGTTTCAGTTGAAATTGAAGATTCAAATAGTTTATAGGATTGATTTGAAATGTTTTTCATGTTGAAGTTTTTGTCTCAAACATTCTCAAAATCGAAATCAAGTTTTATATTTTTTTTCTTAACCGTCGAGCAGTAGCAGCAACAGCATATGTTGTTTCTTCATTTTTTTTTCTTTTTCGTGTCTATTATTCAAAAATCACCCACGCTGGTCACTTTGCTTCAATTACGAGTATTAAACAAATTAAATTTTGCTGTCAAGATTATATACTGCTCGAGATTTATGAAGAAGAAGATAGAACACGATAATTGGGGTTAAATAAAATATATACGGGGTTTTAATCAGATAAGCAGGAACAGAGGGATGGTTATAAGTGTTAGCGGGTTAACGTGAGGTCGCGGGATCAAGTCCCGGTCATGGCAGTTTAATTTTTTTTAAACCTATTCTTGTGAGGTATACTTTTACTATTATTATTATTATTATTATTATTATTACTTCATTATTATTATTATTATTATTATTATTATTATTATTATTATTATTATTATTATTATTATTATCATTATTATTATTATTATTATTATTATTTTAACAATACAAATTATTGTTATCATTATTATTATTTTTACTAGTATTAATTATTATTACTATCAATAATATTATTATCATCCTAAAATTAATTATTATCATTGCTATTATGAAAATTAATATAATATTACCATTATTATTATTATAATTAACATTAGTATTGTTATTATTAAAATTATTATCATTATTATCATTTATACAAAAATTAACATTTTGCTATCATCAAAACTATGTTATTATTTTTAAAACCTTATTATGATTGTTATCATTTTACTACTAGTATTATCATTGATGTTACAAAATAACACAACTTTTTATTCATTATCATTATTAAAATCATTTTATCAAACAAATACTTATACATTGAATATATATATAAGTATATATATATATATATATATATATATATATATATATATATATATATATATATATATAGAAACATATAACAAGTGAAATAATATATATATATATATATATATATATATATATATATATATATATATATATATATATATATATATATATATATATATATATACACTTATTCGATTACGAGTATATGTGTTAATATATATACTTGATTTAGGTTCGTGAATCCGAGGACAACTCTGCACTTGTTCAGTGTCGCTCATAAGCTTAATTATTACGAAATATGAAATACAGTATCGTGAGTTCATATGCTCCCTTTTTATATATTTTTGGGCTGAGAATACATGCGCAACTTTTGTAACTGTTTTACACGTATCAACTATTAAACTGTGATATGCTGGGCTATGACCAGCAAGTCCCCAACCGACAAGTATAAATGATAACTTGTATGGGGCAAACTTGAAAGTCTAGTCTAAATATCAGTACCAACTGTTAAAACTATGCTATACCCGGCTATGTCCGACTAAGTCCCTACAGTGATATTTTTAATTGCTGCGGCATTCTTAATTATTGGGGATAGGCCTATCGGGAGTAACGTCCCCGATACATTTGACTAATTCTTTGTATTACTTGATAATGAAATTAAACGACAAGGACAGAACAACTTGTCACGGGGCAAACAACGTTTAGTCTAAATATCACGCACTGGCATAACTTTTTGATCCTGCGGGAGATCAACTTTTGGATCTTGCGAGATCTACTTTACAAACTAAATCTTGTGGTCTAACACTATTACTGAAATCATTATTTATGATAAACTTATGAACTCACTCAACCTCGTGTTGACTTTTTAAGCATGTTTATTCTCAGGTACTTAAATATTGCTTCCGCTGTATATCTACTGCTTTGATGATGATTGCTTGCTATGCTTGGAGTCTTCATTACATATCATATCAATTAAAGACATATTTATCTTCCGCTGCAAAACTCAACAAAACGTCTCATGTAGAGTCGTTCTCGTTTATACAACTGTGATTTGATATAATTAGACACAAATACCCCAGGCCCTATTTGGGGGTGTCACACTATACGTACATCATTATAACTCTTTGTACCATAAATATTTGGGTGTTACAACTCTCCCCCACTTAGAATGGATCACGTCCTCGTGATCCTCGTCACTTAACCACCCGGAACCGCACTCTATGGTCCTTAACGAACGTTACAATCTGATTTCCACCACATTACACATTAACCCGAAGATTAATCCAATAACTAAATACACGCAACATCCGAAGTCTTTAACGATCACTTAGAATACGCGAGACCGCCACGTACTCTTCCAATTCCTCTAGGCAAATCCTTCTCAAAGAGTCACCATTGACAACCAAATCGTCACCCGCGTTTTATTAAAAATCCACAAATTCGAGCACCAAAACTTGCTCAATCCCTCACATCGAGAAACTCAACCAATCTCGTACTGAGATATCAACTCCTAGCGTACCATACCAAGTACATCGCTAGTAGCAACCACAATAAAGTTAACACCCGAACCGATGAAGACCGAATATGAAAGCGAATCCAAACGGATAACACTTACCACTTAACATCCCCCGTAGTGCGCAAACACGGCTAGTACGCAACTATCGTAACATTGTAAGCTAGCGACCAAAACCGCTAACGTCCAAATCGACTATGGCAACACAAAACCCAAGGTGTACAAAATGGCTACTGTCACACCCTTAACAACATGTGAGCGAAACACGGCTAACACATCGCTAATCACAGAAAATGATCCTTACGACCCCACCATTGGCTTACGAAACAACCAATAGTTCTCAATACTAATCACATAAAGGTTATTTCACACAAAACTCAATGTGTACGAAAACGGTTATTGTGATATATCCTTAGTGTGCAGAAACGGCTATTGCAACACTACTAACAATATGTGAGCGAAACACGGCTATCGCATCACTATTACCAATGTGTGAGTAAAAATCGACTATTACTCACCACCATGTGCACGAAACGGCTATATGCACAATTCATACGGGCAATTAACATCATAAACCTACATGTAACGGTTCTTTCCGAAAACCGCTCACCATCAATCACTACCAAGAGTGGTTAACGAAGAGCTATTCCTTCCGGATATCACTCATCACCTATCACTAGTCAAATGCAGCCAACCTAGAGATAACCCCAAATAAACACATACACGTAATCACCTCGTAGTACACAATATGGCCATTGTGTAACTACCACCCAAAGTATACGATAATGAGGCATCGTACCCTTTTTCAAAGTCCCATTACGCTATTCCCAAAGGTAACCACACGGCTAACACAATCGAGCCAAGAACCACCCATATTGCGCATAGGCACAATAATAATTTCCTAGAAGAGAATTCGACACGCACATCCCTTAACCGAGGGATCTTACATCGCTCGTCGAACACGTCCATTATCTCACAATGAGACTTACCACATTACCACCTCGGTGATAATTTATACCCAAAAACCACAAGTACAATTTATTTCAAACCGTACTTTTACCAAAATCGACCAACGTAGGTCTCAACACTAGCTTCGAATCCATACGAGCATCGTCCAAATATCACCACACTAGAACACCTTCGTGCGAGAGTACAAACTCCCCCACTTAGATCTCCGTTCCGTAACGCATTGTCGAATAATAGCATCCCGTGGAATGACCACTTATCAACATACACAACCAATATCCTCATTGGTCATAGTCCTCGAATTCTCACGAATTCGTCTTCGACAATAAATCCCAACGATAAACACATGCTCACTCTCACGAAAAAGTAACAACTAATCCAACAACTAATGCGCCAAATCGCATTATCCTAACTCCTAAAAGAGAGACGAGGTTCACCCGTCTTGCATTTCTTAATATGCATGTCACCCAACCTTGTTCATACTAAGGATTTTAACCCATCCTTAAACACTTCGAACGAAGAGTTTACCACGATTACATAAACTTAAAACTTGCAATTCTCTGACTGCTTTAGCTTGTCGAATTCCATCTAGTCACTCATGTACATAAGGGTTTCTCCCCGGTATCCTAAGTACAATGTAACCGCAACACCATCGGAGTCGAACACCACGCTAGTAGGTATGAAAGAGGCACCTAACGTTGCATCCCGTAGACTCCATTACCAACATTCATCTAGGCCAAACACTCGATCTCAAGGGTTTCATCCACCCGATGAACCTCATGGCTCATCAACTTCAACACGAAAGCGAACACGCTCTAACATCCGAACACCAAAGCCCGTTTCTATGACTTGGTAGAAACATTTCTCAAACACTAAGGAATGCATGGTTGCACCAAGTCTTACGCCCTTCGTCCGTGGATCCAAATGTCACCATAGGGTAATTCCATTAGGAATGTCCCCTTAACAATAATACGTACGACACCATCAGAACCTTAAGGGTCTCACTCGAGCGAGCTTAACGACCCGATACCAACCAAATGCCTAGACATCCAAAGACTCGCACAACAGAGTCAAGGCACCACACTACTCATACGCTCTAATGAGTGTAACCCGAAACCATAAACGTAAACCGTCTGCTCGCTACAGATTATCCCCAGCGAAAAATAAATTTTAGCCAAGACTTACAAACACACCGCATGTTATTACTAACGAACAACATACAATAACATAGTAATAGTACCTGAAGTAACATCGTTGAGCTCCCGCGCTTCATTGCTCATCGTCGAATAATCGCGCTCCAACCTCTTAATTCGATCATCGAACGATTCGGAACACTCCGACTTTTGGTGTCGCTCCTTCCGACAGATAAAGCACTTGATCGTGCTTGACGGTACACCCGTACACTCCATTGCCAAATATTCTTGTTCCCCACACGTAAAACACGTATGCACGAAACCTCCCAACTTTTTCGTCTGATTTCTAGCCAACTCGGGACACTCCGCCCTTCGGTGTCCTTCTTTACGACAGTTGTAGCACCTCACGTCATCACCTCTCGGTATCGTACACTCCCAAATCTTGTGGCCCCTCACCCCACAATTGTAACATCTAGGCATACTAGTGACCGACGCTTTCTTCATTTTGCTTCCTACACCTTCGGTCGCATTACTTATTTTCGTACTAGGGTCACTTCTTGATTCGCACTTTCTCTTTCCCAAAGAGTGATCACCAAGTTTTGGGGCATGAGATTCAATCCCCATAGTTGCTCCTTCGTCACCTTGAGGTTTAGGAAACCTCTTTTCTAACTCTTCCTTCACGACCTTAGGCACTTGGTCTCGGACCATCTCGGCCACTATTCCTTCGAACGACTCTTGGAGAACTTGTTTAACCTTGTCGGCGAAAATCAAGATATAGAGTTCGAACTTCTCCTCAATCCTTAATGTTAACTCATCCTTCCCCTCATGAATAGGCTCACTCGTTCCGCATCCATCTTCCGTCTTCATTCTAAAGAATGCAATCGATTAAGCAACGACCGAGTACAAACATACGTACAATCCTGACTCATCTTGCTCGGCAATCGTCTTACATCACTTGTCAAATACGATTTGCACCCGTGAAAATGGTAGCTAGTCATTATTACGCGTACACGCCATACCCGCTCGTTAGTACCACGACCGCTTTGCTCGATGATATAAACCAACACAAACACAAAATATATTAATAATATCCGCATATTAATATAAACGTTAGTCCACCCATAAACTAGGACATCGATCGAATTCCCGTCCAGACCCGTAATCCTACAAGTCCGGCACAAATAAGCACGCACCAAAGTCTAAGTCTAGACACCTATCTCAAGTCACCTAAATCCCTTAGACCATGCTCTGATACCACTTGTAATGACCCAACCCGTTAACCAACCAAAACTGCAAAATAAAAAAGAAATTTAAAGCAGGCATGCCCAGGCAGGGTGCGCGGCGTGCACACCTACTTGTGCGCGGCGCGCACAGGGCCTGGCAGCCCGCTGTCCAACATGTTCCATTTTCGTAAAAAGATCTAACGCTTCCCATCATTTTTAGACAAAATGATTTTCACATCATATTAGTATAAGTAAAACTAGCACGAATCAATGATAAAACGAGTTTTACATCGCGGGGCCCACATATGCCCAAAATACCATTAAGTACGAAATACGAGTTTCGATCACAAAAAGTTTAATTGCCAAACGTCACTAGAGCATGGTGTTTGGGGTTAAACTACCCAAATCTTGGTCGAACTTCCAAAAAGCTAAAACCCCCAAGAGCCACTAATCCAAGCGAATACCTTTGCCCTTATCCAAGCCGGATCCTAAAAAGGTAAACAACGAGAGGGTAAGCTAACGCTTAGTGAATGCAATAATTATACACATACATGTATAACCTACTTACTTGCAATCACATACACAATTACCTCATACACGCTAGCAATTTAAATGACATACCAACGCAAGGTATAATGCTAAATCTCCAAGACCACAAGCTAGCACAAACAATAGCATATATAACTCGAATAATATAAAATGCCACACTACAAATACATAACCATGGTTAACCAATAGTACAAGGGAATGGTACTTCGAATTTTCCATCGGTGTTCCCAACAACCGTTAGCGCACAACGCATTATAACACTAACCCCGGAGTGGTATCGATCGCCCGAACTTTAAACCCACCCGTCACGCAAAATGTGGTATCGATCGCCCGAACTTTAAGCCCATATCATATATTAACCCGATGTGGTATCGATCGCCCGAACTTAAAACCCACATCGAATCTCGTACAAGTAAATACATTATATACACACATGTATAATCATTCCACTCACCTTGTCGCCTTGATGAAATGCTACCGAATAATCCGCAACTCGCCGATGGAATGTACCTATTCCATTATCACAAATACAACAACACACTTAGAGTGGATTTACAAACCAACTCAATTCGACACTTCGTGCAATTTCGACCAATTGCACTTCCAAACACAAACGCGCCCAAACTAACCAATAATCACTAAAACAAGTGAAAATGGTCTTAATATGCTAAATGAACCCAATCATAAGTGTTGAACACTTATCATTCTAAAAATCACCCAAAACCCCAATTTTGACTCATTTTCAAAATTAGTCTTTCAAATACACAAAATGGGTTCTAACACTTCCATAATTACTAATCCTAGTGATTAAACCCAAATACAAGTCCTAATCATGGCCAATTTGTTCACCAACCCAAAATCCACCAACAACAACCAATAACCGATTACTAGCATCAATACACTCACTTCAAGAGTTTAAATGGGTTTCCTAACAATTTAAGTTCAAACCCTAACTTCAATATCAAGATCAAACAATGAAATTCGGAGTTTGAACTTACCAAAACTACCACAACGTAGCCGTGAATGAGATGAACAACTTTAAAACCCGAGCTTTGGTGAGAATCAAACTCCTTCTTCCCCAAATGAAGCTTCCTCTCTCTAAAACCTCTTCTCTCTCTAGGGTTGAAGATGAGAGTGTTTGTAGTGTAGAAATGAGGATAAGATGATCAATGGATCAGCTTTGAAGGCTCCAAACCGGCCCCAAGTGAAATGATCAAAATGCCCATCATTTAATTCAAAAAGAAAAAGCCAAAAAACTGTCGTCATGTGAGTGCGCTGAGCGCACTCTTAAAGGTGCGCGGCGCGCACTAAGCTCAGATCAGACAGTCAGCTTTTAAATTCAAACTACGCTTTACCCACTATACGTACATCATTATAACTCTTTGTACCATAAATATTTGGGTGTTACATGTGACAGAAGTTAATAAGGAGTTTGACACGTAAAATTTATTTCATGCGCTATATATATATATATATATATATATATATATATATATATATATATATATATATATATATATATATATATATATATATATATATATAGGGGCAGGATCAATGGGGAAGTAACCAATCGGGGGAAAGCGGGGGGAAGCAAAAAAAATTTTTTTTAGTGTTTTTTGGAAAAAAAATTTCAGGCATCAAGATCACACGAAAATATGAACATTTAAAAAAGACACTTCGTGATGAATGTTATTATTTAGGCGGGAAAACAATTGACAAAAATAACATTCAAGATAATATTGATCGTGAAGAATGTTAACGTTTTTTTTCATGTTCTGTGAAGTAAAATTTAGCCCGATTTAGAGTTTAGGGTTTAGGGTTTAGGGTTTGGTGTTTTGGGTTTAGTCCCTAAACCCAAAATCCCAAACCCTAAACCCTAACCCTAAACTCTAAACCGTTCGTGTTAAAAACTCAATCTAAATCCTAAATCTAAACCCTAAATCTAAACCCTAAACCCTAAATTTCTAAACCCTAATATCTAAACCCTATAAACCCTAATATCTAAACCTTAATATCTAAACCCTAATATCTAAAACCTCAACATACGCTCGAAAAACACGATAATTGTTATATATTACTTCTTCGAGCATTTTCCCGCCAAAATAAAAACATTTATCACAAAGTGTCTTTATTAAATGTTCATATTTTCATCCAATCTATAATGTTCGTGGACAATGTTTTTTCAAAAAATGAAAAAAAAAGTTTTGCTTCTCCCCGCTTCCCCCGATTGGATACTTCCCCCTTAATCCTACCACTATATATATATATATATATATATATATATATATATATATATATATATATATATATATATATACATACATATATACATACATACATACATACATACATACATACATACATACATACATACATACATACATATATAAAAGAAAAAGTTTTTCTTGATTGTGGTTGAAAGTTATTTATGGATGTTTATATCTATATATTATATATTATATATATATATATATATATATATATTATTAAATTATTATTATTACACACAATCAACGGAATATAAGTAGTTAATACGAATTATTATAGTAATTAGTTAATACGCATGCAACGGAATTATCTCACCAAACATTGTTTAATATACGTAGGTAATTATATTATTAATAGGTACTTAAGTATTATAAAAATTATAAATGATTATTTGAATCTATCTGAAACAAAATCCAACAATTTTTTTAACGTATTTATCTTTCTTTCGCCGCGAGTTAGGTTCCACCGTCATCAGCGTTCAACTCGAAATAATTTTACGAACAAAACGCAATAAATTGTGTTCGAAACGGGGCTTCGATGCACTACCAATTGAGCATGTTCTTTTTGACAGTAAATATGGAAGCGATTTAATTTTACAGTTTAAGTTCTTAAAATATTTATGAACACACAAATATAACTATTATAGTATTAATTATACATGTCGACTCTGAAATAACTAACACTTTTTTAAAATTAAACTCGCGGGTTACACTTTTATTCAAAAATTAATTGTATATAATAATTCTAAAATAATATAACTTATACTTTACTAATGTTCGTTCTATGACAAATTTTCAATGTACTCTAAATATGACGTGGTATATAATTTATATATTAAAAAGATATTAATGGTGAAAAAAATTGTAGACATTAAGTTACTAACACCACCAAAAATCACTTTTAAAATTTGTCAACACCACGGACTCTTAAACTCAAAAGAACTTTTAAAATTCGTCAACACCACGGGCTCTTAAACTCAAAAGAAATTTTAAAAATTTGTCAACACCACGGGCTCTTAAATAATTATTATACTTTTTTCTATTTTTTAGTATCGCTATTTACATACCAATATAAACTACAAATTACATTTTTTACACACCCGTGCAACGCACGGGCTCAAAAACCTAGTATATATATATATATATATATATATATATATATATATATATATATATATATATATATATATATATATATATATATATATATATATATAGTGGCAGGATCAATGGGGAAGTAACCAATCGGGGGGAAGCAAAAAAAAAATTCGTTTTTTTGGAATTTTTTTCCGGCATCAATATCACATGAAAATATGAACATTTAGAAGAGACACTTCGTGATGAATGTTATTATTTATGCGGGAAAACGATCGACAAAAATAACATTCAAGAAAATATTGTTCGTGAAGAATATGAACGTTTTTTTTTCATGTTTTGTGAAGTAAAATTTAGCCCGATTTTGTGTTTAGGGTTTAGGGTTTAGGGTTTGGTGTTTTGGGTTTATTCCATAAACCCAAAACACCAAACCCTAAACCCTAAACCCTAAACTCTAAACCGTTCGTGTTAAAAACTCAATCTAAATCCTAAATCTAAACCCTAAACCCTAAATTTCTAAACCATAATATCTAAACTCTATAAACCCTAATATCTAAACCCTAATATCTAAACCCCAATAGCTAAAACCTCAACATACGCTCGAAAAATACTATAATTGTTGTATATTACTTCTTCGAGCGTTTTTCCGCCAAAATAAAAACATTTATCACAAAGTGTCTATACTAAATGTTCATATGTTCATCCCATCTATAATGTTCGTGAACAAAATTTTTTCAAAAAACGAAAAAAAAAAGTTTTTGCTTCCCCCCGAATGGTTACTTCCCTCTTGATCCTACCACTATATATATATATATATATATATATATATATATATATATATATATATATATATATATATATATATATATATATATATATATATATATATATAGGCAGGATCAATGGGGAAGTAACCAATCGGGGGGAAGCGGGGGGAAGCAAATTTTTTTTTTCTTTTTCTTTTTTTTTAATTTTTTTTTTTTGGCATCAAGATCACACGAAAATATGAACATTTAGAAGAGACACTTCGTGATGAATGTTATTATTTAGGCGGGAAAACGATCGACAAAAATAACATTCAAGATAATATTGTTCATGTTTTGTGAAGTAAAATTTAGCCCGATTTAGAGTTTAGGGTTTAGGGTTTAGGGTTTTGGGTTTATTCCATAAACCCAAAACACCAAACCCTAAACTCTAAACCCTAAACCCTAAACTCTAAACCGTCCATGTTAAAAACTCAATCTAAATCCTAAATCTAAACCCTAAATCTAAACCCTAAACCCTAAATTTCTAAACCCTAATATCTAAACCCTATAAACGCTAATATCTAAACCCTAATATCTAAACCCCAATAGCTAAAACCTCAAAATACGCTCGAAAAACACGATAATTGTTATATATTACTTCTTCGAGCGTTTTTCCGCCAAAATAAAAACATTTATCACAAAGTGTCTCTACTAAATGTTCATATTTTCATCTCATCTATAATGTTCGTGAACAAAGTTTTTTCAAAAAACGAAAAAAAAAAATTTGCTTCCCCCGCTTTCCCCCGAATGGTTACTGTAGTGACCCGAACTTTTCCATGTTTATATATATTAATTGAGATTGATATTTACATGATTAAATGTTTCCAACATGTTAAGCAATCAAACTTGTTAAGACTTGATTAATTGAAATATGTTTCATATAGACAATTGACCACCCAAGTTGACCGGCGATTCACGAACGTTAAAACTTGTAAAAACGACATGACGATATATATATGGATATACATATGGTTAACATGAGATTATGATAAGTAAGTATCTCCATAAGTATATTAACAATGAGTTATATACATATAAACAAGACTACTAACTTAAGGATTTCGAAACGAGACATATATGTAACGATTATCGTTGTAACGACATTTAAATGTATATATATATCATATTAAGAGATATTAATATATCATAATATCATGATAATATAATAATTTAACATCTCATTATATATAATAAACAATGGGTTAACAACATTAATTGAGATCGTTAACTTAAAGGTTTCAAAACAATACTTACATGTAACGACTAACGATGACTTAACGACTCAGTTAAAATGTATATACATGTAGTCTATTTAGATGTATTAAAATACTTTTGGAAGACTTCAAGACATATATCAAAACACTCATACTTAACGAAAATGGTTACAGTTACTTTTCCATTCTTCTCTTTCATCAAGAATTCTAGTCGTATTCTTACCCGTATTATACACAGCTTCAAAACATACTTACTATGAGTATATACCAATAGGAACTAGCATGGGATTCTACTCTTGATTATGTCATGTATGACTAATCAATTTTAACTTCTACCATGAGCTAGTCAACTAACTAGAACTCCTTTTAACCCCACTCACCACTCACCAATTACCACTCATCATTCACTCCATTTCACTTCCAATTCTCTTTCTAATTCTCTCTCAACACACACACACACACACACTATTATGAACGTATTTTTCCAGTAGTTAATCATCATCTTCATCAAAAATCACTTCAAGAATCAAGCTATAATCATCATAGGAAGAACACTTCAAGAACACTTCAAAAATCCCTTCAAGTTTACTAATTTACTTCCAAGCTTTCTAATCCATTCTAAGTAATCATCTAAGATCAAGAAACCTTTGTTATATATAGTAGGTTATCTTTCTTATTCAAGGTAATATTCATATTCAAACTTTGATTCAATTTCTATAACTATAAACTATCTTAATTCGAGTAAAAATCTTACTTGAACTTGTTTTTGTGTCATGATCCTACTTCAAGAACTTTCAAGCCATCCAAGATCCTTTGAAGCTAGATCATTTCTTGTCACTTCCAGTAGGTTTACCTACTAAACTTGAGGTAGTAATGATGTTCATAACATCATTCGATTCATATATATAAAACTATCTTATTCGAAGGTTTAAACTCGTAATCACTAGAACATAGTTTAGTTAATTCTAAACTTGTTCGCAAACAAAAGTTAATCCTTCTAACTTGACTTTTAAAATTAACTACACACATGTTCTATATCTATATGATATGCTAACTTAATGATTTAAAACTGGAAAGACGAAAAACACCGTAAAACCGGATTTACGCCGTCTTAGTAACACCGCGGGCTGTTTTGGGTTAGTTAATTAAAAACTATGATAAAATTTGATTTAAAAGTTGTTATTCTGAGAAAATGATTTTTATTATGAACATGAAACTATATCCAAAAATTATGGTTAAACTCAAATTGGAAGTATGTTTTCTAAAATGGTCATCTAGGCGTCGTTCTTTCGACTAAATGACTACCTTTACAAAAACGAATTATAACTTATTTTTCCGACTATAAACCTATACTTTTCTGTTTAGATTCATAAAATAGATTTCAATATGAAACCATAGCAATTTGATTCACTCAAAACGGATTTAAAATGAAGAAGTTATGGGTAAAACAAGATTGGATAATTTTTCTCATTTTAGCTACGTGAAAATTGGTAACAAATCTATTCCAACCATAACTTAATCAACTTGTATTGTATATTATGTAATCTTGAGATACCATAGACACGTATACAATGTTTCGACCTATCATGTCGATACATCTATATATATTTCGGAACAACCATAGACACTCTATATGTGAATGTTGGAGTTAGCTATACAGGGTTGAGGTTGATTCCAAAATATATATAGTTTGAGTTGTGATCAATACTGAGATACGTATACACTGGGTCGTGGATTGATTCAAGATAATATTTATCGATTTATTTCTGTACATCTAACTGTGGACAACTAGTTGTAGGTTACTAACGAGGACAGCTGACTTAATAAACTTAAAACATCAAAATATATTAAAAGTGTTGTAAATATATTTTAAACATACTTTGATATATATGTATATATTGTTATAGGTTCGTGAATCAACCAGTGGCCAAGTCTTACTTCCCGACGAAGTAAAAATCTGTGAAAGTGAGTTATAGTCCCACTTTTAAAATCTAATATTTTTGGGATGAGAATACATGCAGGTTTTATAAATGATTTACAAAATAGACACAAGTACGTGAAACTACATTCTATGGTTGAATTATCGAAATCGAATATGCCCCTTTTTATTAAGTCTGGTAATCTAAGAATTAGGGAACAGACACTCTAATTGACGCGAATCCTAAAGATAGATCTATCGGGCCCAACAAGCCCCATCCAAAGTACCGGATGCTTTAGTACTTCGAAATTTATATCATATCCGAAGGGTGTCCCGGAATGATGGGGATATTCTTATATATATGCATCTTGTTAATGTCGGTTACCAGGTGTTCACCATATGAATGATTTTTATCTCTATGTATGGGATGTGTATTGAAATATGAAATCTTGTGGTCTATTGTTACGATTTGATATATATAGGTTAAACCTATAACTCACCAACATTTTTGTTGACGTTTAAAGCATGTTTATTCTCAGGTAAATACTAAGAGCTTCCGCTGTTGCATACTAAAATAAGGACAAGATTTGGAGTCCATGTTTGTATGATATTGTGTAAAAACTGCATTCAAGAAACTGATTTCGATGTAACATATTTGTATTGTAAATCATTATGTAATGGTCGTGTGTAAACAGGATATTTTAGATTATCATTATTTGATAATCTACGTAAAGCTTTTTAAACCTTTATTTATGAAATAAAGGTTATGGTTTGTTTTAAAAATGAATACAGTCTTTGAAAAACGTCTCATATAGAGGTCAAAACCTCGCAACGAAATCAATTAATATGGAACGTTTTTAATCAATAAGAACGGGACATTTCAGTTGGTATCCGAGCGTTGGTCTTAGAGAACCAGAAAATTTGCATTAGTGTGTCTTATCGAGTTTGTTAGGATGCATTAGTGAGTCTGGACTTCGACCGTGTTTTCTTTAAAAATGAATGCTTAACATTTTTGTTGGAAACTATATATTTTTAACATATGAATATTATGTGATATATTAATCTCTTAACGTGTTTGATATTATGTGATAGATGTCTACCTCTAGAACAAGTCCCATTGACTCACCTAATAATAATGAAGAGTCAAATGTAAATTGGAATGATTCGTGGACTGATTCACAAGTTCCCGAAGAGGAACCGGAAGAAGAGTCGGAACCGGAAGAAGAATCGGAACCGGAAGAAGAATCGGAACCCGAAGAAGAAATAGAACCGGTGGGGGAAATAATAAAACGGTTAAGTAAAAGAGAATCCTCAACCAACCGACCAAGGTTAATTATGGTCAATGGTGTTTCCGCCAAGGAAGCAAAATATTGGGAGGATTACCAATTCTCCGATGAATCAGATTCCAACGAGAATTCCAATGATGTTATAGAAATTACCCCAACTGAATTTAAAAAGTCAAAAGAAAATAATAAGGGAAAGGGCATGAAAATAGAGAAATCTAATTCCAACCCCGATGAACTTTATATGTATCGTCAACTCCCGAAGTCCTTAAGTTGTAACAATGACCCGGGAACCTCTAAACCACCAGGTTTTTCTAAACCAATGTGGACAACGACGGCTCGTATTAGGGGAACATCATATATCCCTAGAAACTTGGCAAAACGAACCAAAACTGAACAAGAAGAAACGAGCAAGTCGGAATAAGATAGTTGTATTCGTGTGGTGTAATATATGTAATATAGTGTGCTTATGCTTTATGATATATGTAAAAATTGCTTGTATTAATAAGTATTTTTTTTATGAATCTAACTCTTGCCTATTTTACAGTATAAAAACACAAAATGGATAGACAACCCAATATTTTAAGAGACCTACCCGGAGACATGATTGATGAAATCTTGTCTAGAGTCGGTCAGAATTCCTCGGCACAACTATTTAAGGCGAGATCAGTTTGTAAGACATTCGAAGAACGTTCCAAGAATGCCTTGGTTTATAAAAGGCTTTCGTTCGAAAGATGGGGGATATCACATTGGGAAATCCATAAGTTACGATGTGTTTACTTTGACGCATATATTGCGGGGAACCCAAATGCTATTTTACGCAACGGGTTAAGAAATTATTTTGACTCAGTATATCCGAATATAGGACTTCGTGATTTAGAAAAAGCGGCTAACATGCAACATAAAGAAGCATGTTATGCTTACGGGTTAGTAATGTTCGCTTCTCACCAAAGTGAGAACAAGAACATCGGGCTACAACTATTAAACAAAACATTCCCACAAGTGACGGAGTCGGTAATTGGGGTAAGAAATGAGGTTTTTAGGTTATTACGAGACTGTTGGTCATTACGTAACCCTCGTCCCTTTGACGATGTTACAACACGCTGTCTTATCAACGGCCATAACGGTTATGTTCCATAAGACCAAGGATGGGAAGTAGTCCTAGTAAAACTAGAATGCATGACTTGTTTCTGGACGTATGAATTACGTGTCTTTATTGCCTTTGCTGAACGACTTGTGTACTAGCTAGAATTATCTTCACAACTATCTTGTATCAAAGTTATTGTGTGCTATATTTCATGCTTTACGTAAAATAAGCGGTATTGTAAGTTTGTAAAATATTGTATAAAAGTTTGAACGCGAAATATTATTACAATCAGTTTTTCATATAGAATTGTAGTAGTTGAATTGTATATTAGCTGCTAAGTATGAACTTAACGGGTAGGTACTACCCGAATTTAAACTTATAAAACGCTAATATGAAGAAAAAGCTTTTATAAATGAGTTCATATTATGCTACGAAATACTATTAACTACTCTTAATATTCTGTATGATTAACTTGTTCCATTTGACTATTTTGAAGGAAATGGCACCGACTACTCGACACACCGTGAATATGAATGAAGAGGAATTCCGTACTTTTCTAGCTTTAAACATAGCCGCAGTACAGGCTGCGCTACATACCAACAATAACCTTGGATCTGGCAGTACAGGAAATCGTGTAGGATGCACCTACAAAGAATTCACTGCCTGCAAACCTTTGAAATTTGATGGAACCGAAGGACCGATCGGATTGAAACGGTGGACCGAGAAGGTCGAATCGGTGTTTGCCATAAGTAAGTGTACTGAAGAGGACAAAGTGAAGTACGCTACGCATACCTTCACAGGTTCTGCGTTAACATGGTGGAATACCTATCTAGAGCAAGTGGGACAAGATGATGCGTACGCACTACCGTGGTCAGCATTCAAGCACTTGATGAACGAGAAGTACCGTCCCAGAACCGAGGTCAATAAGCTCAAGACAGAACTTAGAGGGTTACGAACCCAAGGATTTGATATTACCACGTACGAAAGACGATTCACAGAATTGTGCCTATTGTGTCCGGGAGCATTCGAAGATGAGGAAGAGAAGATCGACGCGTTTGTGAAAGGATTACCGGAAAGAATCCAAGAAGATATAAGTTCACACGAGCCCGCCTCCATACAACAGGCATGTAGAATGGCTCACAAACTAGTGAACCAGATTGAAGAAAGAATTAAAGAACAGACTGCTGAAGAGGCCAATGTGAAACAAGTCAAAAGAAAGTGGGAGAAAAACGGTGATAAGAATCACCAATACAACAACAACAGCAATTACAACAATAATCGCAACAATTATCCCAACAATCGCAACATCAATCGCAACTACAACAAACGGCCCAACAACAACAACAACAACAACAACAACAATAGCAACTACAACAATCATCCCAACAACAATAATAACCGCAACAACAACAACAATCAGAAGCAGCTATGCCAAAGGTGTGAAAAGTATCACTCGGGGTTCTGCACCAAATTTTGCAACAAGTGTAAAAGAAATGGTCATAGCGCGGCAAAGTGTGAGGTCTACGGACCAGGGGTTAATAGAACGAAAGGAACAAATGGTGTCGGAACGAGTAATGGCGGAGCAAGTAGTGTCGGAGCAAGTTATGCCAATGTAGTTTGTTATAAATGTGGAAAACCGGGCCACATTATTAGAAATTGCCCGAACCAGGAGAACACAAATGGACAAGGCCGCGGAAGAGTTTTCAATATTAATGCGGCAGAGGCACAGGAAGACCCGGAGCTTGTTACGGGTACGTTTCTTATTGACAATAAATCTGCTTACGTTTTATTTGATTCGGGTGCGGATAGAAGCTATATGAGTAGAGATTTTTGTGCTAAATTAAGTTGTCCATTGACGCCTTTGGATAGTAAATTTTTACTCGAATTAGCAAATGGTAAATTAATTTCAGCAGATAATATATGTCGGAATCGAGAAATTAAACTGGTTAGCGAAACATTTAAGATTGATTTGATACCAGTAGAGTTAGGGAGTTTTGATGTGATAATCGGTATGGACTGGTTGAAAGAAGTGAAAACAGAGATCGTTTGTTACAAAAATGCAATTCGCATTATACGAGAAAAAGGAAAACCCTTAATGGTGTACGGAGAAAAGGGCAACACGAAGCTACATATTATTAGTAATTTGAAGGCACAAAAACTAATAAGAAAAGGTTGCTATGCTGTTCTAGCACACATCGAGAAAGTACAAACTGAAGAAAAGAGCATCAATGATGTTCCCATTGCAAAAGAATTTCCCGATGTATTTCCGAAAGAATTACCGGGATTACCCCCACAGCGATCCGTTGAATTTCAAATAGATCTTGTACCAGGAGCTGCACCAATAGCTCGTGCTCCTTACAGACTCGCACCCAGCGAGATGAAAGAACTGCAAAGCCAATTACAAGAACTTTTAGAGCGTGGTTTCATTCGACCAAGCACATCACCGTGGGGAGCTCCTGTTTTGTTTGTCAAGAAGAAAGATGGTACATTCAGGTTGTGTATCGACTACCGAGAGTTGAACAAACTTACCATCAAGAACCGCTACCCACTACCGAGAATCGACGACTTATTTGATCAACTACAAGGCTCGTCTATTTATTCAAAGATTGACTTACGTTCCGGGTATCATCAAATGCGGGTGAAAGAAGATGATATTCCAAAGACTGCTTTCAGAACACGTTACGGTCATTACGAGTTTATGGTCATGCCGTTTGGTTTAACTAATGCACCAGCTGTGTTCATGGACCTTATGAACCGAGTGTGTGGACCATACCTTGACAAGTTTGTCATTGTTTTCATTGATGACATACTTATTTACTCAAAGAATGACCAAGAACACGGTGAACATTTGAGAAAGGTGTTAGAAGTATTGAGGAAGGAAGAATTGTACGCTAAGTTTTCAAAGTGTGCATTTTGGTTGGAAGAAGTTCAATTCCTCGGTCACATAGTGAACAAAGAAGGTATTAAGGTGGATCCGGCAAAGATAGAAACTGTTGAAAAGTGGGAAACCCCGAAAACTCCGAAACACATACGCCAGTTTTTAGGACTAGCTGGTTACTACAGAAGGTTCATCCAAGACTTTTCCAGAATAGCAAAACCCTTGACTGCATTAACGCATAAAGGGAAGAAATTTGAATGGAATGATGAACAAGAGAAAGCGTTTCAGTTATTGAAGAAAAAGCTAACTACGGCACCTATATTGTCATTGCCTGAAGGGAATGATGATTTTGTGATTTATTGTGACGCATCAAAGCAAGGTCTCGGTTGTGTATTAATGCAACGAACGAAGGTGATTGCTTATGCGTCTAGACAATTGAAGATTCACGAACAAAATTATACGACGCATGATTTGGAATTAGGCGCGGTTGTTTTTGCATTAAAGACTTGGAAGCACTACTTATATGGGGTCAAAAGTATTATATATACCGACCACAAAAGTCTTCAACACATATTTAATCAGAAACAACTGAATATGAGGCAGCGTAGGTGGATTGAATTATTGAATGATTACGACTTTGAGATTCGTTACCACCCGGGGAAGGCAAATGTGGTAGCCGATGCCTTGAGCAGGAAGGACAGAGAACTCATTCGAGTAAAATCTATGAATATAATGATTCATAATAACCTTACTACTCAAATAAAGGAGGCGCAACAAGGAGTTTTAAAAGAGGGAAATTTAAAGGATGAAATACCCAAAGGATCGGAGAAACATCTTAATATTCGGGAAGACGGAACCCGGTATAGGGCTGAAAGGATTTGGGTACCAAAATTTAGAGATATGAGAGAAATGGTACTTAGAGAAGCTCATAAAACCAGATACTCAATACATCCTGGAACGGGGAAGATGTACAAGGATCTCAGGAAATATTTTTAGTGGCCGGGTATGAAAGCCGATGTTGCTAAATACGTAGGAGAATGTTTGACGTGTTCTAAGGTCAAAGCTGAGCATCAGAAACCATCAGGTCTACTTCAACAACCCGAAATCCCGGAATGGAAATGGAAAAACATTACCATGGATTTCATCACTAAATTGCCAAGGACTGCAAGTGGTTTTGATACTATTTGGGTAATAGTTGATCGTCTCACCAAATCAGCACATTTCCTGCCAATAAGAGAAGATGACAAGATGGAGAAGTTAGCACGACTGTATTTGAAGGAAGTCGTCTCCAGACATGGAATACCAATCTCTATTATCTCTGATAGGGATGGCAGATTTATTTCAAGATTCTGGCAGACATTACAGCAAGCATTAGGAACTCATCTAGACATGAGTACTACCTATCATCCACAAACTGATGGGCAGAGCGAAAGGACGATACAAACGCTTGAAGACATGCTACGAGCATGTGTTATTGATTTCGGAAACAGTTGGGATCGACATCTACCATTAGCAGAATTTTCCTACAACAACAGCTACCATTCAAGCATTGAGATGGCGCCGTTTGAAGCACTTTATGGTAGAAAGTGAAGGTCTCCGATTTGTTGGAGTGAAGTGGGGGATAGACAGATTACGGGTCCGGAGATTATACAAGAAACTACCGAGAAGATCATCCAAATTCAACAACGGTTGAAAACCGCCCAAAGTCGACAAAAGAGCTACGCTGACATTAAAAGAAAAGATATAGAATTTGAAATTGGAGAGATGGTCATGCTTAAAGTTGCACCTTGAAAAGGCGTTGTTCGATTTGGTAAACAAGGGAAATTAAATCCAAGGTATATTGGACCATTCAAGATTATTGATCGTGTCAGACCAGTAGCTTACCGACTTGAGTTACCTCAACAACTCGCGTCTGTACATAACACTTTCCACGTCTCGAATTTGAAGAAATGTTTTGCTAAAGAAGATCTCACTATTCCTTTAGATGAAATCCAAATCAACGAAAAACTCCAATTCATCGAAGAACCCGTCGAAATAATGGATCGTGAGGTTAAAAGACTTAAGCAAAACAAGATACCAATTGTTAAGGTTCGATGGAATGCTCGTAGAGGACCCGAGTTCACCTGGGAGCATGAAGATCAGATGAAGAAGAAATACCCGCATCTATTTCCAGAAGATTCGTCAACACCTTCAACAGCTTAAAATTTCGGGACGAAATTTATTTAACGGGTAGGTACTGTAGTGACCCGAACTTTTCCATGTTTATATATATTAATTGAGATTGATATTTACATGATTAAATATTTCCAACATGTTAAGCAATCAAACTTGTTAAGACTTGATTAATTGAAATATGTTTCATATAGACAATTGACCACCCAAGTTGACCGGCGATTCACGAACGTTAAAACTTGTAAAAACGACATGAAGATATATATATGGATATACATATGGTTAACATGAGATTATGATAAGTAAGTATCTCTATAAGTATATTAACAATGAGTTATATACATATAAACAAGACTACTAACTTAAGGATTTCGAAACGAGACATATATGTAACGATTATCGTTGTAACGACATTTAAATGTATATATATATATATCATATTAAGATATATTAATATATCATAATATCATGATAATATAATAATTTAACATCTCATTAGATATAATAAACAATGGGTTAACAACATTAATTGAGATCGTTAACTTAAAGGTTTCAAAACAACACTTACATGTAACGACTAACGATGACTTAACGACTCAGTTAAAATGTATATACATGTAGTGTATTTAGATGTATTAAAATACTTTTGGAAAACTTCAAGACATATATCAAAACACTCATACTTAACGAAAATGGTTACAGTTACTTTTCCATTCTTTTCTTTCATCAAGAATTCTAGTCGTATTCTTACCCGTATTATACACAGCTTCAAAACATACTTACTATGAGTATATACCAATAGGAACTAGCATGGGATTCCACTCTTGATTATGTCATGTATGACTAATCAATTTTAACTTCTACCATGAGCTAGTCAACTAACTAGAACTCCTTTTAACCCCACTCACCACTCACCAATTACCACTCATCATTCACTCCATTTCACTTTCAATTCTCTTTCTAATTCTCTCTCAACACACACACACACTATTATGAACGTATTTTTCCAGTAGTTAATCATCATCTTCATCAAAAATCACTTCAAGAATCAAGCTATAATCATCATAGGAAGAACACTTCAAGAACACTTCAAAAATCCCTTCAAGTTTACTAATTTACTTCCAAGCTTTCTAATCCATTCTAAGTAATCATCTAAGATCAAGAAACCTTTGTTATATACAGTAGGTTATCTTTCTTATTCAAGGTAATATTCATATTCAAACTTTGATTCAATTTCTATAACTATAAACTATCTTAATTCGAGTAAAAATCTTACTTGAACTTGTTTTTGTGTCATGATCCTACTTCAAGAACTTTCAAGCCATCCAAGATCCTTTGAAGCTAGATCATTTCTTGTCACTTCCAGTAGGTTTACCTACTAAACTTGAGGTAGTAATGATGTTCATAACATCATTCGATTCATATATATAAAACTATCTTATTCGAAGGTTTAAACTCGTAATCACTAGAACATAGTTTAGTTAATTCTAAACTTGTTCGCAAACAAAAGTTAATCCTTCTAACTTGACTTTTAAAATTAACTACACACATGTTCTATATCTATATGATATGCTAACTTAATGATTTAAAACCTGGAAACACGAAAAACACCGTAATACCGGATTTACGCCGTCTTAGTAACACCGCGGGCTGTTTTGGGTTAGTTAATTAAAAACTATGATAAACTTTGATTTAAAAGTTGTTATTCTGAGAAAATGATTTTTATTATGAACATGAAACTATATCCAAAAATTATGGTTAAACTCAAAGTGGAAGTATGTTTTCTAAAATGGTCATCTAGACGTCGTTCTTTCGACTGAAATGACTACCTTTACAAAAACGAATTATAACTTATTTTTCCGACTATAAACCTATACTTTTTCTGTTTAGATTCATAAAATAGAGTTCAATATGAAACCATAGCAATTTGATTCACTCAAAACGGATTTAAAATGAAGAAGTTATGGGTAAAACAAGATTGGATAATTTTTCTCATTTTAGCTACGTGAAAATTGGTAACAAATCTATTCCAACCATAACTTAATCAACTTGTATTGTATATTATGTAATCTTGAGATACCATAGACACGTATACAATGTTTCGACCTATCATGTCGATACATCTATATATATTTCGGAACAACCATAGACACTCTATATGTGAATGTTGGAGTTAGCTATACAGGGTTGAGGTTGATTCCAAAATATATATAGTTTGAGTTGTGATCAATACTGAGATACGTATACACTGGGTCGTGGATTGATTCAAGATAATATTTATCGATTTATTTCTGTACATCTAACTGTGGACAACTAGTTGTAGGTTACTAACGAGGACAGCTGACTTAATAAACTTAAAACATCAAAATATATTAAAAGTGTTGTAAATATATTTTAAACATACTTTGATATATATGTATATATTGTTATAGGTTCGTGAATCAACCAGTGGCCAAGTCTTACTTCCCGACGAAGTAAAAATCTGTGAAAGTGAGTTATAGTCCCACTTTTAAAATCTAATATTTTTGGGATGAGAATACATGCAGGTTTTATAAATGATTTACAAAATAGACACAAGTACGTGAAACTACATTCTATGGTTGAATTATCGAAATCGAATATGCCCCTTTTTATTAAGTCTGGTAATCTAAGAATTAGGGAACAGACACCCTAATTGACGCGAATCCTAAAGATAGATCTATCGGGCCCAACAAGCCCCATCCAAAGTACCGGATGCTTTAGTACTTCGAAATTTATATCATATCCGAAGGGTGTCCCGGAATGATGGGGATATTCTTATATATATGCATCTTGTTAATGTCGGTTACCAGGTGTTCACCATATGAATGATTTTTATCTCTATGTATGGGATGTGTATTGAAATATGAAATCTTGTGGTCTATTGTTACGATTTGATATATATAGGTTAAACCTATAACTCACCAACATTTTTGTTGACGTTTAAAGCATGTTTATTCTCAGGTAAATACTAAGAGCTTCCGCTGTTGCATACTAAAATAAGGACAAGATTTGGAGTCCATGTTTGTATGATATTGTGTTTTCAAGAAACTGATTTCGATGTAACATATTTGTATTGTAAACCATTATGTAATGGTCGTGTGTAAACAGGATATTTTAGATTATCATTATTTGATAATCTACGTAAAGCTTTTTAAACCTTTATTTATGAAATAAAGGTTATGGTTTGTTTTAAAAATGAATGCAGTCTTTGAAAAACGTCTCATATAGAGGTCAAAACCTCGCAACGAAATCAATTAATATGGAACGTTTTTAATCAATAAGAACGGGACATTTCAGTTACTTCCCTCTTGACCACTATATATATATATATATATATATATATATATATACCTGCAATAAATGCATTTATTTTTTGTAAGCATAATACTCCACAAATACCCAAATAAATCAAAGAATCAAAAATTAATTAACAATTTGATGGTTAGAAGTCACCAAAGCATCTTTTAACAAACCCATAAAACTCAACTAACACCTTCCTAACCACATTTTGCAGTAATCTAGATGACTCTCATTAAACAACTGTCCAACTCAAAGCCACCCCCCAATAGGATAAGAACCCCTTTTCTTTGCCTTTTCTTCCAAGCCTTTTCCCCCTTTTTTATTTAAGGCAATCTTTGAAAGACTTGATAACCCATCTATCTGGGGTTTATTTTAATTTCTTGTGAAGGATCAAAGAAAGAACCTTTAAGAACATAAACTTCAATTCTCACCCTAATTTCTATTTCCAAAAACACAAAATTAGATAAATAAACAGTTGAAGAATTAAAGAAGATGGATATGATGTATTACCCACTTGGGAGGTCTTCCTATGAAGATTCTTTGAAGGTTATTGAGGCTGATATACAACATGCTAATGCTTTGTAAGTCAAAGTTTCAATCTTTTTTGATTTCTTTTCATATGGGTCTGCTTTTAAGGATTTGTTTTCTGTAATTAAAGTCGTTGATACTGGGTTTCGGTCTTTATTGTTTAGCTTAAGTTAAAGATTGAAACTTTATATATGGGGAGGTGAAAAGTATAATTATTTCAAGGGATTCTTGAGAATTAGTTCTTAAAGTTGGAATTTTTGGTACGGAGATGATGAAATAAACTGATTTTTGGGAGTTTAAGTACATAGGGAAATTTTGGTCCAAAATTGCTTGCATCCATAAATGATTGTTTTTAGATTACTCAAGAATAGGGCTTGTTAAAATCTTATGTATTTGAACATATATGTTGTTCTTGGCTCCTTTGACTTTAGGCCTTTCATAGCAAATTACCTTTAGTTATTCTTAAAATGGAATTAAGAAATGAATAGGACTGCATTCTACAGGGACACTCGTTCATATCATTTATTAGGGAGTATTTTATTTTAAACTCGTATATTTTTAATTATTTATTTTTCCATATTTATTTTATTCTGAGGAAACAAGGGTTCATTTCCAAAGTCTAAATCAAGGTTCATTCAATCTTTTAATAGTTAAAATCTTTTATTCTATTCAAACAAAATAATATTGTCAAAAAACAAAGTTAGGTATAACTTAACTTGTTGCTCTTAAAATAGAAGTTGATTTATTTTATGATGGAGTTGGTTATATGCTGACAATGACTTGAATATTTGAACATGATATTATTTTTTTAGAAATCTTTTTCTTTTCCAGAAAGAGGGTCAGTTTTGGATGGAATGATTCACATTTTCAATATAATGAACTAGACGGTGTCACGGTGATTACGTATGGTATCATTACTATTGACATAATAATCAGATTTTATTATTTTAATTTCGAGTTGGATGCTCTTAAACATAAATTTTAAGTTGTTTTGGGAAATATATCATTTATCCCATCATTTTATATGTTTTTCTCATTAAACAGTTCATTTATCCCATCATTTTATATGTTTTTCTCATCAAACAGTTTCTGTGACTCACATATAAGGTATGGTTGTGGGTAGAGGTAGCTGATCCGACTAGCTTGTCTTTGTATGAGTCAATTAGGGTTGCATTCCATCTCTAACTGGTAAAATCGAAAATGTCGACTAAAAAGGAAACGTGTCAAGGAGTCAAAACTTGAAAGTCAACTTAAGTGCATCTGTAATTCCTAAATCACCCGAATCATTTTTATAAAAAGTTATATCAAATGGCACGTTAGTTTTATCTCATATGCTAATTCTTTTTTTGTTTTTTTTTTTTTCCAATGATTTCTTACAGAGCTGCAGCAATTCCTCGAAACAAAGATGGTGCACGATTTCAAATGAAATTAGTTCATGATCAGTTAACTCCTCTAATTATGTTCTTACTACGATGGATTGATTCTTCTTGCATGTGTCTCCTGCCTAGATACTTAAATCTATTCAATGTTATCATTTATAAGGTAAGTTCTTTGATTTTGCTCATTTCAAATGCATACCTCTTACAACACAAATACATATTGTTTTTCTGACGATAATAAAAGGCTAAACACGCTAAATGAATATAGCATGATATAAGTTATCAATAAACTTATCTTTCTTATAGGTATATACCGATGGTAGACCTAAAATTTCAAGACATGGTAGGAAGGCAACCGTGAGTGACTTTTACGGTTAGTCATTGTATCTTTACCATCTTTTACTTGTTAAAAGGCCTTCTGATTGTTACTACAAAAAATCATTTGATATGAACAACTGAATTGTGCCCTTTTGTGTGTGTTCGTGATCGATCCTCTCTTTGTTTCTAAGCAGCCATCATACTTCCAACTCTTAGAAGGCTGCATTACGATTTAGTCGAGTTGGACAACGGGCCTAAAGAAGAGAGCTCGGCATTAGTGGTATCGGGCCAAAAGAAACTAGTAAAAGAAGATGGGTTCACTAATGTTGATTTGGAACGAGAAGATGAATGTGGAATATGCTTAGAACCTTGCACCAAAATAGTATTACCTAATTGCTGCCATGCAATGTGCATCAACTGTTATCGCGATTGGTAATTTTACCGAAACTTGTGAAGCAATGAGTTTTATAAAACACTAGTTCAACACATGAAGCTTATGTCATTAATTATATACCTTCCTTTTCGAATTTGCAGGAACTCAAGAGCAGCATCATGCCCGTTTTGCAGGGGTAACATAAAGAGAGTAATGTCACGAGATTTATGGGTACTCACATGTGATGACGAAGTTATTGACGCTGATCTTGTTTCGAAGGAGGATTTGGTGCGTTTTTATCTATACATAAATAATCTCCCTAAAGATTCGTCGGATGCCCTTTTCTTTATGTTTTACGAGTACTTAATATAATGTGTAGAGTTTTTATTGTATAGAGGGTGACCATTGAGAAGAAAACATAACAAAAAGCTGACCCTTGAAATGTAAATAGAGGTCGGTTGTAACTATATTTCCTTCAAATTGTTACATGAAAATACAAATTTGATCTTGTTTAATATATACATTACTCCGCCCTCCTAATTTGATAATTCGGGGCGGCAATTTGGGTTGGCCTAAACGGGTATGTAACGGGGGAGTTTAGTTTTTCATTAGCTGCTCGAATGGTGGATTACAACATCCTTGATTTATGTATTGATCGGTCATATGATAGTTCATAGATTCGGTAGGATGAATACCATCCCAACTAATATATTGGCTTGGATCATCACATACTGAAGTACCTGAAGACCCGCATAACGATTGGATATTGAAATTTGTGCCGTCTTGTTTTGCGGAAGAACCACAACACGTTTTTTGAATTTCTCGAATCTTGTAACTTTGCGGGTTGTTAACAATGGCGTAGTATGCTTTCCAAGAATCTGCATATATGATTGTAACATCTGGGTACAGTTTTCTGTACATTTCTAGTTTGGCTTGCAACAATTGATTGTGGATTACTACTACAGCGTTTACAATCGGTGAACACCCTGATCTGTCACGGATGCTTATCGGAGTTATGGAGATGTCTAGCGGCAGACAACCGATTGGCGGTAAGCCTTGAACGACTATGTTTTTTGCCCCGTTTCGTATCAATGTCTGTTGCAAGAAATATTAGCTAGTGCACACTTTAAGAGTCTAATAGTTGTGTACCAATATTATTTGCAATACGTACCCGGACAAGTTCTGTGGTATATGTAACCGAGGACCTGGCTATGGTACGAAGTGGAATCGTGGATCCAACTGCTCGAGAATAATCATTGATTCCAATTTCCCCGACCCAAAACAATGCTGTTTTCAATTTCTCCGAACATGCTTTTTGATCTAGCCCTTTACATATGTGATCTACTTGAAACTTTTTGTACCAATCCAATTGAGTCCATATACCTAAGGGTGTGCTTTTCCATAGAAAAAGTCTAGCAAACTTCGACAAAAGGTCACCGGCTAGAGTCGTGGCTCCAGCAATGGCAAAGTTTACGCCATTTGTAAAGTTTGCCGAGGTTGATTGGTAAGGAGGTAAGACGGGCAATCCTAAAGAGTCCGTAATAAAATCAAGAACTAACCGGCCATCACATAGGCGGTTAGAGGACTTTCCGAATGTGGTGGAACCATACGGCGAGCTCAGAGAGCCCGAAAATGATAGACTGAGTCTACCCATGAATTGAGCGTTCCCTGTGTCGGTATATGAATCGCCAAAAGCATACACGATTGAGAAACGACCTTTGTATATGTCATGGAATGGAGTTGGTTTTAGCGGCTCGTCCATTGGATCCTGTGGTGGGGACTTTGGTTTTGGGTCTCCTGGTGGGGGATTTAGTTGCGGCTCTTCTGGTGGGGGATTTAGTTGCGGGTCCTCTGGTGGGGGTTGTGGTTGCGGGTCCTCAGGTGGTGGGGGTTGTGATTGCGGGTCCTCTGGTGGGGATTGTGGTTGCGGGTCCTGCGGTGGGGGTTGCGGTTCCTGCGGTGGGGGTTGTGGTTGCGGTTCCTGCGGTGGGGGCTTTGGTTGCGGTTCCTGCGGTGGGGGCTTTGGTTTCGGTTCCTGCGGTGGGGGCTTTGGTTTCGGTTCCTGCGGTGGGGGCTTTGGTTTCGGGTCCTGCGGTGGGGGCTTTGGTTGCGGGTCCTGCGGTGGGGGCTTTGGTTCCGGGTCTTTTGGTGGAGGTTGTGGTTGTGGATCCTGCGGTGGAGGTTGTGGTTGCGGGTCCTGCGGTGGAGGCTTTGGTTTTCGGTGGCGACGTTTTTCACAATCACATTCTTCTTTCTTATGTGCAAATGCAGGATAAAAAACTAAGGATATGAAAAGAATCATAAGAAGAGAGATTAATTTGAATTTCTTCATTATGTTAGAGCTAAACCTGAAACTTTAGATTAGTTTTTGGATTATGAAGTCTTGATCAGTTTTTATTAATGTTGTTATGTTCATTTAATCAAGAACAAGAAAGGTCGATTGGTTTGATATTGGTTGGTCATCGAAAACAGAATCTGTTAATAAACTGATGGTGAGTAATCTATGTATTTTGTTAACTCCTATATATGAGAGTGATTTTGTTTCCCCTAAATACATGGATTGTAGCATTTGAAGTGCATGCTTTATCAATTTATCAGTAACTTCAACGCTTTCAAACTTACAACGCTTTCAGTTGACTGTTATTGAAAATATGTCTAGATTATATCGAATGGCACTAAGAGCAACAAGAGTGCAACAAGACTACGAGAGTGACGGTATTGCACCCCATTTTTTCAAAGTTCCACTTTGAGAACGCCGAGATCCGGCGTTCTACCGTTCTGTCTAGGCATTCGCTCTCGCCGTTCCACGTCAAAGTCTCAAATGGACTTCGGGTTTTTTTTCGATATTTAACACAACTTTATTTTATTTGTCTTCCATTTTTTTCTAACATATTCTGAACACCGACATCACTCTCACTTTTTCTTTTATCTTTTTTGTTCCCACTGATACGTTATTTTGTAGTGTTTTATGTTATGACACCACTCTCTCACTTGGGCCATGGTGGGAACATAACGTATGTCTTTATATTCCCACTCTCATTTTCTCTAACGTATGTCTTTTGGTAGTGTTTTTAGTTTGCTATTGTTATTTTGTTTGATGTCCCGTTTTGTGTGTTAGTTCGAATTGTTATGCTTAGTGCTTGGTTTAGGTTGAGCTCGTTTTTCTCTTTCTTCTCCGCCGGATTGTATGTTTCTTTTGGACATTCATCGTTTTGATGAAGTGTTCTCAAATTTTATACAATGTAATTTTTCGGAAAGGAAAAGAAAAAAAAAAGTCCGAATCACTCCACACTTTTGGTTTGGTGCCGGTCCAAGGGAAGATGAATGGTAAATGTTTAATTTGATCTGTTTTTGTTTCTATCATGAGACTTTTAAAACCCTTTCACAAGGCATCTCATCTTTTCACAGAATATCAATGTTGTTGAGCTTATCTGTTAATTCTTTTAATGATACCGCAACCCGCATGCGCAATATATACGTATGCGGGCACTCGCTAGCATGCGTATGCGTGTACTTTGTATGTGGTATGCGGCATGCGGCATGCGGATTCGTATCGAATGCCTTTGTTCCCGGTACGGCGGTTACTTGGTCCTCAAGTAAGTATCTTTTCCATAATTATATCCGTGATTCGGGGGAGTTGGTTATGGAAGGGATTACCATTATCTCGGATGGTTCTAGAATTAGGGTTTGCCTATATATACAAACCCTAATTATCATTCTAACCACGACAATCACGTTACGTAACCAACACCCACTGCACAATAAGCTATCATCGTACATCTTTCCAAGGTTTACAGGTTAGTCTCTTATTTGCTAGCACCTACAACCTTGCTTGGGGCCTTCTGATCAACGACCGTTATCGAAGGTGGACTTAATCACTTGGCCACCCCGCCGACATCATCATGTCGGCCAGGGTTATTCACGGTAGCCGGACCGGAGAGCCTTGTTCTAAGATCCTTAAACCCCCCTTTTTACGTATTGAACAGGCATATTGACCCTATGAAAAATGTATGCATGATCAAGTGGTGCTTTCATTGAGAGTCGAACTAGTTCAAGACTGTTTAATTGCTTTTTCTTTTAAAAAAAATGTTTTAAATTATAAGACTTATTATTCACAAATTTTTTGAATTTTTTCTTTTACAGTATCATGAATTCCGGGGACTCATCGGAACGTACTCAAACAGATAATCAAAATACACCGTCTGGTAATCAACAGACGCAAGCTATGACTACGGGGGCGGGATACGCGCCATATCCTTCACCTGTATCCGGCGAGCCTTTTCAGAGGTATAAGCCGATATATCCATATGGGATTACACCGCCAAGGGCAAACTCACCAGTCACAACCACGCGGCTGGATTTTTCCTCGGTGGATCCAAGGGTCATCTTGATAGGCGCTAGCGGTGAAACAGTAGGCCCGCATGTGGTATGCTGCGACCAGGTACCTATTTATAGTACCACGGTTTCAATCCCTCTGCAGACGCAGAGTGTTCAGCAGAATTCATCGTTTACACCGTTGCAACCTTGGCAACCACCGCGTCCAATTTCGCAGTTTTTGACTCCTGCGGATGCGCAGGCATTACTTAATAGTTGGGGGTTCGGTGTCATTCCAGATGTCAATTCTCATTGGACGCCGATAACCGCAGAGCAGCAAAGCACTGCGCATACGGTTGGACTTATAACGGCATATCCTCAGGTCTCACAGGCATTTGCGCCACATGTTTCGGCACCTTTTCAGCTACCCGTATACTCTGCGCCGGCAAGCCTGCCTTCTTTTTCAACGCATCAGCCATGGTTATATCCGCAAACGCCGGGGCAACCTTGGCAAAATATTCAGGGGCAGGCGAATCTCGCAAGCCAATTTATGCAGGCGGCACCTCCTGACATGGTCCACCTATTTTCGCAACCTGATTTTGTTCAGGATATGATGAAGCGTTTCTTCGCAGGGCTCAAAGGTGACCCTGTTAAACCACCTTTTGAGCTACCAACTACTTTTGATAAGTTTCCTCCGCATATAACTGCATATCCGTTTCCATCAGCGCCAAAGATACCCCACACACTGGGTACTTATAATGGTTTAACTGATCCGGATGACTTCCTGCAGCGTTTCGAAGGCGCAATGCGCACCCAAGGTTGGGTGGATCCGGTTGCATGTCAGATATTTCCCATGACGCTGCAGGGCATTGCTCGCGAATGGTTTAATAAACTCCCATCGGGTAGCATATCCGGGTTCATGGATCTGCGGATGAAGTTCTTGGTGCAATATCAGAATCAGAGGCCACACAAACGCACTCATATCGAAAGTCATGATATTGTGCAGAAATCCAAGAAATCTTTGGGTGAATTTCTCACAAGATATACTAATGAGTATCTGCGTATACCAGATCTTAAGCCAGAGCAGCAAATTTTCGGACTCATACATGGTATAAACTCAGAGCGTCACCCAACGTTGGTCAAGCGTTTGCGCCATACGGTGCCAACAACTTATGCTGAAGCACTTAAAGAATGCCATGATTATATGTGGAGTGGCGAAGATAAAGATATTCCCACCGCCAGCTCGCGCAATGAAAGGAAAGACGATGATGATCGATCGCGTGATCAAAACCGCGGAAGTAACTCTCGCGGAAGGTATCCTAGCGGTGGTCCTATCAGAAATGATAAAGGGAAATCAAGTGGCAATTATCGAAACAGTAACCAGCGCGACATCAATAATCAGAACTATGCGCTGCTGAAAAGTTTGTCTAAAACACCAAAGGAAATTTTGGCAACCGAACCAGTGTGTGCGACCTTTGCGGTTCCAACTCCGCTTACAGAATTTGATAAGCGGGATAAAACAAAGTATTGTGAATTCCATGATGATTACGGTCATGACACTAATCGATGTAAGAACTTGATGGAACGAGTGCTTGAGGCACTGCGCGCAGGTAAATTGGATCACCTAAAACCACCTAAGAAGAACAAGGGAAAAGCCGCAGAGGAGGGGTCGAAGGCTAAAACTTTCGCATGGCAAAAAGTTGATAAAACAAAAAACGCCGACTTAACCATTAATATGGTCGACGCAGAGAAAGTTAGCCAGCGGAGAAAGTACAATGATCACCAGGACTGGGAACTTCTCCCAATTAAATTTCCTCCTGTAATGTCAATCGGCACAGTTAACGAGCCCATTATCATCAAGTGTCGCATCCCTACTTGCGGAATACAAATTAAACGCATGCATGTTGACACCGGGAGTGGCGTTGACATTATGTACGAGCATTGCTATCGTTTCCTCCCTGCAGAAGTTAAAACGCAGTTACGCCAGTCTGATATTACGCTATCTGGGTTCTCCGGAGAAAGCTCATGGCCGCTAGGCCGGATAGAGCTAATAATAGAGCTCGCAGATGATAAGAATTCGCAGTTGGTCAGACATGAGTTAGTTGACTTTTATGTGGTTCGTTCAACTTCGCGGTACAATGCGCTGCTTGGGAGAAATTTCATACGACGTTTTAACATTATACCATCGGTGGTGCATGGCTTGATTAAGTTTCCTACGAAGGGAGGGGTTGCCACAATTGCGTCACATCAAACAACCGAGTTGTGTGGTTCAGTTGTGCCTGTAAACATTCCCAGCATGGGAGAACAACTTGCAAGCAGTGCGATCATAGCTAATCGATTGCATCCGGACAAGCGTATCAAAATCGGCACAGGCTTGTCAGCTGAAACCAAGGCCAGGTTACATGGAATATTATCCGCAAACGTAGATGTTTTTGCATGGCAAGAATCAGACATGACTGGGGTTCCGCGCGATATTGCGGAACATAAGTTGAATGTTAATCCATCACTCACACTCGTTAGACAAAAGAAGCGACATATGGCTCTTGAGCGCAGTGATTGGTTATACGCAGAAGTAGATAACCTTGTCAAAGCAAACATTCTGCGGGAAGTGCGGTATGAGACATGAGTTGCTAATCCTGTGTTGGTGAAAAAGGCCGACGGTAATTGACGGATGTGTGTTGATTTTAAAAACATTAATAAAGCGTGTCCCAAGGACAACTACCCTCTCCCGGAGATAGACTGGAAGGTGGAATCGTTGTCAGGTTTCCGGTACAAGTGTTTTCTAGATGCATACAAGGGTTATCACCAAATCTTAATGGCTGCGGAAGATGAGGACAAAACTGCTTTTCATACGCCGCAAGGTATTTATTGTTATACGAAGATGCCCTTCGGATTAAAGAACGCATGCGCGACCTATCAGCGCGTAATTGACGCAGCCTTCAAGCACCAAATTGGTAGAAATCTTGAAGCATACGTCGATGACTTGGTAATTAAAAGTAACACTGAAGAAGAAATGCTCGCGGACATCCTAGAAACGTTTGCGTCTCTGCGCAGGATCAACATGAAGCTTAACCCGCTCAAATGCAGTTTTGGGGAAGAGGAAGGCAAGTTTTTAGGTCATGTAGTGACGGCGCGAGGAATTAAGGCGAATCCCAAAAAGATTGAGGCCATTGATAGTTTACCATCTCCAAGAACAAAGAAAGATGTGCAAAGTCTAACCGGGAAGCTCGCGGCAATCACGCGGTTTTTGTCAAAAGCTGCAGAGCGACGGTTGCCATTCTTCAATACTTTGAAGAATTGCTTGAAGAAAAAGGACTTCGTATGGACTCAGGAAGCAGAATCAGCCTTTCAGGAGATGAAGAAGGTGCTCGCTGAATTACCAACACTCACTGCGCCAGTATCAGGGGAAACGCTTACGATATACCTTGCGGCATCGAAAGAGGCTATCAGCTCGGTTCTAATCGCAGATCGCGGAAATGTAATCCACTCTTATTTACATTCATTATTTATTTCGCATAAACATAACGCTGAGGTTTTCTCAGACGCAAATGCCGGTCTACTTCGTAAGCAAGACGCTGACATCAAGCGAGGTAAACTATTCACCAATAGAAAAGCTAGTGTATGCGCTAGTCCACACGGCGCGACGTCTGCGCCGATACTTTCAAGCACATCCAATTGTGGTTCTAATTGATCAACCGATCAAGCAGGTTGGTAAATGCCTAATTTGCGACAATGTCCGGGGCTACCACATTGACTAACGCAATCATTTTTCTTTCAGGTGTTATACAAGCCCGAGATTTCTGGCCGAATGGCTAAATGGGCAGTTGATTTAGGAGAACATGAAATAAATTTTTCTTTGCGAAGCCCGGTTAAGGGTCAAATACTTGCGGATTACCTAGCAGAGTTACCTGCGGATGTTGAGGCATCGGCAGAGCATCGGGATACGCCTGTGCCACCTTTGTCACCATGGGAATTATACACCGATGGTGCCTGCAGCGCAGCTGGCGCGGGTGCAGGTGTAATTTTAACAGGCCCAGATGGCGAAGAGCATACATATGCGATGCGGTTTAATTTTGCTGTTACGAACAACGAAGCGGAATACGAGGCTTTGTTAGCAGGTATGAGTATTGCGCATAAATTAAATGTTAAAATTCTGCACGCTTATGTGGATTCAAAGCTGGTATGCAGTCAAGTCAGCGGAGACTTCTAAGCGCATGACATAGCCATGCAGCAGTATTTATCGCTTGTTCATAACCTCGCTGACCAGTTTGAGACTTTTCAAATCTCCCACGTCATGCGGGGGCAAAATAAGAAGGCGGATGCGCTTAGCAAATTGGCTGCTTTGGCCTTTGATCATCTGGGGAAGAAAGTTCTTATAGAAGAACTGCATGCGAAATCCATCGTTATGATGCCTTTAGTGGCACCTGTTGAGGAATCCAGCTCAACATGGATGACACCTATTATTGCTTTCCTGCGGGACGGAACCTCACCTGCGGATTCCGTTGATGCAAAGAAAGTCCGCATCAAGGCACCACTGTATGCCCTTGAGGGTGACGTCCTATATCAAAAACATTATTTAGGACCGCATTTGAGGTGCATTGGCCCGAAAGAGGCAGAGGAGATT
The DNA here is from genome assembly GCF_046630445.1 of Rutidosis leptorrhynchoides. Lineage (NCBI taxonomy): Eukaryota > Viridiplantae > Streptophyta > Magnoliopsida > Asterales > Asteraceae > Rutidosis > Rutidosis leptorrhynchoides. Next base: position 484,891,869 of record NC_092336.1, read on the forward strand.
ATACGCGAGGTGCATGAGGGCGCATGCGCTCTTCATTCGGGGCACAAGTCTATTGTGTCAAAAATTATGCGGCTAGGTTATTATTGGCCCACCATGTACGCAGATACCGCGCGCATAGTTAAGCAATGTGAATCTTGCCAAATACATGCACCTATCAGTAGAGCACCTGCGCATCCAATGATCACAGTCTCATCACCATGGCCATTCTGCAAATGGGCAATCGACATAGTCGGACCATTTTCAAAAGGCCGAGGTAATATCATCATTTATTTTATACCATATGCTACTTACATCAATATCTTAAGCATACTCTGCACACGCAGAAAACATCAAATTCTTGATTGTTGCAATCGACTATTTCACTAAGTGGGTTGAAGCGCGACCGCTAGCAACAATTTCAGAAAAGAGGGTGCGAAATTTTGTATGAGAAGACATTGTTTGTCGATTCGGCATACCAAACGAAATCGTTAGTGATAACGGTACACAGTTTGCGGGAGATCCTTTTCGCAGTTGGTGCGCGGAGCTTAATATTAAGCAAACTTTTACTTCTGTTGCGCATCCGCAGGCGAATGGCCAGTGCGAAGTCACCAACCGGGATATAGTAGCTGGAATCAAAGCTAGGTTGGGTCATGGTCGCGTTGTTTGGGTGGACGAACTACCAAAGGTTTTATGGGCACATAGAACAACACCAAAGCAAGCACTGGTGAGACTCCATTCAGTTTGGTCAATGGGTCAGAAGCTGTTGTACCCGCAGAGATTGGGGTACCAACGTTTCGCATACAGAATTTCGACGAGAAGAATAACTCAGAGGCTTTGCGGGAAAATCTTAATCTGCTTGAAGAACGCAGACTCTCTGCGGCGGTGAACGAAGCCAATAATAAGCAGAAAATTGCAAAGTACTACAATCAGCGCGTGCGTTCGCGCTCTTATAAGTGCGGGGACTTAGTTTGGCGTCAGAATGAAGTCATGCGGAGGATACTGGGAAATTGGGCCCCCGTTGGGAAGGTCCATACAAGGTAGCAAAAGCAAGCAACACCGGGGCATACCATCTCGAGACATTAGATGGAAAACCTGTGAAACGCACTTGGCACGCGACGTTGTTGAAAAAATGTTATATGTAGCTGGATGGACCTGATCACTCCAATTTATTTTAGCACATTATTTTTTCTATGTATTTTTCGTCCGTTTGGATGTGTCGCAGTTGTAATCATGATTAATGCCAATTAAATTTTTACTCGCGCATACTTTTGTTGTGTATTTCTTTCTTTTTTTGTATGCGGTTCCTCCCTACTTAAGGGGTGTCCTCTAGCCCCCGTGCGACAGAAGCCTGTTTGGTTACAAGGCTAGACATTAACGGCAGGCGAAGGGAATTGGCTTTCCCCTAGCCAAGCGCCACACATACTAGATGGCTGCCAAGTCGACTTAAAAATACATGCATTGGTTTGCTTGTGCGTAATTACTCTCGCATTGGTTTGCTTGAGGAACTCTTAAGCATAAAATCATTGGTTTGTTTTTGGTTGCGTTGCTTACCATACAGCTAAAGTGCACCTCTAGCACATGACGAAGCAATAACGCAATAGCTTTTGAGTCTAAACTGTTAAAGGTAAAATTGCTAAAATATTGGTTTATTTTGCGCAGTACCTGCGTAGGCGCATGAGTTTTGGTTAACTATGCGCATGGTCATGCGGTTCATCTTTTGTTTTGATTCGCGATATACAAACAATAAATACAAAATGCATGCATAACATAATAATATATACGAAAATTAAGTTATTACACATCACAATTGTTTCAAACGCCTGCCCGACACGGGACTTAGGGCCAAAAAAATTGTATCTACAATTGCCTGCCTAAGCATAGGACTTACGGCGCAAACGGTTACAAGCCACAACTAAAAATCCTCATTGAGGAACCCATCAATCAACATGTTCGGGTCCGCGGCAAAAGCATTGATTAGGGGGATTGGGATGGATGTGATGGCCTCTTCGGCTTCAAGGAGCACCGCGGCTGTACCCTCCTTCAACTTCTTGTGAACAATGTCGGGGTACAACGGTGTCAGACCGCAACCTTTGATCACCTCCAGCACTGCCTTGTTGATCTCATGGTCCTTCACTGCATCAACATAGGCGTTGAACTTGTCGGATAATGGACCCGAGTCCATCACCTTCTGCGCAATGGTAGGAAGGGCGGTGCGAAGCTTTAATAAGTCCGCCTCTGCCAGTTCGCGGCCAGTCACCGCGTCATCCTTCTCCCTATTCACCCTTTCTAGCTCCAACTGCAGGCGCTCAGTCTCCCCCTTAGCTTGGTCAACCGCACCAACCAACTCGCGGTTTTTCTTTCTTTCTTCAATCAACGCGGTTTTGGTTTCCGCCGCAGTCAATTCTACTGCCTTGCGTGCTTCTTCCGCGGCATCCCTGTCTTTTTTAACCTGGTCAACCCCCGCTTGCAGTAACCGTAGCTCTGTTTCTTTACGCAGGGCCACTTGATACAAGTTAGTGGAACGGCGGGCTTGATCTGCAAACATGCCAAAGAACACAAGGCCGTTTTGGACAAAGGCATTGTGCGCTTGGTTGAAGGGCAGTGCGGCCAGTTGATCACGGAATTCTGCAGGGAACATTTGTTGCAGAAACGTCGACTGCTCGGCGGCATTTTCTGCGGAGGATTGGGTGAGTTGGCTCAAGTTAGCCAGGCGGAAGCTACCGCTGGGTGGAGTCGGTGTAGAATCAGAATTCAGATGTATCGCCTTATCTCTCGATGTGGCGGTGGCTTCAAGCTCCGGATTGACTCTCGGTGGAGTCTGATGCGCCTCCTCAACATGCTCTGCGTATTAGTAACTCGTTAGCACATGCATTAAGTATGCGGAGTTTACGCAGGAAAAGGATGCTTACCAGTAGTGGGGGGAGGTAGATCCGCAGATGCTGGCTCGATGGGAATGAAGTTGTCATTCCACATGTCCTCCCTCTATTTGGGAGTGAGCTTCTTTTTCTTTTGTTTGGTTTGGGGGGCTTCGGTAGCCTTGCGTTTGTTGGCTGAGGTGGCAGGTGCGGATACCTGGTTTTCGCCAGTACGCTCCTGCTCCAGTTGTTCTTCAACGTTTTGCTTGCGGAAAGATATTCCCGCAATCTCCTCCGCGGTAAGTACCTTCTTCATCTTCATCTCTGCAAACAAACGCGCATAAGTTAGCACATATAAGTATGTAGCAAATTGTTATATGTTAGTGTGCGTTAATACTATTCCTACCCTTGCCATTCGGTCCGATTATGGCTGAACGCACGTTCTCCCATGGCCAGTGTGCGGATATCTTTCCTAACCGCAGCATCACGTTCCAGTATGACCGGTGCACCAGCTGTGCGTTAGCGCACTCCGCTAACAGCTTTGTTTCTTCATCATCTAGGACCGGGGTTTTGTTCACGTCCTTAGCCACATTTTCGCACCAGATAAGTGTTTGCGGAAAGTTGGTACCAACCACAGTTTGGTCAATAAAAAAGAATGTTTCTTTCCAGTGGCCCGCATTCGATTTTGGGGTTTTGGTGAAGTTTTGACGAGCAAAGAATGTGAACCACGATTTTTGGTGATTGGTTAAGCGGTATAGATGGCAGAATACCTTAACCAATGTAAAGACCCGTCCTAATCCACAAGAACGAATACAATAACATATGATTACATCGCGAGGTATTTGACCTCTATATGATACATTTTACAAACATTGCATTCGTTTTAAAAGACAATCTTTCATTACATCGAAAGTTGACAGGCATGCATACCATTTCGTAATATCCATCTATAAATGATCTAATTTGTCATTTACTTAATCATAATCTTTACTGAACTCAACGACTTGAATGCAACGTCTTTTGAAATATGCCATGAATGATTCCAAGTAATATCTTTAAAATGAGCTAATGCACAGCGGAAGATTTCTTTTATACCTGAGAATAAACATGCTTTAAAGTGTCAACCAAAAGGTTGGTGAGTTCATTAGTTTATCATAATCATTCATTTCCATCATTTTAATAGACCACAAGAATTTCATTTCCAGTTCTCATAAATATACGTCCCATGCATAGAGACAAAAATCATTCATATGGATTGAACACCTGGTAACCGACATTAACAAGATGCATATAAGAATATCCCCTATCATTCCGGGAAATCCTTCGGACATGATAAAAACGAATTCGAAGTACTAAAGCATCCGGTACTTTGGATGGGGTTCGTTATGAAAGGACCCGTCCTAATCCATCCGGACGAATACATTACATTTGGTTACATCGCGAGGTACTTGACCTCTATATGATACATTTTACAAACATTGCATTCGATTTTAAAAAGACAAACTTTCGTTTCATCAAAAGTTGACGGCATGCATACCATTTCATAATATATCCAACTATAATTGACTTAATAATAATCTTGATGAACTCGACGACTCGAATGCAACGTCTTTTGAAATATGTCATGAATGACTCCAAGTAATGTCTCTAAAATGAGCAAATGCACAGCGGAAGATTTCTTTCGTACCTAAGAATAAACATGCTTTCAAGTGTCAACCAAAAGGTTGGTGAGTTCATTAGTTTATCATAATCATTCATTTCCATCATTTTAATAGACCACGAGATTTTTATTTCCAGTTCTCATAAATATACGTCCCATGCATAGAGACAAAAATTATTCATATGGATTGAACACCTGGTAACCGACCTTAACAAGATGCATATAGAATATCCCCTATCATTCTGGGAAATCCTTCGGACATGATAAAAACAACATCGAAGTACTAAAGCATCTGGTACTTTGGATGGGGTTCGTTAGGCCCAATAGATCTATCTTTAGGATTCGCGTCAATTAGTAGATCGGTTTACTAATTCTTAGGCTACCAAGCAAAAAGGGGCATATTCGGTTTCGATCATTCAACCATAGAAAGTAGTTTCATGTACTTGTGTCTATTTTGTAAAACATTTATAAAAATTGCGCATGTATTCTCAGCCCAAAAATATAAAGGGTAAAAAGGCAAATGAAACTCACCCTACAATATTTTGTAGTAAAAATATTCATACGATGATACTGAACAATGCAAGGTTGGCCTCGGATTTACGAACCTATATTCAGTTATGTATATTAACACATGTAATGGTAATCGAGCAAATTTTTATATATTAGATTTATATATTATAAATGTTATCTTAGTAGATTAGGTGTTTCATTAGTAACTTAATTAAATGTATTTATTTTGTATACTTTAAAGAAATAAATATATTAATATAGTTTTGTTAAGTATATTTCTATATGACTAATTTTTATAGTCATATTTGATAATAATATTAATAGTAGTATTGATAATAGTAATATAGTTATAATGGTAATAATAATAATACTAGTAGTAAAAATAATAATAATGATAATAATGATAGTAATAATAGTAATAATAATAAAAATAATAAAATGTAAATTTTAATAAGGATAAAGATAATAACTTTACTAATAATGATACATTTTGATAAAAATGATAGGTTTAATAAAATGATAACTTTGACAATTTTAGTTATAATGATACTTTTAATGGGGATGATAATAATAATAATAATAATTTTAATAATAACAAAAATGATTATTTTTGTAAAAAAGATAATAAAGATAATAGTTTTTAACAACACTCATAATGCTTAATTAATAATAATAATAATAACACTCATATTTAATAATAATAATAATAATAATAATAATAATAATAATAATAATAATAATAATAATAATAACAACAACATTTATAATACTTGTAGTAATAATTGTAATACTAGTTATAATTAATACTAGTAATATTACTAACAATAATAATAATAATGAAAATAATAATAGTAATGATAATTATAAAAATAAGGATAAGAAGTATACCCTCTTATAAAGCTTTTTATAAAAAGAATGGCCCAAACAAGACTCGAACTCGCGACCTCTCGCTCACCCACAACACCATCAAACCATCCAGCTATTACTATTTTTCTGATCTAAACCCAACAAGAATAATTATAACTCGTATGTGGCTAACTTCAATTTGTCACTTCTCCTCATCGATCATCACGGCCCAAGTGAGAACATCGGCCCAACATCAATTAATCGGCCCAACAGACAATATAAGTTAACTCACGACCCAATAGCAAAACCGAAGCCCAACATTTAAATTACATAGCCCAAATTCACAGCAAAAAAATAATTGCTTTAGCCTAGATTCGAACCCATGACCTCTCGGCAAACTACAAACACTCCTTACCAATGCTCTGTGATTGTCTTTCTGGTTATATAGATTCCTAAATTTACTTATCCCGTATTAATCTGCTTCCAATTTTGAATACATCATCATTCATCATCCTAACATCACTCATAACATTATCATGATGATCATAATTGTCACAGTCCATCACTATCATTTCCTTTACAACTCACCTTCCATTTAACACTCTTAATATTATAATTGATACTTTTTATCATCAATTATTTCCATTTATCATTTTCTACGAATTATATCATCATCATTATTTATCCATCTCGTTTCCTTCATCTACAACGAGTCATTTCATCAACGGTGGGTCATGATTAGAAACAGAAACAATAACGAGCTGTAGGTTTTATCAACATGTGATAGTAATGAAAACAGAACGTAACAGTTAATCCTCATCATTGTTTCTCACCATTATCACTCTTCATTTTCGCTGTTATGAAAGTTTTTGTGATTCGTTCTAATAGGAAACAGAAGAACGTTTAGTTTGTGATAGCTGTAACCTCGCAGCAGCCATTCGGTGAATAAGTTGCAACAGTTACAGCAGCAGTTTGTCATGGGTTTTAGGGTATTTATCTTAGCTCGTTTGAAACAGAAAAGATGGACCCAGCACAGTAGCTGCAACAGTGAGTTTCGAACAGGAAACCATATGAAATAGCAGCTGCAGATGGGGTGGATTAAGGTGGTTGTTAAAGGAAATGATAGTGGTGATTGAATACGGTTATGGAGGTGATCGTGTAGCTGAAACAGAAAAAAAAAATATGAGGTTTGTGAAGGTGGGTTCAAGATGTTTATCGTGTGTTCAACATAAAATAGAGCTGTAACATTTGTTTGTTATCGTTTATGTTTCTGTTTATGAGACGTCCATAGATGAATCAAGATCGTAATGCGAGAAAACAAATAAAAATATAATTTAAACAGTGTACCGGAATGAAACTAAAAACCGGCTGTACGGATATGTAACATACATTGAATCTTCGAGTTAGATTATATACCATGACTTGTGTAGTTGATGAAAAACATAAGGAGAACCCGGGGTAATAAGGTGGTAATATTGAGTTAAGTTTGTATGGTGTTCTAAGATGGGTTTGTGACGTTGGGTTAGATTTGGTCTCGGTTTTACATAAACAGAAGAAATCAACAGATTATGATGGTGATGGTGTGATTGAACGGGAAGGTTGTGAAGTTTGTCCATGATGAAGAGGGTGATCAAAGGTTGATGAAGGGTATCGTGATCTCTCATGTATGTAGATGTTGCAGATATAGAAAGAGATATAGACATATGGAATAATAAATAATATATAATATTAATAATAATAATAATTGACTAATTAAACAGTAAATGAATCATGTGATTTTAATTTGTCTAACACTACCGACAGTTTTAATAGGTATTATTTCGTACTCCGTTGATCAATAGTGGTGAATAAAAGTACACCGAAAAATCCCAAAATTTTTACATTAATTATATTTATATATCTCAGTCATTATGGCATAAAATTCGATCATTAACTATTAAATAAAAATTACATTAATTATTCACTCCCAACCCCTAAGTAAAATATAAAAAGTTTTGAAATTCAACAAATAGTTTCTAAATACATTTTTAATAAGCCTAAAATTTATAGAACACATTTTCGTATCACCGTTTATTTTAAAATTACATATGTTTGAATTTAGCTTACTTAATATCAATCGGAACATCAGACGAGTATTACAATCATTTAATATTTATTTTTAATATACATTATTTATATATATAGATACATTTTAAATAAAAATTATTATAATATCCTATTTTTATTTTATTAATTTTTAATAATAATAACATATAATACTTCAAATTATATTTCGAATTATTATTTATATATACATACACACATATCTATTTACAATTAATTGTTCGTGAATCGTTGAGAGCAGTCGAAAGGGTAATTGAATATATGAACATCGTTTCAAATTTTTCTAGACTCAACATTACATACTTTGCTTATCGTATCGAAATCATATAAAGATTAAATTTAAATTTGGTCGAAAATTTCCCGGGTCGTCACACGTTAGGCCCAATAGATCTATCTTTAGGATTCGCGTCAATTAGTAGATCAGTTTACTAATTCTTAGGTTACCAAGCAAAAAGGGGCATATTCAGCTTCGATCATTCAACCATATAATGTAGTTTCGATTACTTGTGTCTATTTCGTAAAACATTTATAAAAATTTCGCATGTATTCTCAGCCCAAAAATATAAAGGGTAAAAAGGCAAATAAAACTCACCATATTGTATTTCATAGTAAAAATACATATAACGTCATTGAACAAGTGCAAGGTTGGCCTCGGATTCACGAACCTATATTAATTATATATATTTATATGTTGGTCAATATTTGTCTAACAATTTAGGTCAAGTCATAGTGTATCACAATCCTAATGCTCGAGACTAATATGCAAAAGTCAACAAAAGTCAATTTGACTCAAAATGATTTCCAAAATTTATACATGATTATTATATAGTTTAAATATCGTCATTTTATATTTTTAAATATTTTTAAAAGATTTAATAGAGTAATAATATAATTCATTTATTAATAAATAAAAATATACTTTTATATATCTTAAGTAGTAAAATTTATAAAGTTCATTTAATATTATAAAAATATTATGATAGATTCTATTAAGGTATTTATATAATATTTATTTGATAAAATAACCTTGATAATAATAATAAGTAAAAGTTGTATTATTTTTTAATAATGATTATTATTATTCTATTAACAAAAATATCAATATTTATATTTATTAAAAAAAAGATATTATGATAAAATGATAATTTTAATTATGATAACTTTAATATTTACGATACTTTTTAATATTAACTTTAAAAATAATAATTTTATTTAAAATAGTAATAATAATGATATTTTATAATAACAATGACATTTCTATTAAAATGATAATTTTTGTTAAAATGATAGTTTTAATACTAACGATACTTTTAATAATAATAATAATGATAAAAAAAATAATAAGAACGATAATTTTATCTAATCAATATCTTACAATATTTTAATTTCATCATGATACTCATACACATTATTTCTTAATCGATTCATTTAATAGCTTTTAATCGTCTTTTATATCTCGTTCGTGTTAAAGATAATAATAGTAATTATAATAATTAGGTGCTACTAATATTAGTTTCTAGTTATAATAATACTAATGGTAATAAATATTATGATAATATTAATGATAATACTAATTATAACTTTAACGATAATAACGATAGTAATAATAATAAAATAACAATTTTTAATGATAATATAATTTATGGATAATGATAATGATAATAATCGTAATAATAATAATAATAATAATAATAATAATAATAATAATAATAATAATAATAATAATAATAATAATAATAATAATAATAATTAGATAAAAACTAGAACGACGATAATAACGACGATAATACTAATCATTTTTAATAATAATACAAAAATTCAATTGACTATAACTTCTAATCCGTTCATCAAAACCATTCGACATCTAAATGAAAAGTTCTTAATTTTTCGCTAGCTTTCCAATGACATGCATATCCTATACCTTATCTCAACCGCATATGTAACTAATTCAGGATTCAACATAACCTATCTAACGACAATATCAAAAATACAAGCATGCATAATCCTATATACTCGAGCACTAGTCAGGGATACACTAATAATATATAAAAGTTAAGTTATGAGTGCTCACGTATCAATATTGAGATTCAATATTGCAGGAAAGGTACGTAGACGCAATGGAGATGATAAACACTAGTTTGACCTCACGAGCATACCCATGAACCATACCCATCACTTAAATAGCTATAACCCATAATTTCCTTAGCCCTATCCTACTCGAAAACCAGTTTTTAAAACCCATTTTAAACCACTCGAGCAGCACTCCGTCGTAGTATTTATATGTATAATACTAATAATAACACTCCTTCTTATAAGTTTAATAACAATAATAATAATAATCTTAATAATAATAATAATAATAATAATAATAATAATAATAATAATAATAATAATAATAATAATAATAATAATAATATAATAATAATAATAATAATAATAATAATAATAATAATAATAATAATTATAATTAATATATATATATATAGAGGGAGTACGATAGATGGATAGATTGAATTTGTGAATCAGTACGCGAAAATGATCGAGCTTTAAAGGAAGTATTCCTCACCTAACCGATGATTGATCATAATTTAAATAATATAATAATATAATAATATAATATAATATATATAAAACGTGTTAAAATAGTGAAAAATAGTGAAGAATAGTGAAGCCGCCTCAATTATGTAAACATTACACGTTTCGCGTAAAGTTTACAAATTCTGCGTAATGTTTTGAAACATTACGCGTTTCGCGTAGATGGATACGCGATCCGCATATGGTGTCTTCACAAAAGTTGTAGATTTTTGAGTTACGGTCGTTTGGACACCGGAATCACCCTTTTTCGAGTCAGTATGATTTAGTTATGATTTTTCTCGTGCAAGTGCGCAGGTTTAGTGATTTTCATCATTTTAACTTGTAATCTTGAGATGAAATGTTGTAGTCTTTTAGTGCTCATTAGAAATCTTTATTTTATCTTTATTTTTATTTTCATATCATTGAAAATCCATAAAAACATTTTATAATCAAATTCTATTATATCAAAAAAAAAAATGTTTTCGTACGTTTGAAACTAAATCAAATAATACTATAAGGTTTAGTTTTCCAAAACTACTTATATTCAAAATCATTTTATTCAAAGGTTTAAATAACAGAAATTGTTATATCATAAAACATTTTCATTTCATAAAGTAAAATTATATAATATATAAGTCATAATGGTTTCCAGTTTTTACTTACAGTTTATTCGTGAATCGTAGGGTTAAGTCCAATGGACAATTAAACGTATGAAATTGTTTTAAATCAACATATCCATTTGCTTATTTTGTCGACATCCATTTACATTTCATGTTCTTACTATTAATTTTATGAAAGTTAAATAATTAACTTATCAAGAGTCACGAGAAAGTTATTGTAAAGCATGCATTGAAAATTAAGCAGGAATCTCTACTAACTTTTGTCCAGTTACCGTTAATTAACCCTTTTGTTCTTACTTGTAAATCACTTTACCAATCATTCCGAATACCATTAAAAAGGAAAGGTTTCTTAAATCAAAGTGGACCTTTCAACAGAGACTCGTAATCATACAATGTATCTGATAAATCAATCATTAGATATTATCTTTTAATTCCGCTGATAAATATCTTGAAATAATTACGTTCATGTAAAGTATTATTCATCTAATACTTTGTTAACGTTTTCAAGTTATAATATATATATATATATATATATATATATATATATATATATATATATATATATATATATATATATATATATATATATATACACACACACACACACACATACATATATAATCATATACGTTCGATTAATGGTTCGTGAATCATTGGAATTTGGTCGAGGTTTAAATGAATGTACAAACATAGTTTAAAACTCTGGAGATTCAACTTAACAACCTTTGCTTATCGTGTCGGAATAATATAAAGATAAAGTTTAAATTTATTCGAAAATTTCCGGGTCATCACATTACCTACCTGTTAAAGAAATTTCGTCCCGAAATTTGATTGGGCTGGTCATGGCTGACAATAAGTATGTTTTCATGACGCATATATGCTAAAGATTAGGGTTTTATCATCATTGAGTAATAAGGATAAAACTATTTGAATTTGTGAAGAGTACGAGTGAAGCTATCACCAAAAGAGTGAAATGAGTAGATATAGATTCGTCATATCTTTTGACGTGGATAGGATTGATTTCCAAGTTCAAGAGATTTGGAGAAAATCTTCGTAATAAGATTTGTAACACCCTAGGCAAATCCCACATCGCCCACATACATGAGTGATCATGGGATTATAAGGTAATACTCACGCTTAAATGACACAACGCGTTTTGGGACCACAGGCAGAGCGAGTGTGCGAGTACGTTGTGGTTAAGCGTGCTCGGGCGAGAGCACTACCAGGATGGGTGACCTCCTGGGAAAGTGTTTCTCATGTGTGGTCGCCAAGAAAAAGCCGTGCGCCTGCGGGCAAAGCGGACAATATTGTGGTCATGTTAAGCTGGGGTGTTACAGAATGGTATCAGAGCCACTCATGTGCCGTTGGGGGTGGTGGGGCAAACCTCATCGAGGACGATGAGTCCCTGAGGGGGGGTGAATGTAACACCCTAGGCAAATCCCACATCGCCCACATACATGAGTGATCATGGGATTATAAGGTAATACTCACGCTTAAATGACACAACGCATTTTGGGACCACAGGCAGAGCGAGTGTGCGAGTACGTTGTGGTTAAGCGTGCTCGGGCGAGAGCACTACCAGGATGGGTGACCTCCTGGGAAAGTGTTTCTCATGTGTGGTCGCCAAGAAAAAGCCGTGCGCCTGCGGGCAAAGCGGACAATATTGTGGTCATGTTAAGCTGGGGTGTTACAAGATTTGATTCTTTGGTAATCAAGGGAATTAGGATCCGCTTTAAATGCGATCATCTGTTTTGATTTCTCTGTCGGATATTTTACTATAAATCCACCTCCTTTGTTTCCTTACAACTCACACCTTCTACTCCTTCTCCCTCAACTCATACTTTAAAACATTCGTTAATATGCTTCATCCAGTTCTGATTCTTGATATACTCCTAACCTTCATATCGGTCATTCTTCTTTTTCATCTACCGCCGGAAGAATCTATTTACTTCTACTATACTCTTGGGTTTATAGGGTTTCTAGTTCTCCCGTGTCTTTATATTTCTATATGCATCGACATATACGGTTTATAATTTCTGCTTGGTTGTTGGGTTTTATATCTTCCCTTATATTTCGATGTCTCTGCTTCTGTCTTCTATAATCATTGTCATCTCTAATTAATGCTCTCTTTTATTTGCTGCGATTTATATCCCAATTTCTGTTTCGGAACTTTGTCCTTTCGTTTCTTCTTCTTGCGAGTAAGTACCGCTTATAATGGTCCATAATTCGCAGATAAAAATTTCGGAATAAACATTGTTAATGTTCTAAGAAGAAAATCGTAATGGCACGATCTTGATTTGTCAAATTATCAGAATACCTCGGAAAAGATCGAATCATCAAGAAAATATTTTCTTGATATTTTTAGAGATTAAGTAGAATACAAAAGTCGTGTAACATGGCAAATGATGAGGGTATGGTCTGTGAATTATCATGTTTCATTAGAAACTCAGCATGAATTACTGTGATATAATCACGTTAATCAAGTGTCATTATATTATACTGACTCATGCTTCAGTTCCCAACACTACTTCAAAAATATTTCTATTTTGCACTCGAAAGTTTCAAAATTTAGAAATTAACATAGTCTCTTTTATGATGTAATACAGATAGCGCAAAGAGGTAAATGATTTCAGATAGGAATAATTATAAAAATTTCTTCAGAAATATGGAGGATATTGATAGTTATGCGAGGTGTATATAAAATAGCTATTAAATTTTAGCAGGAAATACTATTAAATACGATACAATTTTACACAAGATATTTATTTATTTAGAGAATGGATATACTTAAACCTTGCTACAACACTTATAGGCAGTGTACCTAATCGTACAGTAGTGTAGTTTTTAGTAAGTCCGGTTCGTTCCACAGGAAAAATCTTTAAACAAAGCTTAACGCTATATTAGTTTACTTTTGTAAAAATACAAATATATATATATAAGTAATATTATTATTATAAAGGGGGGTTTTTACCGTTTAATGACCGGTTTGTCGATTTTAAAACTTTAGTCGCAGTTAAAACCAAATGTAAAATAATAAATACGAGACTTAATTTAAAGCGTAAAGTAAATAACGATAATGAAATTGCGATTAATAAAAGTGCGATAAAATAAACTTGCGATAATTAAAAAGTACGATAATTAAAAGTGCAATTAAATACAATAACAATAAAAATGCGATAATTAGAAGTGCAATTAAATATAAAATAAAGGAAATTAAATATGAAATAAAAGAATTATGCTTATTTAAACTTCCGTAATCATGATGTTTGACGTGTTGATTTTAGTTTTATGCCCATGGGTTAATTGTCCTTTGTCCTGGATTATTTAATATGTCCGTCTGGTTTTTGTCCATAACAGTCCATCAGTCATAAATATAAAGTGCGAGTGTCCTCGTCAAATTATCCTTATACCCGAAGTTAAATATTCCAACTAATTGGGGACTTAAACTGTAACAAGATTTTAATACTTTGTTTAATAATTACACCAGGATGTCGACTGAGTGTAACCCAAGGTTTTAATATTTTGTTATCAATTATACCAAGTGTCCTTGTACATAATTTCACCCCTGTTTTAATTATTCTAGTGGCTATTAATCCATTCCCGTGTCCGGTTAAATGAACGATTATTCGTACATATAAATACCCCGCCCATCGTGTCCGATTGAGTGTATATGGTAATTTATAGGGACGGCCAATTGTAAATCTTTATATTAACATTAACAAACTATCATTTAGTTAAACAAATATAAAGCCCATTAATAGCCCATAGTCTAATTTCCACAAGTGTCGTTCTTTTGTCCAAACCCCAATTATGGTACAAAGCCCAATTACCCAATTTTAGTAATTAGCCCAACATCATGATTACTTCGGATTAAATAAGCATAATAATAACTTAGCTACGAGACATTAAATTAAAAAGGTTGAACATAACTTACAATGATTAAAAATAGCGTAGCGTTACACGGACAGAATTTCGACTTACACCCTTACAACATTTGCTAACATACCATTATTATTAGGATTAAAATTAAAATTAAAATTAAAATATAAATATAAATATTTACGTATAGATATAGAGAGGATGGATATATATGTTTTTGCGATCAGAATTCGTTTGCTTTTATTGGGAGTTTCAGAATTTGGGGCTCCGCGACTCGCGGCCCTTTTTGCCTTCAAACTCCGCGAGTCGCGGAGTTTGTAAATACAGCTCACTCCATTTTGGCTCTTTGTTTACCGACGGTTTATTATATAAATATAATATATATATAATTTATATAATTAATTATATATTATATTATATTTATATACATAGTTAACTTGTAATTTTTAGTCCGTTGCGTCGAGCCTTGAGAGTTGACTCTGGTCCCGGTTCCGGATTTTCGAATGTCCTTGCGTACAATTTAATATCTTGTACTTTGCGTTTTGAATCTTGTACTCTTGTAATTTCGAGACGTTTCTTATCAATAATTGGAACCTCTTTGATTGTCTTTTGTACTTTTGAGCTTTTTGATCGTTTGCGTCTTCAATTCGTCGAATCTGTCTTTTGTCTTCACCTTTTATTATTTAAACGAATATCACTTGTAAATAGAACAATTGCAACTAAAAGCTTGTCTTTCTTGAGGAATAATGCTATAAAATATATGTTCGTTTTTAGCATTATCAAATATTCCCACACTTAAGCGTTGCTTGTCCTCAAGCAATATTGTCTTGAAATACTAGAATCACTTCTTTATTCTTCACACTTTGTACATCAGTGATTTCTATACGGCGGTATAAACAATGGTAGTAACGATATGGTTTACAGTCCCACATGACTATAAAAATTTAGATCCATTAAGGAAATTGGATCTTTATGAAAATATTTGATCTTTTGAAAATTAAATCTAGTTTTTACCCTAGATAAGTTTTCCGGAATAACCCTTTACCGGTGTTTGCAAATTCTTTTTGTGGGTTTGGTGGGTTTCAGATTTGAAAATTTTAGCTCAAAACTTATGGTTTTGTGTCACCCACTTGCTAACCTTGTATTTGGAAAGCAACACGTCCAGTTTACTTGTCCCGTATATTACCTTTCGGTAAACTACCGTCCGGTTGTAAAGGAAAGCGTTGAACAAGCAACTGTTAAGGCAATGTCCCCTGACATGCTTTTAATTATGGTCTATAACGTGTCGGACGCAATTACTATCCTTGGTAGGAGCAATAGTAAAGCTCACCCTTATGATTTTTCGGTCTGGCACAAGGTCCTGTCTTTGACCACTATGCAACCACCGTTCTTACGGTTGACACCGATTTAGTTCAGGTGACCTAATGAATTCCAGGTGAATTCCTAGGATTTTACGTTCAATGGTAATGAACACATTGAAAATAGGGTTTTCAGAAAACAAATCGGTTTGTAATTTTGATCAAAATATTTTCTCGTTCAAGCTCGAGTTTAGATATCATTGAATTCCATGAGTTTGTAATTCTCAATCTTTAAGGTCAATCTCAAGGATTGAGTAATATCAGGCTTAAAAGCTGATTTTTGATCTTTTAAGGAGATTACCCTTTCTGGGGATCAGATTCATTAGTCTTATCCAGCTAATTTGCATGGTGCCCCCTATTTTACGAGATAAATCCTTCTCATGGTTAGGATAAATCTGACCACTTGGCGACCCTGTTTAATGCTGAGGTCCGTGGATTTCCTGCTGATTTTAATGATGGCTTTTCTAGATTTTTCGTCAACCTACAGCTGGTCTGGACGACAACTTCTTGACCTAAATCAAGAAGCGCGTGTCTTTTTCGGAAGACTTTACTTCCTTTTAATGATGGAATTGATTCATCGTGTAGATCCATCTCTCTTACAGTAAATCAGGTAAAACTTTTTAGTTTAGTCCCAAGCAAAAGTATTTTCAGTTATTTGTACAAAAATATGTGATATATGTTTTGAATAACTTGGAGAATTTTTCCCACACTTGGCTTTTATTTTCCTTTTTATTGTCCTCTATTCCATTTTAAATGAATTTTAACATTTTGGTTTGTTTCTCAATTTATGTCCTTTCCGAGGTTACAATAATTTCGGTGTTAAAACCTAGTTTTATCGTTCATAAATATGTATAAACATGATTTTGAGTTCATTTAATTGAAAATTTTGAAAAATTTTACTAGAATTGGGTAGTCAGTATATAAGACTAGGGCTGTTCTTTATTATCAGAGAGCACTAGATTCTAATACAACTACTGCTTTACTAGTATTTGTAATGGTAACCAAGTGTATAAAGTAAAAATTTTAAAATCCGAAAGAATTTAACCCCTTCCCACACTTAAGATCTTGCAATGCCCTCATTTGCAAGAAATCAGTAACAATTTAAATTATTGAGGGTGATTTGTGTGAAAATGATTAAATTTTACCAAAGTTTCCAAACATATTGGCGTTTGTTTGCTGAATGATAAATGGTGCACATCATTTGTTCATTCCGTCTTGTTGTTATTTCACATATATTTTGCATCTTGTCGTCAAAATTAGTTGCTTTTGCTGAACTTAATGCCAGTCTTTGAAAATGCGTTGTTTTACCCTGTTGTGTACATAAGATAAACTGCAAACATATATACATATTTTTGAAGTTTGGTATATTACCCCACATTCAAAAATTATTAAAATCTAAGAATAAAAGTTAGAAAATTATAAAAACTATTACAATATTAACATAAGTATTAAACGTATCAACATTATAAATTACAAAATAAATAAAACTAAGTAGACTAGGGATGATACTGATACCAATAGGGGTTCCATGCATAACCATAGGTGCTATAAAATGCTTCGGCAGGGTTATACGTAGGATACGGTGGTTGCATCTCTATAGACCAGGGAGGGAATATGGGTTTTGGAGTAGGAATATAGTTTCTACCTATATGTTGGCAATGAGCTATGATTTGGTTTTGATAAACTTGCCAATCTTTAAATGCTCTCTGTCTAGCATTTTCGTACTCCTGTGAAGCTATAAACCTTTGCATTTCTTGCATTTCATTTCCCCCTCCTACATTACCTTGCTGTTGGTTTCTCTCAACCTGTGGATGTCTACCATGGTATTGTACTGCGGCGTTATTTCGCCTCTTCAAAACTTTCGCACCATGGTATACATTTAAACCTATTGTATCGCGGGGTTCTGGTTCTTCGACTAATAATCCCCCCGACTTATATCCACACCGAGATATTCAGCAATCAAAGTAATAAAAATACCACCTCCTATTATGCTATGCGGTCTCATCCCCCTAACCATAGCTGATAAATAATAACCCATACAATAAGGTATACTTACAGCGCTTTGTGGGTCTCGAATACACATATGGTAAAACAAATCATGTTCATTTACCTTTTCCTTGTTCTTACCTCTTTGTGTAATCGAATTAGCTAAAAACCTATGAATCACTCTTAATTCAGCTCTATCTATATCCAAATAAGAGTAATTTCCCCCTTTGAATCGGTGATGGCTTGTCATTTGACTCCATACACCATGTGTATCAAAATTTTCATCTATCTTTCTACCATTTAGTATCAACCTTCTACAATCGGCAGATGCTAACTCCTCAGGCGCATATATACGTAAAGCCTAAGCCATGTCTAGTAAAGACATGTGGCGCATCGAACCTCCTAACAAAAATCTAATAAAAGATCGATCGGTTAAACTAGCTACCCGATCATTTAATTCTATACTACACAACAATTCTTCACACCATACTTTATATACAGGTCTACGCATGGTGAATAAACGTACCCAGTCGTTAAAAGTAGAATTACCGTACCTCTGTGCAAGTAATTCCCTAATTGGCCCGGCCAATTCTACAGCTTCTAATGGTCCCCATTCTATGACCCTAGGTACCTCAACAACTTTAGAATGAAGAGTATGCAAACCCCTTTGGTATTTTGGATAATCTATCCAAAGTCTGTCAAATCTCAGGTTCGGATGCAAATCTTCCAAGTGTATATCAGAAAATGTCATGACTGGATGAGGTATATCTTGTTTGTAGTAGTTATCCACCTCCTGTTGTTCCGCATTCTCAGCAGGAGCATTGCGAGCTTGGGATGAAGATTCACCCCTTTCAGTCTGCAAAACACATCAAACACAATTTTTGTGCATCCAAATATGCATTAGTGTCAGCAAAATCATCAATCAAAATAATTACAATGACATGATCAATTTATATCAAACTTAAGCTCATTTTCATATTTTTATCAAATCTACACTTTTTCAAATAAGCATATACGAAAATGTTCTCCAAGTTTATAAGCATTCAACTCAAATAACATGTTAAAATAATCATTACTAGCAATTAAACAAGTTTCAAATGGCATTATCTTTCAAAAATCAAGTTCATGAATTTTAGACTTGAAAAAGTCCACTTTAGTTCTCAAAATCATGTTTAGGCTCAAAGTTTGGATCATTTAACTACCTAAACATGTTACACTACTTAATTTAGCAACAATTCATGACAAAAATCGGCCATAACCTGTTTATATCAAAAAGCCCCAAATTTGCTCAAGAACACAAACCCTAGATTACTCAAAATTTGAAGTTTAAGGCTTCTAATCATGTTAAATAGCATCAATCTAGGTTATACAAGCATAATACATAAGAAATTTAAGCATAATTACACTAAAAAGTATCAAAATCAAATTGGGGGAAAAATTGCTCAAGAACACTAATTTTCGGATTAAATGGTGTTTAGGTGTAGAAATTTACCGTTTTTCTTGAGTAATTCCTTGATAGCATCCTTCTCAACATGATTTTAGTAAAAGATTTGATGATTAACGATTAAAAATTGTGATTTTGGGGGTGTTTTCTCGTGTATTTTCGGGTTTTATTTTCGCAGTATTTGGTTTTGTGGTGTGTGGACTGAGCTGTTCGTTCAGCTTTTATTTTTTTTCTGTAATTCGGTCCCTCCGCGAGTCACGGGGTTTAAACCTTCAAACTCCGCGAGTCGCGGAGTTTGCTTTTCTTTTTTTTTCTTTTTTTTTTTTTTACATCTTATACTAATTAAAACAATTACGTAATTAATTTTAAAATTTTGTTTCCCTTGTTATTTAGGATGAGGTCGTTTCGGATCGATGTCCTAGTCCGTTCCTCGACAAAATTTTAAAATTTGTCTTTTTGTAGCGATTGTTTTAAAAGCTAAGATTTTTGGGTTTTTTAATGTTTTTGGCATACTTTAATTCAATAAGATTAAAAATAATGATAATAAAAGTTCTCGTCCCTCCCTCGGGTAAAGCAATTTCGGTTCAAAGACCTAGTCTTCAACTTACGACGAATTTTAAAAATCATATTTTTAACTTAATGAGATAAAGTAAATTTTTGTTTTTAAATTCACACAATTTAAATATAAAATTCAAAATTAATATTAAAAATTCACACCAAACTTTAAAATTTGAAATGCATAAAATTAAAAATTCATATTTTTAAAAATTAAAGATTCACACCAAACTTAATTTAAAAATTCATATTATAAATTCACACCAAACTTATATAAATTTTTCAAATATTTACAATTTTAAATATATTGTTTTTACAAAGTTTACAATATTAATTTAAGATTTATATATTAATTTTAAAAACATGGTAAAAATAAAATTAAAAATCTTTTTGGCTTTTTATCCTACTTTAATCAATCAAATATTATCAAAAATATGCGCCCCTCTTTTCGGTAAAGTAATTTCGGTTCCAAGACCTAATTTAACTCATGACGAATTTTTGAAATATTTTGGGTTGATTGATTAAAGATATTTATACCTTAAGAATAAACGTTAAATTTCGCAGTGATGTAATAAATTTTTTAATGATATCAATAATTTCGGTCGCCAAACCTAATTTTATTCAATACCAATTTAATACTTTATAGCGAACAAATTAGCGTTTATTATCAAAAGGTTAAAAATAAAAATAAAAAAAAATAAAAACTGTACAAACATACCTGTGAAATAGATTTCTTAGTTATATGATCTATCCCATTCATAAGATAGTCGGTTTAATTGGTTTTCCATGGCTACATAGGCGTAACCTCGAGCATTCAGTGTCTTTTCTTCTAAACATATGAACGGTCCGTCTCTGCATAAAGTAACAAATTCGGTATTTGAATAGGTTTGATTATTTGAACATTTACCTCCATGTGACCATTTTCCGCATTTGTGACATCTTTCTAGGTGTCGTGCTCTTCTTTTCGCTGCGGATTTTGATTTTCCTTTACCAAATTGTAACTTATTATCTTCGCATCTGGATTCTTTTCTAACTCCGTCCAATCTTTCTCTAATTACTGATACTATTTCACTCAGTAGTGTGTCATTATTACGTTTAGTGATCAAAGCGTGTAGCATTAGACCATGGTTTAGTTCACAGGCAGTCTTCATTTCCTAAAAAAAATAAAAATTCAGAATGGGGGGAGAAGACTAGTTCTTTAGGGTCTGCTAGGGAAAGACCATTCGGGTTCCATTTTCGAGAACTACACGAAAACAGACAATCTAACTCTAACAGAAATACATATTATCCTTTAAAGACTTGATTCTCCCCACACTTAGTTAGCTGTGGTGTCGAAATTGTGATTAACTTCGTTGTCGACTTCCATCGGACTATCTATGTAGTGTTTAACTCTGTGACCATTAACTTTAAATTCAATCCCATTTGAATTTATTAATTCTATCGTTCCGTATGGGAAAACTCTTTTGACTATGAATGGTCCAGACCATCTTGATTTCAATTTTCCAGGAAATAGCTTGAATCGTGAATTGAAAAGAAGAACTCTGTCTCCTTCTTTAAATTCTTTTGAACTTCTGATTCTTTTATCATGCCATTTCTTCGTTCTTTCTTTATAGATTAACGAATTTTCGTATGCTTCATGTCTTAATTCTTCTAATTCGTTTAGTTGACTTAATCGTAGACGTCTGGCTTCATGTAAATCAAGATTACGTGTCTTCAAAGCCCAAAATGCTTTGTTTTCAATTTCTACTGGAAGATGACATGCTTTTCCATAAACAAGTCTAAAAGGTGTGGTTCCAATTGGAGTTTTGTAGGCTGTTCTAAAAGCCTAGAGTGCATCCTCCAATTTAATGGACCATTCCTTCGGATTTGATCCTACGGTTTTCTCTAGAATACGTTTTAAAGCTCGGTTTGTATTTTCAACTTGTCCACTTGTTTGTGGATGATATGCGGTGGAGATTTTATGAGTTACTCCATATCTTTTAAGAACTTTCTCAAGTTGATTATTACAAAAATGAGTACCCCGATCACTTATTAAAGTTTTCGGTGTTCCAAACCTTGCAAAAAGACGTTTTAAAAAGTTGACTACAACTCGTGCATCGTTAGTTGGGAGAGCTTGTGCTTCCACCCATTTAGATACATAATCAATGGCTACGAGTATATATAGATTATTATGAGATTTTGGAAATGGACCCATAAAGTCAATACCCCAAATGTCAAATACTTCACATACTTGGATGACATTTTGTGGCATTTCATCACGTTGACTTATTTTTCCGGCCCTTTGACAATCATCACATGATTTGCAAAGAAGGTGTGCGTCTTTGTAAATTGTAGGCCAATAGAATCCAGCATCATAAACTTTTCTTGCTGTTAGTTGAGGCCCATAATGCCCTCCTGTTGGTCCTGTGTGACAATGGTTTAATATTTTACTAGCTTCATCTCCAAATACACATCGGCGTATTATTCCATCGGGACAACTTTTAAACAGATGTGGATCTTCCCAAAAATAGTGTTTTATATCACTGAAGAATTTCTTTCGTCTTTGGTACGATAATCCTTTTTCAAGGAATCCACATACTAAATAGTTTGCATAGTCTGCAAACCATGGAATTTCTTTATAATCTATCTTCAATAGATATTCATCAGGAAAGTTGTCTTGTATGGCCGATTCATTTAGAACTTCTAATTCGGGATTTTCAAGACGAGAAAGATGATCAGCGGCGAGATTTTCTGCTCCTCTTTTATCTCGGATTTCAATATCAAACTCTTGTAAGAGTAAGATCCAACGGATTAATCTTGGTTTAGCATCTTGTTTTGAAAATAGGTACCTAAGAGCAGAATGGTCGGTATAGACCACCGTTTTTGCTAGAACGAGATATGATCGAAATTTGTCAAAAGCAAAGACAATAGCAAGGAGTTCTTTTTCAGTAGTTGTATAGTTCGTTTGTGCTCCTTGTAACGTCTTACTAGCATAATATATAGGTTGAAATCGTTTTTCAATCATTTGTCCTAAAACGGCTCCCATTGCAAAATCACTTGCATCGCACATTAGTTCAAATGGTAGATTCCAATTTGGTGTTATCATGGCGCATTAGTTAGTTTCTCTTTAAAAATATTAAAAGATTTGATACACTCATCTAAAAAGATGAATGGAGCATCCTTTTCTAGGAGTTTATTCATAGGAGTGGCAATTTTAGAAAAATCTTTTATGAAACGTCGGTAAAAACCGGCATGCCCTAGAAAACTCCTAACTCCTCTAACATTGGTGGGATGTGGAAGTTTAGCAATTACATCTACTTTAGCTCTATCCACTTCAATTCCTTCTTTTGAAATTTTATGACCAAGAACGATGCCTTCTTTAACCATGAAATGGCATTTCTCCCAATTAAGAACTAGATTTGATTGTTCGCATCTAATAAGCATTCGTTCCAGATTAACTAGACATGATTCAAATGTATCACCGAAGACTGAAAAGTCATCCATGAAAACTTCCATGCATTCTTCTATCATGTCATGAAAAATCACCATCATACACCTTTGAAAGGTTGCAGGGGCGTTAAAAAGTCCAAATGGCATGCGTTTGTAAGCAAAAGTACCATAAGGGCACGTGAATGTGGTTTTCTCTTGATCTTCGGGTGCTATTGGAATTTGAAAATATCCGGAAAATCCATCTAGAAAACAATAGTAACTATTTCCGGCTAATCTTTCCAACATTTGATCAATGAAAGGTAACGGAAAGTGATCTTTTCTGGTGGCGTCATTTAATTTTCTATAATCAATACACACACGCCATCCTGTTACAGTCCTAGTAGGAATAAGCTCATTTTTCTCATTTGTAATGACAGTCATGCCACCCTTCTTAGGCACGCATTGAACTGGGCTTACCCATGGACTATCAGAGATTGGATATATCAAACCTGCATCTAGCAGTTTAATAATTTCTTTTTTAACTACATCTTGCATATTAGGATTTAGTCTTCGTTGGCGTTGCACATACGTTTTATGACCTTCTTCCATAAGGATTTTATGTGTGCAATACGAAGGACTTATTCCTTTAATATCATGAATCTTCCATGCAATGGCTGGTTTATGAGCTTTCAACACAGAAATGAGTTGTGATTTCTCATTTTTAGTAAGAGAAGACGATATTATTACAGGTAATTCAGATTCACCATGTAAATAAGCGTATTCCAAATGGTTTGGAAGTGGCTTTAACTCTAATTTCGGAGGTTCTTCTATCGATGATTTGTATCGATATCTGTCTTCTTCTTTTAGCATTTGGATTTCTTCTGTTGTTGGTTCATATCCATTAGCTATAAGTGTAGCTAACATTTCAGCTTCATCAATTGGTTCATTACCTTCTCCTAAAGAACATTCTCTTGTTCCTTGTAATTCTGGAAATTCTTCTAATAATTCTGCATGTGCATCTATGGTTTGAATATAATAACATGTATCATCTGCAGATTGTGGTTGTTGCATTGCTCTATCAACTGAAAAGGTAGCACTCTCATCCTCTATACTTAGGGTCAATTTCTTACCGAACATGTCTATCATTGCTTTAGCCGTGTTTAAGAATGGTCTTCCTAATATGAGAGGAACTTGAGAATCTTCTTCCATGTCCAAAACAACAAAATCTACTGGAAATACTAAAGTACCAATTTTAACTAGCATGTTCTCCATTATCCCTCTAGGATATTTTATTGATCTATCGGCTAGTTGTATGCTTATTCTGGTTGGTTTCAATTCTCCAAGGTCTAGTTTAGCGTATAGTGAATACGGCATTAGATTTATACTAGCACCTAAGTCTGCCAATGCTTCTATTGAACTAAGACTACCCAGAAAACATGGAATTGTGAAACTTCCTGGATCAGATAATTTTTCTGGTATCTTATTCAACAGCACTGCTGAACAATTAGCATTCATAGTAACAGCCGAGAGTTCTTCCATTTTCTTTCTATTTGAGATTAGATCTTTTAAGAATTTAGCATATCTAGGCATTCCTGAAATTACATCAATGAAAGGAAGATTTACATTTATCTGTTTAAACATATCCAAGAATTTGGATTGCTCGGCTTCAAGTTTCTCTTTCTTCATTTTACTCGGGTAAGGAAGTGGTGGTTGGTATGGTTTAACATAAGGTTTAGCCTTAACTGTGTTATCATCATTAACCTTTTCAACTACCGGTTCTTTTTCCTTATCTTGATCAGGTTGTGGTTCTTGTGGAGTAGGAATAGCTTCATCAGAAGTTACAGGTATTTCAGGTGGTTTAAGTGTTGTACCACTTCTTGTGGTAATGGCTTTAGCTGTTTCATTCCGGGGGTTAGAATTTGTATCACTAGGTAGACTTCCCGGTTTTCTTTCACCTATTAACCTTGCTAGGTTACTTACTTCTTGTTCCAGATTTTGAATAGAAGCTTGTTGATTTCTAAATGCTTGAGCATTTTGTTCATTAGTTTGTTTCTGAGATGTGAAAAATTGCGTTTGAGTTTCAACTAGCTTCGTCATCATATCTTCTAAATTTGGCTTTTTATCATCGGTTTGTTGTGGTGGTTTGTTTTGAAAATTAGGTCTCTGTTGATTGTAATTATTATTGGATACTTGTTGATTGCTAGGACCTTGTTGGTTGTTGTATGGAATATTTTTGTTATAATTCTGGTTTTGATTGTAAATCTGTCTTGGCGGTTGGTAATTATTCTGATAATTATTTCCAGGTCTTTGGTTTATGTATGAAATATTCTCTCATTGTTCCATTGTTAATTCAATATTGAGACAATCTTTTGTCAAATGTGGTCCTCCACATTGCTCACAACTAATTCGTATTGAGTGAATATCTTTAGTCATCTTTTCTATTCGTCTCTCGACAGCATCTATCTTTGCGGAAATGGAATCTAAGTCATGGCTAGAATCATCTCTAGCTGCTTTAGATGATCTAACGATATCTTTTTCTTGGTGCCACTCATGTGAGTGGGAAGCAGTGTTATCAATAATTTTGTAAGCATCAGTTTCGGTTTTCTTCATAATAGAACCACCAGCTGCTATATCTATGTCTTTCCTTGTAGTGATGTCGCATCCTTGGTAGAATATTTGTACTATTTGACAGGTGTCTAAACCATGTTGCGGACATCCTCTTAACAACTTTCCAAATCTTGTCCACGCCTCATATAGAGTTTCATTTGGCTTCTGTGTAAACGTAACAATTTCTGCTTGAAGTCTTACGGCTTTAGATGCCGGAAAGAATTGTTTATGAAATTTTTCAACTAAAACGTCCCATGTATCAATCGCCCCTTCAGGTAACGATTCCAACCAATCTTTGGCTTCTCCCTTTAAAGTCCAGGGAAATAACATGAGATATATCTGTTCATCCTCAACTTCTCGGATTTTAAATAGTGTGCAGATCCTATTAAAGGTACGTAGATGTTCATTTGGATCTTCCTTCGGCGCACCACTAAATTGGCATTGATTAGTCACCATGTGTAGAATTTGTCCTTTGATTTCATAATCTGGCGCATTAATGTCTGGATGAGTAATTGTGTGACCTTGGCCAATGCGTTTAGCTCTCATTCGGTCTTCCATACTTAAAGGTTCCAGATTCTCCATAATTGAATTTGTTGAATCGGAATCACTAGAGGATTCTGATTTAATGGTTCGTTCCTCAACAATATCTGTTTGAATGATTGGTGGTTCCGGAGGAAAGTTTAGTGGTTCAGGATCTACGAATCGTTTCTGAATATCCTCCGGATTCTCAATTGTGAGGTCGGGTTCAAAAAATGGATTATCGGAAATTTGAACTGGAGTACTTGGTCGACTGGATGACGATTCTAAAGAAAAATCAACGGCAGTAATATTTGCTAAATGTCTTGATCTAGTTACAGGTGGTGAACGTACAAAAGGTGGTGAACGTCTTGCTCGGTGCATTCACTGAATATCCTATTAGTTTTTAAAAAGAAAGAAAAATTATAATAAGTTATCCAATCAATAGACTTTTCTGATTTTGCCCACGTTTTGAATAGCCAAAAGATGCAGCAGAGGGGCAGGATTCGTTTGGTCTCAATATAATTGAGGACTGTTTGGCTCCAATAACCCGGTCCACGTACAAATCCAACTATTACTACGAACCAGAAAATTTTGATGTCTATCAATTTAACCACTTAAAATAAATTTTCGTAATTTTAAGTAATTTAGATAAGAAGTAGAATAAAAATCTATGTCCTAAAACTAGAATAGCGAGAAATAAGAAAGAAAAAGAGTTCGTCGAAAAAGGTCGAAAAAGAAAAATGGTTGAAAAATAAAAGGTGACGGAAAAATAAAAGAAACTTATAACACTTAAAAACACTTGACTAACCTAACCTTATTACTACAACTAACTTAAAATTATAATCGCAAATTGAGATTACTAATTGGAATGATAATTGATACATAGGTAAAAGTCGTCTAAAAATATTAAAGCTTACAGGAAAAACTAAATCCCAAATGGAAATAACTTAAAAAGAAACTAAAACTTAAAAAGGCGTCGCAAAATTCTAAAGCACCTAAATCTTAGTCTAAAGAAAAAGCACTTAAGGAATTCTACGGCAAAGCCTAAAAATCTAGAAGTAAAAATAACTATGGCAAAAACTAAGTTTAAAACTAAATATGAGCTAAAAATACAAATATTACGCTAAAACAATTAAAAAGGGACAAAATATAAAAATATACAAAAAGTTGTAAAAAGTTACAAATTTTTATAAAAATATTATTTTTATAATATTTTATAAAAACATTAATTTTTATATATATTAAAACTAATTATAATTAATTATACTAATTAAATTAAAACTTAAACTAAATTATAATAATAATTAAACTAATTAGGGTTAAAATAATAATAATAATTAATTACTCCTAATTAAATGCAGATTAGGGTTTCTGTCGGTGTCAGAGTGTCTCCGCGACTCGCGGTATTCGAGGCAGCAAACTCCGCGAGTCGCGGGGTTCCAAAATTCAACTCTGGTACAGTTTTGAAATTTTACGCGTTTTTTTTATTTTTTTTTATTTTCTGTTTTATAATCTAAAATTTTTATATAATAAAAACTTATATTTTAAAAACTAGAATAAAAATAGAACTACTTTATATATTTATAAATAAAAATCTTAAAACTAGATTTATATATATATTTTTTTTGGTTTTTTTTATGTTTTAAATAAAAACAAATTACTTAAATAAAACTTATGTAAAAATAAAGAAGCTTTTTAAAACTTAAATATTTAAAAAAATCTTAAAAATACTTATATTTTTGTTTTTCTTTTTATATTTTTGAATATTTAAAACGTATTTTTATAAAAACGAATTTTAATAAAAGTAAACTAAAAATCTTTTTTTTTATATATTAGCGTTGCTTCCGGCTTTTAAGCTAGATTGTTCCCCGGCAGCGGCGCCAAAAATACTTGATAGTTATGCGAGGTGTATATAAAATAGCTATTAAATTTTAGCAGGAAATACTATTAAATACGATACAATTTTAAACAAGATATTTATTTATTTAGAGAATGGATATACTTAAACC
Organism: Rutidosis leptorrhynchoides; assembly: GCF_046630445.1. Classification (NCBI taxonomy): domain Eukaryota; kingdom Viridiplantae; phylum Streptophyta; class Magnoliopsida; order Asterales; family Asteraceae; genus Rutidosis; species Rutidosis leptorrhynchoides. The sequence goes on from NC_092336.1 coordinate 484,920,781, forward strand.
TTACTACAACACTTATAGGCAGTGTACCTAATCGTACAGTAGTGTAGTTTTTAGTAAGTCCGGTTAGTTCCACAGGGAAAATCTTTAAACAAAGCTTAACGCTATATTAGTTTACTTTTGTAAAAATACAAATATATATATAAGTAATATTATTATTATAAAGGGGGGTTTTTACCGTTTAATGACCGGTTTGTCGATTTTAAAACTTTAGTCGCAGTTAAAACCAAATGTAAAATAATAAATACAAGACTTAATTTAAAGCGTAAAGTAAATAACGATAATGAAATTGCGATTAATAAAAGTGCGATAAAATAAACTTGCGATAATTAAAAAGTACGATAATTAAAAGTGCAATTAAATACAATAACAATAAAAATGCGATAATTAGAAGTGCAATTAAATATAAAATAAAAGAAATTAAATATGAAATAAAAGAATTATGCTTATTTAAACTTCCGTAATCATGATGTTTGACGTGTTGATTTTAGTTTTATGCCAATGGGTTAATTGTCCTTTGTCCTGGATTATTTAATATGTCCGTCTGGTTTTTGTCCATAACAGTCCATCAGTCATAAATATAAAGTGCGAGTGTCCTCGTCAAATTATCCTTATACCCGAAGTTAAATATTCCAACTAATTGGGGACTTAAACTGTAACAAGATTTTAATACTTTGTTTAATAATTACACCAGGATGTCGACTGAGTGTAACCCAAGGTTTTAATATTTTGTTATCAATTATACCAAGTGTCCTTGTACATAATTTCACCCCTGTTTTAATTATTCTAGTGGCTATTAATCCATTCCCGTGTCCGGTTAAATGAACGATTATTCGTACATATAAATACCCCGCCCATCGTGTCCGATTGAGTGTATATGGTAATTTATAGGGACGGCCAATTGTAAATCTTTATATTAACATTAACAAACTATCATTTAGTTAAACAAATATAAAGCCCATTAATAGCCCATAGTCTAATTTCCACAAGTGTCGTTCTTTTGTCCAAACCCCAATTATGGTACAAAGCCCAATTACCCAATTTTAGTAATTAGCCCAACATCATGATTACTTCGGATTAAATAAGCATAATAATAACTTAGCTACGAGACATTAAATTAAAAAGGTTGAACATAACTTACAATGATTAAAAATAGCGTAGCGTTACACGGACAGAATTTCGACTTACACCCTTACAACATTTGCTAACATACCATTATTATTAGGATTAAAATTAAAATTAAAATTAAAATTAAAATATAAATATAAATATTTACGTATAGATATAGAGAGGATGGATATATATGTTTTTGCGATCAGAATTCGTTTGCTTTTATTGGGAGTTTCAGAATTTGGGGCTCCGCGACTCGCGGCCCTTTTTGCCTTCAAACTCCGCGAGTCGCGGAGTTTGTAAATACAGCTCACTCCATTTTGGCTCTTTGTTTACCGACGGTTTATTATATAAATATAATATATATATAATTTATATAATTAATTATATATTATATTATATTTATATACATAGTTAACTTGTAATTTTTAGTCCGTTGCGTCGAGCGTTGAGAGTTGACTCTGGTCCCGGTTCTGGATTTTCGAATGTCCTTGCGTGCAATTTAATATCTTGTACTTTGCGTTTTGAATCTTGTACTCTTGTAATTTCGAGACGTTTCTTATCAATAATTGGAACCTCTTTGATTGTCTTTTGTACTTTTGAGCTTTTTGGTCGTTTGCTTCTTCAATTCGTCGAATCTGTCTTTTGTCTTCACCTTTTATTATTTAAACGAATATCACTTGTAAATAGAACAATTGCAACTAAAAGCTTGTCTTTCTTGAGGAATAATGCTATGAAATATATGTTCGTTTTTAGCATTATCAGATATTTATAATGAAAGATACGATGATATCTTAGAATTTCTAATCTCAGAGGATGATGAAGAATATTGTCCGCAAGGGTCTAGAGTCAGGAGCAAGGTATTTGATAATAATTTCAGCAGACACTGAATCATTTGGATTCTTTGAAGGCAGGTTTAGTCTTTGTGATTTGTCCACAGCCTCCTTCATGGTTTGCTTAATCCGTTTTCCAGTTCCAAACCTTCTCTTTTTCTGAGCTTTTCCAACACACTATTCTTTATCATCAAACTTTTGACTGTTAAAGTTGTTTACAGTTTTTGCTGCTTCATCAGCATTTTCCAAACTTCGAAGAACTAATTCGCAGTTTAGGTTGTTTTTCAGAAATTTCACATTCGAAGTATATAAGTCTAGGAGATAGTTATACACCTATAACTGTTGGCGTAGACATGCTGCAAGATTTCAAAATACTGATTGCTGATTCTCAGTAATTTGCATGACAATTCTTGTTACAAGATGCGGATGAGTAAATGATGGGGTTTCAATAAATATAATGATTTTTCGGAAAGTCAAATATCAGTGAAGTTGTTGGTAAGTTTATTGCTAATGTGGTGAGACATAAAAGGTTCTCCGGTAACGATGACGAAAGGGCAACATCTATATCAAGGTTATAATAAGACTGTTTCAACTGAAAAGTCGAAGATGACTTGCTGGAGCTGTGACAAAACTAACTAATTTGAAAAGGAATCACAAAGTTATTTTTGCTGATAAATGCCAAAGGATCTGATACGGATACGTGTTAAACTATGACTTTGGTTTCGAAAGCTTTTCAAATACATAACTGTGGGTAATATGTGGTTGGATCATCATCTCGATTATTCATTGTTTGAAGTGTCTTCAGGAATTTCGAGGGGTTTGTACACGTATTGTAATCGTTAATATACATATAATGTTCTAGCACAGTTTTGAAGTCAAAATATAGCTTTGAAAGATGTAGGAATCTAAGAGTGACAATATCGGTTGAATCTTGACTTAAATTTTGATTTGTCAAAATCAGAATACGTAATCAAATTTGGTTGAGAATGGTTGTTTTGATTTCTATAAAAGAATGTATATTTTTGTGAGAGTAGTGAGTATAGTTGATGATTGCTGAATCAGATTCGAAGAATGTAACATATAAATTGTGAATTTATATATATATATATATATATATATATATATATATATATATATATATCGGGTATTACCTACCCGTTAAAAAAAATTTCACAATTAATATTTTGTACAAAAGAATTTTATTACAGTCTTTATGAATATATATATATATATATATATATATATATATATATATATATATATATATATATATATACACACATATATATATATCTCGGGTATTACCTACCCGTTAAAAAAAATTTCACAATTAATATTTTGTACAAAAGAATTTTATTACAGTATTTATGAAAATATATATATATATATATATATACTTTCTTCAGATGTAACATAGATTTTAATGAGTTAATACTAAATTAAACTCATTCGATTTACTGTTGAAACTAGAATTGAATAATCCCTAAAGGCTTTAGAAATTACACAACTTTTACGGAGTATTTATCCAATGAAATTGAAATTATGAAATAATACTTCGTTATTTGTTGATGCATGATGTTGGTGGTTGTGGAATTCTTGTAATTTTTGCAAGGTACAAATAATGTTATCAGAAAAGTTTCGAGTACATCGATGATGAAAGTGTAAAATCAAACATATATTTGAATAATATACTTGATTTATTATGAGCTGGAATTCATTGAATTAAAACAGAGATTGTAGTTAATGATGGTTAAGTTGCTGACGAAGGATGTACATCATAGCATATTAGTAATATGAATTAACCGAGTAGTTAAGATTCATACATAATAGCTTAGTACAGAAAGATTTATTTTGATCTCAAAATTTATATATATAAAATATACATATAATTTCTTCAGAGGGAATGAGTTAATACTTCATAACTCGTTGATACAATATACGCGTTATTGATTCGTAATGATGTCCACAGTGTTTCTTGAACTGACGGAGTTTGTGATGTTATAGGTGCTGCTGATTCTAATGACACTGACGGCATTGACTGTGATGGTGATGCTACGGTACTGTTGATGCTGTTGGTAAAACAAGTCTAGCTTATAAATCACGCATCATTCTTGTCAAGATTTCTACTCTTTCTTCTATCATTTTGATTCACTCATCTGATTTATGGTTAGGGTTAGAATAGATAATCTCTAACACTTTAGAGATTACATAATCGCCGTGGAATGTTTCTCCAATGAAGTTATGAATTAATACTTCGTCAGTTATTGTTGTTGGTACTCCTTGGTATCTATAGTGCGTATGACGTTGATGCTCGTGGGACAGATTGTGAAGTTGAGGTTTACGACGCGGTTGTGGTTGGGGGTGGTAATGGTACTTTTGGCATTGATGATGGTGGTACTGGTTATGCTGCTGGTGCTGCTGCTGGTGTTTGTAACCTTTGCACCATATTCTCCAAAGCCACTACCCGAGCACGAAGCTCGTTGACTTCTTCTATTACACCAGGGTGATTGTCGGTTCGGACGAGCGGATAAATAAAATCTAGAATTTGATGTATTATATAATCGTTATGAGATACTCGGGAAATGAAAGAGAAAATGGTGTTTCGGATTGGTTCACCGGTAAGTGCTTCAGGTTCTTCGTCAAGAGGGCAATGTGGTGGATGGAAAGGATAGCCTTCTTCTTGTATCCAATGATTGAGGGGGCTACGAACCCATCCCCAATTCATCCAGAATAGGTGATGACTGATTGGTTGATCCATTCCGGTCACACTGCTTTCGGAGCTTGAGTGAGATTCCATTTCGGAATCCGAGTGACTTGAACTAACGACGAATTCCATTTCGTACGATTGGATAAAGGATTTTTTGATATAAAATGATATTTCTGGCTATCGGGTGGTATTCTATTTACATAGGATATCTATATATATAGATCAAAAGATTTCGTAGATTACGGAGGAATTTGCGGGATATGTCAGGCAAAGTTTAAAGTAACAGATATGATAAGATATGATTTAGCAGTTATGCTAACATATGAATTTTGTCTATACACTACTTATGCATTTAATGTAGCAAGATGTGTCTAGACTAATAATGATAATCAGGTAATTTCCTAAGGAAGATAAGCAGATAATTTCCGACTAGAAATGATAAGCAAAACTTTTGACATGCAGACATGGTCGAAGTCCATACTCACTAATGCATCCTAACGACTTATCAGTTAGACACACTAATGCAGACCTGGTTCGCTAAGACCACCGCTTTGATACCACATGTAAAGACCCATCCTAATCCACAAGAACGAATACAATAACATATGATTACATCGCGAGGTATTTGACCTCTATATGATACATTTTACAAACATTGCATTCGTTTTAAAAGACAATCTTTCATTACATCAAAAGTTGACAGGCATGCATACCATTTCGTAATATCCATCTATAAATGATCTAATTTGTCATTTACTTAATCATAATCTTTACTGAACTCAACGACTTGAATGCAACGTCTTTTGAAATATGCCATGAATGATTCTAAGTAATATCTTTAAAATGAGCTAATGCACAGCGGAAGATTTCTTTTATACCTGAGAATAAACATGCTTTAAAATGTCAACCAAAAGGTTGGTGAGTTCAATAGTTTATCATAATCATTCATTTCCATCATTTTAATAGACCACAAGAATTTCATTTCCAGTTCTCATAAATATACGTCCCATGCATAGAGACAAAAATCATTCATATGGATTGAACACCTGGTAAACGACATTAACAAGATGCATATAAGAATATCCCCTATCATTCCGGGAAATCCTTCGGACATGATAAAAACGAATTCGAAGTACTAAAGCATCCGGTACTTTGGATTCATTTAATACTAACGATACTTTTAATAATAAAAATAATGATAAAAAAAATAATAAGAACGATAATTTTATCTAATCAATATCTTACAATATTTTAATTTTATCATGATACTCAAACATATTATTTCTTAATCGATTCATTTAATAGCTTTTAATCGTCTTTTATATCTCGTTCGTGTTAATGATAATAATAGTAATTATAATAATTAGGTGCTACTAATATTAGTTTCTAGTTATAATAATACTAATGGTAATAAATATTACGATAATATTAATGATAATACTAATTATAACTTTAACGATAATAACGATAGTAATAATAATAAAATAACAATTTTTAATGATAATATATTTTATGGATAATGATAATGATAATAATAATAATAATAATAATAATAATAATAATAATAATAATAATAATAATAATAATAATAATAATAATAATAATAATAATAATAATAATAATAATTAGATAAAAACTAGAACGACGATAATAACGACGATAATACTAATCATTTTTAATAATAATACAAAAATTCAATTGACTATAACTTCTAATCCGTTCATCAAAACCATTCGATATCTAAATGAAAAGTTCTTAATTTTTCGCTAGCTTTCCAATGACATGCATATCTTATACCTTATCTCAACCGCATATGTAACTAATTCAGGATTCAACATAACCTATCTAACAACAATATCAAAAATACAAGCATGCATAATCCTATATACTCGAGCACTAGTCAGGGATACACTAATAATATATAAAAGTTAAGTTATGAGTGCTCACGTATCAATATTGAGATTCAATATTGCAGGAAAGGTACGTAGACGCAATGGAGATGATAAATACTAGTTTGACCTCACGAGCATACCCATGAACCATACCCATCACTTCCATAGCTATAACCCATAATTTCCTTAGCCCTATCCTACTCGAAAACCAGTTTTTAAAACCCATTTTAAACCACTCGAGCAGCACTCCTTCGTAGTATTTATATGTATAATACTAATAATAACACTCCTTCTTATAAGTTTAATAACAATATTAATCTTAATAATAATAATAATAATAATAATAATAATAATAATAATAATAATAATAATAATAATAATAATAATAATAATTATAATAATAATAATTATAATTAATATATATATATAGGGAGTACGATAGATGGATAGATTGAATTTGTGAATCAGTACGCGAAAATGATCGAGCTTTAAAGGAAGTATTCCTCACCTAACCGATGATTGATCATAATTTAAATAATATAATAATATAATAATATAATATAATATATATATAAAACGTGTTAAAATAGTGACAATAGTGAAGAATAGTGAAGCTTCCTCAATTATGTAAACATTACACGTTTCGCGTAAAGTTTACAAATTCTGCGTAATGTTTTGAAATATTACGCGTTTCGCGTAGATGGGTAAGCGATCCGCATATGGTGTCTTCACAAAAGTTGTAGATTTTTGAGTTACGGTCGTTTGGACACCGGAATCACCCTTTTTCGAGTCAGTATGATTTAGTTATGATTTTTCTCGTGCAAGTGCGCAGGTTTAGTGATTTTCATCATTTTAACTTGTAATCTTGAGATGAAATGTTGTAGTCTTTTAGTGCTCATTAGAAATCTTTATTTTATCTTTATTTTTATTTTCATATCATTGAAAATCCATAAAAACATTTTATAATCAAATTCTATTATATCAAAAAAAAAAAGTTTTCGTACGTTTGAAACTAAATCAAATAATACTATAAGGTTTAGTTTTCCAAAACTACTTATATTCAAAATCATTTTATTCAAAGGTTTAAATAACAGAAATTGTTATATCATAAAACATTTTCATTTCATAAAGTAAAATTATATAATATATAAGTCATAATGGTTTCCAGTTTTTACTTACAGTTTATTCGTGAATCGTAGGGTTAAGTCCAATGGACAATTAAACGTATGAAATTGTTTTAAATCAACATATCCATTTGCTTATTTTGTCGACATCCATTTACATTTCATGTTCTTACTATTAATTTTATGAAAGTTAAATAATTAACTTATCAAGAGTCACGAGAAAGTTATTGTAAAGCATGCATTGAAAATTAAGCAGGAATCTCTACTAACTTTTGTCCAGTTACCGTTAATTAACCCTTTTGTTCTTACTTGTAAATCACTTTACCAATCATTCCGAATACCATTAAAAAGGAAAGGTTTCTTAAATCAAAGTGGACCTTTCAACAGAGACTCGTAATCATACAATGTATCTGATAAATCAATCATTAGATATTATCTTTTAATTCCGCTGATAAATATCTTGAAATAATTACGTTCATGTAAAGTATTATTCATCTAATACTTTGTTAACGTTTTCAAGTTATAATATATATATATATATATATATATATATATATATATATATATATATATATATATATATATATATATATATATACACACACACACACACATATACATATATAATCATATACGTTCAATTAATGGTTCGTGAATCATTGGAATTTGGTCGAGGTTTAAATGTGTAGTGACCCGAACTTTTCCATGTTTATATATATATTAAATAAAATTGTTATTTACATGATTAAGTGTTTCCAACATGTTAAGCAATCAAACTTGTTAAGACTTGATTAGACAATTGACCACCCAAGTTGACCGGTGATTCACGAACGTTAAAACTTGTAAAAACTATACGATGACATATATATGGTTATATATATAGTTAACATGATTTTATTATAAGTATGTATCTCATTAGGTATTTTAACAATGAGTTATATACATAAAAATGAGACTATTAATTTAAGAAACTCGAAAACGATATATATAACGATTATCGTTATAACAACGTCTTACTAGGTACATATGAATCATATTAAGATATTGATACACTTGGTTAATTATGTTAAATGATAAGTAAATATATTATTAAGTGTATTAACAATGAAATACATATGTAAAAATAAGACTACTAACTTAATGATTTCGAAACGAGACATATATGTAATGATTATCGTTGTAACGACATTTAACTGTATATATATCATACTAAGATATATTATATATCATAATATCATGATAATATAACAATTTAACATCTCATTTGTTATAATAAACAATGGGTTAACAACATTCAACAAGATCGTTAACCTAAAGGTTTCAAAACAACATTTACATGTAACGACTAACGATGACTTAACGACTCAGTTAAAATGTATATACATGTAGTGTTTTAATATATATTCATACACTTTTGAAAGACTTCAAGACACTTATCAAAATACTTCTACTTAACAAAAATGCTTACAATTACATCCTCGTTCAGTTTCATCAACAATTCTACTCGTATGCACCCGTATTCGTACTCGTACAATACACAGCTTTTAGATGTATGTACTATTGATATATACACTCTAATGATCAGCTCTTAGCAGCCCATGTGAGTCACCTAACACATGTGGGAACCATCATTTGGCAACTAGCATGAAATATCTCATAAAATTACAAAAATATGAGTAATCATTCATGACTTATTTACATGAAAACAAAATTACATATCCTTTATATCTAATCCATACACCAACGACCAAAAATACCTACAAACACTTTCATTCTTCAATTTTCTTCATCTAATTGATCTCTCTCAAGTTCTATCTTCAAGTTCTAAGTGTTCTTCATAAATTCCAAAAGTTCTAGTTTCATAAAATCAAGAATACTTCCAAGATTGCAAGTTTACTTCCAAGTTTTCTAAATCCATTCCAAGTAATCATCCAAGATCAAGAAACCTTTGTTACTTACAGTAGGTTATCTTTCTAATACAAGGTAATAATCATATTCAAACTTTAATTCAATTTCTATAACTATAACAATCTTATTTCGAGTGGAAATCTTACTTGAAATTGTTTTCGTGTCATGATTCTGCTTCAAGAACTTTCAAGCCATCCAAGGATCCTTTGAAGCTAGATCCATTTTTCTTATTTCCAGTAGGTTTATCCAAGGAACTTGAGGTAGTAATGATGTTCATACCATCATTTGATTCATACATATAAAGCTATCTTATTCGAAGGTTTAAACTTGTAATCACTAGAACATAGTTTAGTTAATTCTAAACTTGTTCGCAAATAAAAGTTAATCCTTCTAACTTGACTTTTAAAATCAACTAAACACATGTTCTATATCTATATGATATGCTAACTTAATGATTTAAAACCTGGAAACACGAAAAACACCGTAAAACCGGATTTACGCCGTCGTAGTAACACCGCGGGCTGTTTTGGGTTAGTTAATTAAAAACTATGATAAACTTTGATTTAAAAGTTGTTATTCTGGGAAAATGATTTTTATTATGAACATGAAACTATATCCAAAAATTATGGTTAAACTCAAAGTGGAAGTATGTTTTCTAAAATGGTCATCTAGACGTCGTTCTTTCGACTGAAATGACTACCTTTACAAAAACGACTTGTAACTTATTTTTTCGACTATAAACCTATACTTTTTCTGTTTAGATTCATAAAATAGAGTTCAATATGAAACCATATCAATTTGATTCACTCAAAACGGATTTAAAATGAAGAAGTTATGGGTAAAACAAGATTGGATAATTTTTCTCATTTTAGCTACGTGAAAATTGGTAACAAATCTATTCCAACCATAACTTAATCAACTTGTATTGTATATTATGTAATCTTGAGATACCATAGACACGTATACAATGTTTCGACCTATCATGTCGACACATCTATATATATTTCGGAACAACCATAGACACTCTATATGTGAATGTTGGAGTTAGCTATACAGGGTTGAGGTTGATTCCAAAATATATATAGTTTGAGTTGTGATCAATACTGAGATACGTATACACTGGGTCGTGGATTGATTCAAGATAATATTTAACGATTTATTTCTGTACATCTAACTATAGACAACTAGTTGTAGGTTACTAACGAGGACAGCTGACTTAATAAACTTAAAACATCAAAACATATTAAAAGTGTTGTAAATATATTTTGAACATACTTTGATATATATGTATATATTGTTATAGGTTCGTGAATCAACCAGTGGCCAAGTCTTACTTCCCGACGAAGTAAAAATCTGTGAAAGTGAGTTATAGTCCCACTTTTAAAATCTAATATTTTTGGGATGAGAATACATGCAGGTTTTATAAATGATTTACAAAATAGACACAAGTACGTGAAACTACATTCTATGGTTGAATTATCGAAATCGAATATGCCCCTTTTTATTAAGTCTGGTAATCTAAGAATTAGGGAACAGACACCCTAATTGACGCGAATCCTAAAGATAGATCTATTGGGCCTAACAAACCCCATCCAAAGTACCGGATGCTTTAGTACTTCGAAATTTATATCATATTCGAAGGGTGTCCCGGAATGATGGGGATATTCTTATATATGCATCTTGTTAATATCGGTTACCAGGTGTTCACCATATGAATGATTTTTATCTCTATGTATGGGATGTGTATTGAAATATGAAATCTTGTGGTCTATTGTTATGATTTTATATATATAGGTTAAACCTATAACTCACCAACATTTTTGTTGACGTTTAAAGCATGTTTATTCTCAGGTGAATACTAAGAGCTTTCGCTGTTGCATACTAAAATAAGGACAAGATTTGGAGTCCATGTTTGTATGATATTGTGTAAAAACTGCATTCAAGAAACTGATTTCGATGTAACATATTTGTATTGTAAACCATTATGTAATGGTCGTGTGTAAACAGGATATTTTAGATTATCATTATTTGATAATCTACGTAAAGCTTTTTAAACCTTTATTTATGAAATAAAGGTTATGGTTTGTTTTAAAAATGAATGCAGTCTTTGAAAAACGTCTCATATAGAGGTCAAAACCTCGCAACGAAATCAATTAATATGGAACGTTTTTAATCAATAAGAACGGGATATTTCAAAATGAATGTACAAACATAGTTTAAAACTCTTGAGATTCAACTTAACAACCTTTGCTTATCGTGTCGGAATAATATAAAGATAAAGTTTAAATTTGTTCGGAAATTTTCGGGTCATCACAACCAAGGGTACCTTGTTGAGTGCAACGCACCACATCTCAAACAATACAATCTTCCCTATGGTGTAAGGATGTAGTTGCCCTAATCCTACGCAGAAATGATCTAAAACGCCTAGGAAGAAGTCGGAAGGTGGCACTCTAAAATTGCCATGCTTAAACGCATGCTCATATATGGCTACTTTGTTCTCTGGCGGTTTGTGGGCACGTTGATTAGATTGGGGAGGCACAAGATTGTACTGTGCTAACGGTGGGTATTGTTTCACTAAAGAATCTATATGCATTTGCTCTATAATTGATACTACACTATCTACATACGTCTCATTAGCTTTAGTCATTTTCTATAAGTGATCGGAGAATAACTAACCTCTTGAAGATTGGCCGGAATGTTCGGGAATTGATCGGAATGTGAATTAGCAGCGTATTGGAGAAGGTTGTGGCAGAAAAATGGAAATGAATGTGAATTGGGTCTATTTATAGTGAAGATTGGGGGTCATGGGGTGAAATGGTCTCATCGTGGCTGTACACGTGTAACGCAATCAACGGATAGCATTTTCTGTACGCGCGTGGATGTCAGTTTGGTATGGTTCACTAGGAGCGCGTGGCTGACACGCGCCTGCCAACTGCCACTTTACGTCTTGTCAGCCGAATGGGTTTCTGCGACAGTGACAGACATTTAATGACCTCAAAACGCACGCAGAAAATTAAATTCTAGCCGTTTTCTTGTTTTTTCTTTTTCGCTTAATAGTTTGATATCATATGTCTTGCGTCATATAACATCAAACTGGGGGGGACATAATGATACCGCAACCAGCATGCGCAATATATACGTATGCGGGCACTCGCTAGTGAAATGTCCCGTTCTTATTGATTAAAAACGTTCCATATTAATTGATTTCGTTGCAAGGTTTTGACCTCTATATGAGACGTTTTTCAAAGACTGCATTCATTTTTAAAACAAACCATAACCTTTATTTCATAGATAAAGGTTTTAAAAAGCTTTACGTAGATTATCAAATAATGATAATCTAAAATATCCTGTTTACACACGACCATTACATAATGGTTTACAATACAAATATGTTACAACAAAATAAGTTTCTTGAATGCAGTTTTTACACAATATCATACAAGCATGGACTCCAAATCTTGTCCTTATTTAAGTATGCGACAGCGGAAGCTCTTAATAATCACCTGAGAATAAACATGCTTAAAACGTCAAAAAAAATGTTGGTGAGTTATAGGTTTAACCTATATATATATATAATCGTAACAATAGACCACAAGATTTCATATTTCAATACACATCCCATACATAGAGATAAAAATCATTCATATGGTGAACACCTGGTAACCGACAATAACAAGATGCATATATAAGAATATCCCCATCATTCCGGGACACCCTTCGGATATGATATAAATTTCGAAGTACTAAAGCATCCGGTACTTTGGATGGGGTTTGTTAGGCCCAATAGATCTATCTTTAGGATTCGCGTCAATTAGGGTGTCTGTTCCCTAATTCTTAGATTACCAGACTTAATAAAAAGGGGCATATTCGATTTCGATAATTCAACCATAGAATGTAGTTTCACGTACTTGTGTCTATTTTGTAAATCATTTATAAAACCTGCATGTATTCTCATCCCAAAAATATTAGATTTTAAAAGTGGGACTATAACTCACTTTCACAGATTTTTACTTTGTCGGGAAGTAAGACTTGGCCACTGGTTGATTCACGAACCTATAACAATATATACATGTATATCAAAGTATGTTCAAAATATATTTACAACACTTTTAATATATTTTGATGTTTTAAGTTTATTAAGTCAGTTGTCCTCGTTAGTAACCTACAACTAGTTGTCCACAGTTAGATGTACAGAAATAAATCGATAAATATTATCTTGAATCAATCCACGACCCAGTGTATACGTATCTCAGTATTGATCACAACTCAAACTATATATATTTTGGAATCAACCTCAACCCTGTATAGCTAACTCCAACATTCACATATAGAGTGTCTATGGTTGTTCCGAAATATATATAGATGTGTCGACATGATAGGTCGAAACATTGTATACGTGTCTATGGTATCTCAAGATTACATAATATACAATACAAGTTGATTAAGTTATGGTTGGAATAGATTTGTTACCAATTTTCACGTAGCTAAAATGAGAAAAATTATCCAATCTTGTTTTACCCATAACTTCTTCATTTTAAATCCGTTTTGAGTGAATCAAATTGCTATGGTTTCATATTGAACTCTATTTTATGAATCTAAACAGAAAAAGTATAGGTTTATAGTCGGAAAAATAAGTTACAAGTCGTTTTTGTAAAGGTAGTCATTTCAGTCGAAAGAACGACGTCTAGATGACCATTTTAGGAAACATACTTCCACTTTGAGTTTAACCATAATTTTTGGATATAGTTTCATGTTCATAATAAAAATCATTTTCTCAGAATAACAACTTTTAAATCAAAGTTTATCATAGTTTTTAATTAACTAACCCAAAACAGCCCGCGGTGTTACTACGACGGCGTAAATCCGGTTTTACGGTGTTTTTCGTGTTTCCAGGTTTTAAATCATTAAGTTAGCATATCATATAGATATAGAACATGTGTTTAGTTGATTTTAAAAGTCAAGTTAGAAGGATTAACTTTTGTTTGCGAACAAGTTTAGAATTAACTAAACTATGTTCTAGTGATTACAAGTTTAAACCTTCGAATAAGATAGCTTTATATGTATGAATCGAATGATGTTATGAACATCATTACTACCTTAAGTTACTTGGATAAACCTACTGGAAAAGAGAAAAATGGATCTAGCTTCAATGGATCCTTGGATGGCTCGAAGTTCTTGAAGCAGAATCATGACACGAAAACAAGTTCAAGTAAGATCATCACTTGAAATAAGATTGTTATAGTTATAGAAATTGAACCAAAGTTTGAATATGATTATTACCTTGTATTAGAATGATAACCTACTGTAAGAAACAAAGATTTCTTGAGGTTGGATGATCACCTTACAAGATTGGAAGTGAGCTAGCAAACTTGAAAGTATTCTTGATTTTATGAAACTAGAACTTTTGGAATTTATGAAGAACACTTAGAACTTGAAGATAGAACTTGAGAGAGATCAATTAGATGAAGAAAATTGAAGAATGAAAGTGTTTGTAGGTGTTTTTGGTCGTTGGTGTATGGATTAGATATAAAGGATATGTAATTTTGTTTTCATGTAAATAAGTCATGAATGATTACTCATATTTTTGTAATTTTATGAGATATTTCATGCTAGTTGCCAAATGATGGTTCCCACATGTGTTAGGTGACTCACATGGGCTGCTAAGAGCTGATCATTGGAGTGTATATACCAATAGTACATACATCTAAAAGCTGTGTATTGTACGAGTACGAATACGGGTGCATACGAGTAGAATTGTTGATGAAACTGAACGAGGATGTAATTGTAAGCATTTTTGTTAAGTAGAAGTATTTTGATAAGTGTATTGAAGTCTTTCAAAAGTGTATAAATACATATTAAAACACTACATGTATATACATTTTAACTGAGTCGTTAAGTCATCGTTAGTCGTTACATGTAAGTGTTGTTTTGAAACCTTTAGGTTAACGATCTTGTTAAATGTTGTTAACTCAATGTTTATAATATCAAATGAGATTTTAAATTATTATATTATCATGATATTATCATGTATGAATATCTCTTAATATGATATATATACATTAAATGTCTTTACAACGATAATCGTTACATATATGTCTCGTTTAAAAATCATTAAGTTAGTAGTCTTGTTTTTACATATGTAGTTCATTGTTAATATACTTTATGATATGTTTTCTTATCATAGTATCATGTTAACTATATATATATATCCATATATATGTCATCATATAGTTTTTACAAGTTTTAACGTTCGTGAATCACCGATCAACTTGGGTGGTCAATTGTCTATATGAAACATATTTCAATTAATCAAGTCTTAACAAGTTTGATTGCTTAACATGTTGGAAACATTTAATCATGTAAATATCAATCTCAATTAATATATATAAACATGGAAAAGTTCGGGTCACTACAGTACCTACCCGTTAAATAAATTTCGTCCCGAAATTTTAAGCTGTTGAAGGTGTTGACGAATCTTCTGGAAATAGATGCGGGTATTTCTTCTTCATCTGATCTTCACGCTCCCAGGTGAACTCGGGTCCTCTACGAGCATTCCATCGAACCTTAACAATTGGTATCTTGTTTTGCTTAAGTCTTTTAACCTCACGATCCATTATTTCGACGGGTTCTTCGATGAATTGAAGTTTTTCGTTGATTTGGATTTCATCTAACGGAATAGTGAGATCTTCTTTAGCAAAACATTTCTTCAAATTTGAGACGTGGAAAGTGTTATGTACAGCCGCGAGTTGTTGAGGTAACTCTAGTCGGTAAGCTACTGGTCCGACACGATCAATAATCTTGAATGGTCCAATATACCTTGGATTTAATTTCCCTCGTTTACCAAATCGAACAACGCCTTTCCAAGGTGCAACTTTAAGCATGACCATCTCTCCAATTTCAAATTCTATATCTTTTCTTTTAATGTCAGCGTAGCTCTTTTGTCGACTTTGGGCGGTTTTCAACCGTTGTTGAATTTGGATGATCTTCTCGGTAGTTTCTTGTATAATCTCCGGACCCGTAATCTGTCTATCCCCCACTTCACTCCAACAAATCGGAGACCTGCACTTTCTACCATAAAGTGCTTCAAACGGCGCCATCTCAATGCTTGAATGGTAGCTGTTGTTGTAGGAAAATTCTGCTAACGGTAGATGTCGATCCCAACTGTTTCCAAAATCAATAACACATGCTCGTAGCATGTCTTCAAGCGTTTGTATCGTCCTTTCGCTCTTCCCATCAGTTTGTGGATGATAGGCAGTACTCATGTCTAGACGAGTTCCTAATGCTTGCTGTAATGTCTGCCAGAATCTTGAAATAAATCTGCCATCCCTATCAGAGATAATAGAGATTGGTATTCCATGTCTGGAGACGACTTCCTTCAAATACAGTCGTGCTAACTTCTCCATCTTGTCATCTTCTCTTATTGGCAGGAAGTGTGCTGATTTGGTGAGACGATCAACTATTACCCAAATAGTATCAAAACCACTTGCAGTCCTTGGCAATTTAGTGATGAAATCCATGGTAATGTTTTTCCATTTCCATTCCGGGATTTCGGGTTGTTGAAGTAGACCTGATGGTTTCTGATGCTCAGCTTTGACCTTAGAACACGTCAAACATTCTCCTACGTATTTAGCAACATCGGCTTTCATACCCGGCCACCAAAAATGTTTCTTGAGATCCTTGTACATCTTCCCCGTTCCAGGATGTATTGAGTATCTGGTTTTATGAGCTTCTCTAAGTACCATTTCTCTCATATCTCCAAATTTTGGTACCCAAATCCTTTCAGCCCTATACCGGGTTCCGTCTTCCCGAATATTAAGATGCTTCTCCGATCCTTTGGGTATTTCATCCTTTAAATTTCCCTCTTTTAAAACTCCTTGTTGCGCCTCCTTTATTTGAGTAGTAATGTTATTATGAATCATTATATTCATAGATTTTACTCGAATGGGTTCTCTGTCCTTCCTGCTCAAGGCATCGGCTACCACATTTGCCTTCCCCGGGTGGTAACGAATCTCAAAGTCGTAATCATTCAATAATTCAATCCACCTACGCTGCCTCATATTCAGTTGTTTCTGATTAAATATGTGTTGAAGACTTTTGTGGTCGGTATATATAATACTTTTGACCCCATATAAGTAGTGCCTCCAAGTCTTTAATGCAAAAACAACCGCGCCTAATTCCAAATCATGCGTCGTATAATTTTGTTCGTGAATCTTCAATTGTCTAGACGCATAAGCAATCACCTTCGTTCGTTGCATTAATACACAACCGAGACCTTGCTTTGATGCATCACAATAAATCACAAAATCATCATTCCCTTCAGGCAATGACAATATAGGTGCCGTAGTTAGCTTTTTCTTCAATAACTGAAACGCTTTCTCTTGTTCATCATTCCATTCAAATTTCTTCCCTTTATGCGTTAATGCAGTCAAGGGTTTTGCTATTCTGGAAAAGTCTTGGATGAACCTTCTGTAGTAACCAGCTAGTCCTAAAAACTGGCGTATGTGTTTCGGAGTTTTCGGGGTTTCCCACTTTTCAACAGTTTCTATCTTTGCCGGATCCACCTTAATACCTTCTTTGTTCACTATGTGACCGAGGAATTGAACTTCTTCCAACCAAAATGCACACTTTGAAAACTTAGCGTACAATTCTTCCTTCCTCAATAGTTCTAACACCTTTCTCAAATGTTCACCGTGTTCTTGGTCATTCTTTGAGTAAATAAGTATGTCATCAATGAAAACAATGACAAACTTGTCAAGGTATGGTCCACACACTCGGTTCATAAGGTCCATGAACACAGTTGGTGCATTAGTTAAACCAAACGGCATGACCATAAACTCGTAATGACCATAACGTGTTCTGAAAGCAGTCTTTGGAATATCATCTTCTTTCACCCGCATTTGATGATACCCGGAACGTAAGTCAATCTTTGAATAAACAGACGAGCCTTGTAGTTGATCAAATAAGTCGTCGATTCTCGGTATTGGGTAGCGGTTCTTGATGGTAAGTTTGTTCAACTCTCGGTAGTCGATACACAACCTGAATGTACCATCTTTCTTCTTGACAAACAAAACAGGAGCTCCCCACGGTGATGTGCTTGGTCGAATGAAACCACGCTCTAAAAGTTCTTGTAATTGGCTTTGCAGTTCTTTCATCTCGCTGGGTGCGAGTCTGTAAGGAGCACGAGCTATTGGTGCAGCTCCTGGTACAAGATCTATTTGAAATTCAACGGATCGATGTGGGGGTAATCCCGGTAATTCTTTCAGAAATACATCGGGAAATTCTTTTGCGACGGGAACATCATTGATGCTCTTTTCTTCAGTTTGTACTTTCTCGACGTGTGCTAGAACAGCATAGCAACCTTTTCTTATTAGTTTTTGTGCCTTCAAATTACTAATAAGATGTAGCTTCGTGTTGCCCTTTTCTCCGTACACCATTAAGGGTTTTCCTTTTTCTCGTATAATGCGAATTGCATTTTTGTAACAAACGATCTCCGCTTTCACTTCTTTCAACCAGTCCATACCGATTATCACATCAAAACTCCCTAACTCTACTGGTATCAAATCAATCTTAAATGTTTCGCTAACCAGTTTAATTTCTCGATTCCGACATATATTATCTGCTGAAATTAATTTACCATTTGCTAATTCGAGTAAAAATTTACTATCCAAAGGCGTCAATGGACAACTTAATTTAGCACAAAAATCTCTACTCATATAGCTTCTATCCGCACCCGAATCAAATAAAACGTAAGCAGATTTATTGTCAATAAGAAACGTACCCGTAACAAGCTCCGGGTCTTCCTGTGCCTCTGCCGCATTAATATTGAAAACTCTTCCACGGCCTTGTCCATTCGTGTTCTCCTGGTTCGGGCAATTTCAAATAATGTGGCCCGGTTTTCCACATTTATAACAAACTACATTGGCATAACTTGCTCCGACACTACTTGCTCCGCCATTACTCGTTCCGACACCATTTGTTCCTTTCGTTCTATTAACCCCTGGTCCGTAGACCTCACACTTCGCCGCGCTATGACCATTTCTTTTACACTTGTTGTAAAATTTGGTGCAGAACCCCGAGTGATTCTTTTCACACCTTTGGCATAGCTGCTTCTGATTGTTGTTGTTGTTGCGGTTATTATTGTTGTTGGGATGATTGTTGTAGTTGCTGTTGTTGTTGTTGTTGTTGTTGTTGTTGGGCCATTTGTTGTAGTTGCGATTGATGTTGCGATTGTTGGGATAATTGTTGCGATTATTGTTGTAATTGCTGTTGTTGTTGTATTGGTGATTCTTATCACCGTTTTCCTCCCACTTTCTTTTGACTTGCTTCACATTGGCCTCTTCAGCAGTCTGTTCTTTAATTCTTTCTTCAATTTGGTTCACGAGTTTGTGAGCCATTCTACATGCCTGTTGTATGGAGGCGGGCTCGTGTGAACTTATATCTTCTTGGATTCTTTCCGGTAATCCTTTCACAAACGCGTCGATCTTCTCTTCCTCATCTTCGAATGCTCCCGGACACAATAGGCACAATTATGTGAATCGTCTTTCGTACGTGGTAATATCAAATCCTTGGGTTCGTAACCCTCTAAGTTCTGTCTTGAGCTTATTGACCTCGGTTCTGGGACGGTACTTCTCGTTCATCAAGTGCTTGAATGCTGACCACGGTAGTGCGTACGCATCGTCTTGTCCCACTTGCTCTAGATAGGTATTCCACCATGTTAACGCAGAACCTGTGAAGGTATGCGTAGTGTACTTTACTTTGTCCTCTTCAGTACACTTACTTATGGCAAACACCGATTCGACCTTCTCGGTCCACCGTTTCAATCCGATCGGTCCTTCGGTTCCATCAAATTCCAAAGGTTTGCAGGCAGTGAATTCTTTGTAGGTGCATCCTACACGATTTCCTGTACTGCTAGATCCAAGGTTATTGTTGGTATGTAGCGCAGCCTGTACTGCGGCTATGTTTGAAGCTAGAAAAGTACGGAATTCCTCTTCATTCATATTCACGGTGTGTCGAGTAGTCGGTGCCATTTCCTTCAAAATAGTTAAATGGAACAAGTTAATCATACAGAATATTAAGAGTAGTTAATAGTATTTCGTAGCATAATATGAACTCATTTATAAAAGCTTTTTCTTCATATTAGCGTTTTATAAGTTTAAATTCGGGTAGTACCTACCCGTTAAGTTCATACTTAGTAGCTAATATACAATTCAACTACTACAATTCTATATGAAAAACTAATTATAATAATATTTCGCGTTCAAACTTTTACACAATATTTTATAAACTTACAATACCGCTTATTTTACATATAGCATGAAATATAGCACACAATAAATTTGATACACGATGGTTGTGGAGATAATTCTAGCTAGTACACAAGTCGTTCAGCAAAGGCAATAAAGACACGTAATTCATACGTCCAGAAACAAGTCATGCATTCTGGTTTTACTAGGATTACTTCCCATCCTTGGTCTTGTGGAACATAACCGTTATGGCCGTTGATAAGACAGCGTGTTGTAACGTCGTCAAAGGGACGAGGGTTACGTAATGTCCAACAGTCCCGTAACAATCTAAAAACCTCATTTCTTACCCCAATTACCGACTCCGTCACTTGTGGGAACGTTTTGTTTAATAGTTGTAGCCCGATGTTCTTGTTCTCACTTTGGTGAGAAGCGAACATTACTAATCCGTAAGCATAACATGCTTCTTTATGTTGCATGTTAGCCGCTTTTTCTAAATCACGAAGTCCAATATTCGGATATATTGAGTCAAAATAATTTCTTAACCCATTGCGTAAAATAGCATTTGGGTTCCCCGCAATATATGCGTCAAAGTAAACACATCGTAACTTATGGATTTCCCAATGTGATATCCCCCATCTTTCGAACGAAAGCCTTTTATAAACCAAGGCATTCTTGGAACGTTCTTCGAATGTCTTACAAACTGATCTCGCCTTAAGTAGTTGTGCCGAAGAATTCTGACCGACTCTAGACAAGATTTCATCAATCATGTCTCCGGGTAGGTCTCTTAAAATATTGGGTTGTCTATCCATTTTGTGTTTTTAAACTGTAAAATAGACAAGAGTTAGTTTCATAAAAAAATACTTATTAATACAAGCAATTTTTACATATATCATAAAGCATAAGAACACTATATTACATATATTACACCACACGAATACAACTATCTTATTCCGACTCGCTCGTTTCTTCTTCTTCGGTTTTGGTTCGTTTTGCCAAGTTTCTAGGGATATATGATGTTCCCCTAATACGAGCCGTCGTTGTCCACATTGGTTTAGAAAAACCTGGTGGTTTAGAGGTTCCCGGGTCATTGTTACAACTTAAGGACTTCGGGGGTTGACGATACATATAAAGTTCATCGGGGTTGGAATTAGATTTCTCTATTTTTATGCCCTTTCCCTTATTATTTTCTTTTGCCTTTTTAAATTCAGTTGGGGTAATTTCTATAACATCATCGGAATTCTCGTCGGAATCCGATTCATCGGAGAATTGGTAATCCTCCCAATATTTTGCTTCCTTGGCGGAAACACCATTGACCATAATTAACCTTGGTCGGTTGGTTGAGGATTTTCTTTTACTTAACCGTTTTAATATTTCCCCCACCGGTTCTATTTCTTCATCCGGTTCCGATTCTTCTTCCGGTTCCGATTCTTCTTCCGGTTCCGACTCTTCTTCCGGTTCCTCTTCGGGAACTTGTGAATCAGTCCACGAATCATTCCAATTTACATTTGACTCTTCATTATTATTAGGTGAGTCAATGGGACTTGTTCTAGAGGTAGACATCTATCACATAATATCAAACGCGTTAAGAGATTAATATATCACATAATATTCACATGTTAAAAATATATAGTTTCCAACAAAATTTGTTAAGCAATCATTTTTCAAGTAAACACGGTCGAAGTCCAGACTCACTAATGCATCCTAAAAAACTCGATAAGACACACTAATGCAAAATTCTGGTTCTCTAAGACCAACGCTCGGATACCAACTGAAATGTCCCGTTCTTATTGATTAAAAACGTTCCATATTAATTGATTTCGTTGCGAGGTTTTGACCTCTATATGAGACGTTTTTCAAAGACTGCATTCATTTTTAAAACAAACCATAACCTTTATTTCATAGATAAAGGTTTTAAAAAGCTTTACGTAGATTATCAAATAATGATAATCTAAAATATCCTGTTTACACACGACCATTACATAATGGTTTACAATACAAATATGTTACAACAAAATAAGTTTCTTGAATGCAGTTTTTACACAATATCATACAAGCATGGACTCCAAATCTTGTCCTTATTTAAGTATGCGACAGCGGAAGCTCTTAATAATCACCTGAGAATAAACATGCTTAAAACGTCAACAAAAATGTTGGTGAGTTATAGGTTTAACCTATATATATAAAATCGTAACAATAGACCACAAGATTTCATATTTCAATACACATCCCATACATAGAGATAAAAATCATTCATATGGTGAACACCTGGTAACCGACAATAACAAGATGCATATATAAGAATATCCCCATCATTCCGGGACACCCTTCGGATATGATATAAATTTCGAAGTACTAAAGCATCCGGTACTTTGGATGGGGTTTGTTAGGCCCAATAGATCTATCTTTAGGATTCGCGTCAATTAGGGTGTCTGTTCCCTAATTCTTAGATTACCAGACTTAATAAAAAGGGGCATATTCGATTTCGATAATTCAACCATAGAATGTAGTTTCACGTACTTGTGTCTATTTTGTAAATCATTTATAAAACCTGCATGTATTCTCATCCCAAAAATATTAGATTTTAAAAGTGGGACTATAACTCACTTTCACAGATTTTTACTTCGTCGGGAAGTAAGACTTGGCCACTGGTTGATTCACGAACCTATAACAATATATACATGTATATCAAAGTATGTTCAAAATATATTTACAACACTTTTAATATATTTTGATGTTTTAAGTTTATTAAGTCAGCTGTCCTCGTTAGTAACCTACAACTAGTTGTCCACAGTTAGATGTACAGAAATAAATCGATAAATATTATCTTGAATCAATCCACGACCCAGTGTATACGTATCTCAGTATTGATCACAACTCAAACTATATATATTTTGGAATCAACCTCAACCCTGTATAGCTAACTCCAACATTCACATATAGAGTGTCTATGGTTGTTCCGAAATATATATAGATGTGTCGACATGATAGGTCGAAACATTGTATACGTGTCTATGGTATCTCAAGATTACATAATATACAATACAAGTTGATTAAGTTATGGTTGGAATAGATTTGTTACCAATTTTCACGTAGCTAAAATGAGAAAAATTATCCAATCTTGTTTTACCCATAACTTCTTCATTTTAAATCCGTTTTGAGTGAATCAAATTGCTATGGTTTCATATTGAACTCTATTTTATGAATCTAAACAGAAAAAGTATAGGTTTATAGTCGGAAAAATAAGTTACAAGTCGTTTTTGTAAAGGTAGTCATTTCAGTCGAAAGAACGACGTCTAGATGACCATTTTAGAAAACATACTTCCACTTTGAGTTTAACCATAATTTTTGGATATAGTTTCATGTTCATAATAAAAATCATTTTCTCAGAATAACAACTTTTAAATCAAAGTTTATCATAGTTTTTAATTAACTAACCCAAAACAGCCCGCGGTGTTACTACGACGGCGTAAATCCGGTTTTACGGTGTTTTTCGTGTTTCCAGGTTTTAAATCATTAAGTTAGCATATCATATAGATATAGAACATGTGTTTAGTTGATTTTAAAAGTCAAGTTAGAAGGATTAACTTTTGTTTGCAACAAGTTTAGAATTAACTAAACTATGTTCTAGTGATTACAAGTTTAAACCTTCGAATAAGATAGCTTTATATGTATGAATCGAATGATATTATGAACATCATTACTACCTTAAGTTAGTTGGATAAACCTACTGGAAAAGAGAAAAATGGATCTAGCTTCAATGGATCCTTGGATGGCTCGAAGTTCTTGAAGCAGAATCATGACACGAAAACAAGTTCAAGTAAGATCATCACTTGAAATAAGATTGTTATAGTTATAGAAATTGAACCAAAGTTTGAATATGATTATTACCTTGTATTAGAATGATAACCTACTGTAAGAAACAAAGATTTCTTGAGGTTGGATGATCACCTTACAAGATTGAAAGTGAGCTAGCAAACTTGAAAGTATTCTTGATTTTATGAAACTAGAACTTTTGGAATTTATGAAGAACACTTAGAACTTGAAGATAGAACTTGAGAGAGATCAATTAGATGAAGAAAATTGAAGAATGAAAGTGTTTGTAGGTGTTTTTGGTCGTTGGTGTATGGATTAGATATAAAGGATATGTAATTTTGTTTTCATGTAAATAAGTCATGAATGATTACTCATATTTTTGTAATTTTATGAGATATTTCATGCTAGTTGCCAAATGATGGTTCCCACATGTGTTAGGTGACTCACATGGGCTGCTAAGAGCTGATCATTGGAGTGTATATACCAATAGTACATACATCTAAAAGCTGTGTATTGTACGAGTACGAATACGGGTGCATACGAGTAGAATTGTTGATGAAACTGAACGAGGATGTAATTGTAAGCATTTTTGTTAAGTAGAAGTATTTTGATAAGTGTATTGAAGTCTTTCAAAAGTGTATAAATACATATTAAAACACTACATGTATATACATTTTAACTGAGTCGTTAAGTCATCGTTAGTCGTTACATGTAAGTGTTGTTTTGAAACCTTTAGGTTAACGATCTTGTTAAATGTTGTTAACTCAATGTTTATAATATCAAATGAGATTTTAAATTATTATATTATCATGATATTATCATGTATGAATATCTCTTAATATGATATATATACATTAAATGTCTTTACAACGATAATCGTTACATATATGTCTCGTTTAAAAATCATTAAGTTAGTAGTCTTGTTTTTACATATGTAGTTCATTGTTAATATACTTTATGATATGTTTTCTTATCATAGTATCATGTTAACTATATATATATATCCATATATATGTCATCATATAGTTTTTACAAGTTTTAACGTTCGTGAATCACCGATCAACTTGGGTGGTCAATTGTCTATATGAAACATATTTCAATTAATCAAGTCTTAACAAGTTTGATTGCTTAACATGTTGGAAACATTTAATCATGTAAATATCAATCTCAATTAATATATATAAACATGGAAAAGTTCGGGTCACTACAGCTAGCATGCATATGCGTGTACTTTGTATGCGTTATGCGGCATGCGGATTCGTATCGAATGCCTTTATTCCCGGTACGGCGGTTACTTGGTCCTCAAGTAAGTATCTTTTCCATAATTATATCCGTGATTCGGGGGAGTTGGTTATGGAAGGGATTACCATTATCTCGGATGGTTCTAGAATTAGGGTTTGTCTATATATACAAACCCTAATTATCATTCTAACCACGACAATCACGTTACGTAACCAACACCCACTGCACAATAAGCTATCATCGTACATCTTTCCAAGGTTTACAGGTTAGTCTCTTATTTGCTAGCACCTACAACCTTGCTTGGGGCCTTCTGATCAACGACCGTTATCGAAGGTGGACTTAATCACTTGGCCACCCCGCCGACATCATCATGTCGGCCAGGGTTATTCACGGTAGCCGGACCGGAGAGCCTTGTTCTAAGATCCTTAAAACCCCCCCTTTTTACGTATTGAACAGGCATATTGACCCTATGGAAAATGTATGCATGATCATCTTTATTCCTTAGATAATCAAAGTTTTCCAAACAATTTAACATAGAATTTGAGTGTCGTTTACCCTTCTCAACCCGTTCCCCTTTTCGCTATATTTCTTTTTAGATGAATCACTACCAAATCGTCCTGCTGGTATATTAACTAGTCAAAATCGTTTATTTTCAATAGTTCCTAATGGTCCACTCACAATTGTACAGGGTATCTTGTGGTCATGCTTTGATGCGTCGACCAAGGGCACGGCTTGGTAGTCTTGGCACAATGTTGTCATCATAACAAGGTTTTGTTAGGAATTTAGTGAGCCCTAGCCCTAACCCTAACCCTAACCCTATAGTTATCACTCACTGATCGACAAATAGATAATTAACAAGAACACACAAAGATAATGAACAATTTAAGTGCAAGAAACGTATAAAACATAATAATTTAATGTGGTTATGTCCAATCATTTGATCTAAATGATTGGTTTAGTCCACAGTCAAATAGAGAGAGTTTTCTTTGTTATTTTGTAGGTGTTACTAGTTACAATACAATAGGGTTTAATATATACAAAACCTAGAAGGTACACCAAAAATAAACTTAAAAAACGGATTTTCAACTTGTCCTCCAAGTAAGGACGATCCCAATTGGATCAGGATTTCTGCTCCCACCCAAGCAGACAATCCTACTTGGATCAAGATTTCTGCTCCTGATTTCTTTGTTCTTGCGACTTGTTTCGTTCTAGCTTCACACTAGAATAGGTGTATCATATATAAGTAGCTCCATTATCTCACTTTCTTTTTTCGTTTGTTTTTGTTTTTTTTTTTTTCTATTTAATTCTTAATTAAATTTGTGTAGATGTACAAATTTATAGTCATTGTGTTTTTTTGATTCTCTGCAATCAAATTTCAGGGGATTCAGAGAATCCATTACATAAGCTTCCATGTTACAGAGAATGTTTTATAATGATAAATTATTCTATTTCATGTAGTGTTGAAGTTCTGTTGACATTAAATTGGAAGTTTTTGAGTGATATGTTATGCTTGAAAAACTTAATATGTAGAATGATCATTTCGCTTTCACGTTAAGATATTAGAGTACTGGGTTATAATCCTACATCTTCTAATTGTCTTTCTAGATAACAATACTACGACACTTGTCAAAGTTACTCGGTGATAATGGAAAACAATTAATGGCAGATTTGTGTTATTACTACTAGAAGAAAAGGAGAACGGGCGACGAAGCTTTTTGCGGCGCTCAAATATCGCCACAATAAGCTAGTGGCACAAAACGACAATATTTTTGCCTTTTTGACCAGCACTTGGGTCCACCGAGCAATTGTCATCAGAGTTGGCGATGAACACCGAGCTGAATTAAGCCCCTCAGTTTTTACCTTCATCGTTGCCAATGAACACCGAGCTGAACACTGATTTGAGCTCGTTACCACTGTTCACGCTCTAAAATAATTGACAATGCCTAAACAAAAATTTGTATCATCAATGTATATACGTTTAGCATGAGAACAAAATTACTAAGTACAATATACAAAAATAATTTAAGCCCTAAACCTGACAGTTTGGTGAAAGTTAGTATACAATGAGGTTTCTATATTCTAATAGATCATGCAATCAATTAACAACATAGCAATCATTTCTACTTTAGTCCTTTCTTTTCCTAAAAACTACCTCAGTGTCCAACCCAAACCCGTCAACCTTTCTAGACCGAACCAGATCCGACTCATTAAACAACATCCTCAATGGTTTTATACTATACAAATCATTAGCAGAGTACTTATCCGACCTCCTAGATAACGCCACGTGTAACACACAAATTCCATCAGGCTTCAAAGTACGTTGTATCTCCCCCACAAATTTATCCGGATATAACGCATGGTCAAACACATTCGAAAATTCAAAGTTAAATGTCTTGTCGTTAAACGGTTGGTGATGAAAGTCACCCTTGATCACATTAGGCGGGTAGGGAACAAGATCCAACCCGATTGAATCGTTTACTCCAACCCGTTTCAAAGCCTCTACTTCTTGACCAACCCGAGCTCCTATACAAAGTGACTTTGATGAATTTGATAGTAGTTTTTCTTGTTTTAAATGGTTAAAGAATTGTTTGAAAACTTGAATTTTCCTGTCCCAGTCTCTAGAGGTCCATTTAATTCGGAGCCTAGGGTTGGTGGTTTTTTGAAGCTGGTGATGGATGTAGGTGTCATATGAGGTGTATCCGGGTCGGATCTTGAGGTCTTCGGATATGGGTCTTGGAAGAAATTTGTGGGATTGTAAAGAGAGAAATATGAGAAAGAAAATAGATAGGAGAATAAGAGATGCAAAGAAAGTTTTTTGTTGGTTTATTGTTTCTTTCATCTCTTAAAAAAAGTTATGATTTACATATCACCAATACATATATCAATCTCTCTGAAACACATGTTTCTGTCTCTACAAGATTGTGAGATGTGCATAAAATGTTTGTGAGAATGTGAGAAAGATGAGTTAAGAAGGAATGGACAAATGGATGATATAACAAGAAGTATGCATGATATAAATATAGTGGAAGAGTGTTGGTTGGTTTTCCATGATTATTATTTTCTTCCTATATTTTTTTTTTGGTAAGCGATGAAACCCTCCTATGAACGAGCACATTGGCTCCCCCATAGAAGGTAAAACCTCGGGTAATCAAGCCCCCCGAGCGCGAGACCTGGTACCGGGTGAATTGCGCATTATGCGCACACTCTAGTCACACTCACTTTTTGAACAATTAGAAAAATCACTATATTCTGCCTATATTCTGATTAGATAATTAGAAATGAGAAATCACTTAAGTATGACTACTTATCGTTAAGGGTTGATAATTAAGTTTTATAAAAAGTTAAGACTAAGGGTGTGTTTGTTTACCTCTTAATTGAATGGTTCAGCACTGAATGATGTAAAACATTCAACTTGTTTGTTTCTGACCTCTAAATGACATATGATGCATAATGGTTCAGTATTCAGTACTAAACCATTTAAAGTTGAACCACTCTTTTAACCACTAAGCAATAAGCACGTAAATTTTCTATAATATGATCTTCAAATCATATCTAAAACACTTAACAAACAAGTATTGAATTTTTTTTATTCACGTAACACGTTAATATGGTTATTTTAACCCATTGATATTATCAAGACCATTCTCAACCATTACATGATTTTAATGTATCACAAACGGTCACCTCAACGTTGCATCTGCTTAGTAATAGATCAATATCATACATAACATCATTTCTTAAACAAATTGGACCCACTATATTGATTATATAACACAATGTATAAGTATTAATGCAATTTTTTTTTATTATTATATTTTTTTTTTTTTTTTTTGAACAGCAAGTAAAACTTTCATTGATATAGTGAAATATTTACAAAGCCCTATAATGTATACATTATGATGTAGCATGAATTATGGATAAAAATAAGAAACGGAAACACAAAAAACATGCACGAAGAGCCATTAAACACCACGGCACTTGAATGACTTCGAGCTGGGGAGGAGCGGCCAGACAGTACCGCGAATGCGATGACAAAGTTGACAACTACAATCCAATTGGTACAAGGAATAATAACATCACCATCGCCAGCGTCGCCATTCAATATGTTTTATCATGACAAAGGAAATCACAAAGTGGTGAATGGCAATGAATAACTAGACAATGTCATCCATTGTTGCGGATGGCTAACTCAATGACTAGCCAGAATTGCCTAATATGCATACATGAAACTTTGTAGCATAAACTTTAGTTCATTTTAGTTTATGCATCAATTTATTTGATTAATTACTTATCTTCTCTTAAAATCCGATGGATATATGTTAGAATACGAGATTATAAAGAATACATTAATATGAATTGATAGATCTGTTTAAAAAGTGCTTCCTCTGAAAATAAGTTATATAGGTCATTATTATATAAATAAAAAACCTCGAAAATACTATTCCGATAGAAATTTTATAGATATTAACTAAGTAAATTGTATCAAAAGTAAAGGTTTTGTGTTAAATTTACTTTTGAGAAGTTACGCATGACTATTTTTTTTTTTTTTTTTTTTCGTGTAATCGTGTATGTTTCATATTCCATGGGATTTCTTATCATATGAATGGGCACTAATTTTGTGGATAAAGATAAAGAATTATTAAAGAAGAAGCACTTGATGATAATTGTCTTAAAGTGTTGGCAAAGTATTAGAGGTTTGTCAAGAAAAGTATACCTTGTTAATCATAGTTTAGGTAATGCTAAACTGCACTCAAAATAACCCTTTTTTTTTAAAAAAAAAAAAAAAAATTACTCAAATAAACCATTTACTCCGTAATAATCTCTCACGAATATACGTTATCATAAAAAAAATATTACAAACATAGACAGTCTTTTTGCCGAGTATACCGACGAATAGATGAAAAACATATTAGCCACTGAAAACACGCCACGTGTCTCCTACATTGATAAATCCATATGATATTTCGTCTAAACTGCCACATTGATAAATCCTTTTTACATACCCGACATATGTTGAACTTCATGCGAACCATAAGGTTCCGTCTTCTTTTGCAATTTTTTATTTTTTTCATACAAATGGTATTATTAATTTGGCAAGGTGCCATTTACAAGCACATAGTACAATTATACATTGAAATTTTTCACTTTACACAACCTTAGACATCCTACAATTTCATAAATTGGGCTCTTTTTCTTTCTTATGGTGCTTTTTAAACCAAATTTTTTTTTTAAACCGTTGGATCATTCGTACTACACTAGACGCTCCATTTTTAGTCACTGAATTTCCTTTTGAGACCGTTGAATCATTCGTACTTTTAGACATCATCATATGATCAAACATATTACCGAGGATAGTAATCTTGAGTGCAAAATTGAGGAGAAAAAGGTTAGATCTAATTGTTTAATCTTCGATAATCGTGCAAACTCGATCGAGAACTGTTTCCACGTGGGCGTTAAACAATCATATGATTAATCTGCTCAACCGGATTGAACAATTGATATCAAAAGAATCAATTCCGATCCAGGAAGTTAGAATTTGATCGGAATGAGAGAACTTAAATTTGAGAGTGAATTTTTGAAGAGTACAATTAAGGTGTGTTAACATGATAAATGAGTGACCTAAAGGGGCTATTTATAAGCGAAAAAGTTTGTTACGTGAGAGTTGCTGATGTGACACATGTACAACTCATGTGTTTTACAAACTTTCAGAAAAAGGGGCTTGCGTGACATACAGGCTCCCCATATGTGCGCACTGCCAGATATTTTGGAACTTACGTAACATGATACCGGATGTAACGACCCGACAAAATCGTCATTGACGGCGCTGTTAACTTAGGTCCCGTTACGTGGTCATAGTCCCTAAATGAGACGCGTTTGGCCAAAATTATGTCGCATTCATTTGAAACGTATGACTTACGAAGTTTTAAGTTACCAAACGGTTCGACAAAGAGTTTAAGTTTACAAAAGTAAAAAGTATATATGAAATGACTTGCGACTTAATATAAGTTGAAAATCACGATTTCTATAAATAGCGTAAGTATGTATGCTTTGAGTTGAATCCAAAGGCGCTATCACTAGCGTATGCATGTATGCTTGACCCCAATCAAGTAATCAAAGTGTGCGGAAGCATGTATCAAGTAGCCAAGTATGAACCTGAGAAACATATAGAAAACTGTCAACGAAAAACGTTGGTGAAATCATAGGTGTATTTGTAAACGTTGTTTTTGAACCACAAGATTTAGTATAAGTTGATTTTCCAAATCGTTTGCATTCCAAAGATGTTGTTTGTATGTTGTAGTGACCCGAACTTTTCCATGTTTATATATATTAATTGAGATTGATATTTACATGATTAAATGTTTCCAACAAGTTAAGCAATCAAACTTGTTAAGACTTGATTAATTGAAATATTTTTCATATAGACAATTGACCACCCAAGTTGACCGGTGATTCACGAACGTTAAAACTTGTAAAAACTATATGATGACATATATATGGATATATATATATATATAGTTAACATGATACTATGATAAGTAAACATATCATTAAGTATATTAACAATGAACTACATATGTAAAAACAAGACTACTAACTTAATGATTTTTAAACGAGACATATATGTAACGATTATCGTTGTAAAGACATTTAATGTATATATATCATATTAAGAGATATTCATACATGATAATATCATGATAATATAATAATTTAAAATCTCATTTGATATTATAAACATTGGGTTAACAACATTTAACAAGATCGTTAACCTAAATGTTTCAAAACAACACTTACATGTAACGACTAACGATGACTTAACGACTCAGTTAAAATGTATATACATGTAGTGTTTTAATATGTATTTATACACTTTTGAAAGACTTCAATACACTTAGCAAAATACTTCTACTTAACAAAAATGCTTACAATTACATCCTCGTTCAGTTTCATCAACAATTCTACTCGTATGCACCCGTATTCGTACTCGTACAATACACAGCTTTTAGATGTATGTACTATTGGTATATACACTCCAATGATCAGCTCTTAGCAGCCCATGTGAGTCACCTAACACATGTGAGAACCATCATTTGGCAACTAGCATGAAATATCTCATAAAATTACAAAAATATGAGTAATCATTCATGACTTATTTACATGAAAACAAAATTACATATCCTTTATATCTAATCTATACACCAACGACCAAAAATACCTACAAACACTTTCATTCTTCAATTTTCTTCATCCAATTGATCTCTCTCAAGTTCTATCTTCAAGTTCTAAGTGTTCTTCATATATTCTACAAGTTCTAGTTACATAAAATCAAGAATACTTTCAAGTTTGCTAGCTCACTTCCAATCTTGTAAGGTGATCATCCAACCTCAAGAAATCTTTGTTTCTTACAGTAGGTTATCATTCTAATACAAGGTAATAATCATATTCAAACTTTGGTTCAATTTCTATAACTATAACAATCTTATTTCAAGTGATGATCTTACTTGAACTTGTTTTCGTGTCATGATTCTGCTTCAAGAACTTCGAGCCATCCAAAGATCCGTTGAAGCTAGATCCATTTTTCTCTTTTCCAGTAGGTTTATCCAAGGAACTTAAGTTAGTAATGATGTTCATAACATCATTCGATTCATATATATAAAACTATCTTATTCGAAGGTTTAAACTCGTAATCACTAGAACATAGTTTAGTTAATTCTAAACTTGTTCGCAAACAAAAGTTAATCCTTCTAACTTGACTTTTAAAATTAACTAAACACATGTTCTATATCTATATGATATGCTAACTTAATGATTTAAAACCTGAAAACACGAAAAACACCGTAAAACCGGATTTACGCCGTCGTAGTAACACCGCGGGCTGTTTTGGGTTAGTTAATTAAAAACTATGATAAACTTTGATTTAAAAGTTGTAATTCTGAGAAAATGATTTTTATTATGAACATGAAACTATATCCAAAAATTATGGTTAAACTCAAAGTGAAAGTATGTTTTCTAAAATGGTCATCTAGACGTCGTTCTTTCGACTGAAATGACTACCCTTACAAAAACGACATGTAACTTATTTTTCCGACTATAAACCTATACTTTTCTGTTTATATTCATAAAATAGAGTTCAATATGAAACCATAGCAATTTGATTCACTCAAAACGGATTTAAAATGAAGCAGTTATGGGTAAAACAAGATTGGATAATTTTTCTCATTTTAGCTACGTGAAAATTGGTAACAAATCTATTCCAACCATAACTTAATCAACTTGTATTGTATATTATGTAATCTTGAGATACCATAGACACGTATACAATGTTTCGACCTATCATGTCGACACATCTATATATATTTCGGAACAACCATAGACACTCTATATGTGAATGTTGGAGTTAGCTATACAGGGTTGAGGTTGATTCCAAAATATATATAGTTTGAGTTGTGATCAATACTGAGATACGTATACACTGGGTCGTGGATTGATTCAAGATAATATTTATCGAATTATTTCTGTACATCTAACTGTGGACAACTAGTTATAGGTTACTAACGAGGACAGCTGACTTAATAAACTTAAAACATCAAAATATATTAAAAGTGTTGTAAATATATTTTGAACATACTTTAATATATATGTATATATTGTTATAGGTTCGTGAATCAACAGTGGCCAAGTCTTACTTCCCGACGAAGTAAAAATCTGTGAAAGTGAGTTATAGTCCCACTTTTAA
Organism: Rutidosis leptorrhynchoides; assembly: GCF_046630445.1. Lineage (NCBI taxonomy): Eukaryota > Viridiplantae > Streptophyta > Magnoliopsida > Asterales > Asteraceae > Rutidosis > Rutidosis leptorrhynchoides. The sequence goes on from NC_092336.1 coordinate 484,955,387, forward strand.
AATCTAATATTTTTGGGATGAGAATACATGCAGGTTTTATAAATGATTTACAAAATAGACACAAGTACGTGAAACTACATTCTATGGTTGAATTATCGAAATTTAATATGCCCCTTTTTATTAAGTCTGGTAATCTAAGAATTAGGGAACAGACACCCTAATTGACGCGAATCCTAAAGATAGATCTATCGGGCCCAACAAGCCCCATCCAAAGTACCGGATGCTTTAGTACTTCGAAATTTATATCATATCCGAAGGGTGTCCCGGAATGATGGGGATATTCTTATATATGCATCTTGTTAATTTCAGTTACCAGGTGTTCACCATATGAATGATTTTTATCTCTATGTATGGGATGTGTATTGAAATATGAAATCTTGTGGTCTATTATTATGATTTGATATATATAGGTTAAACATATAACTCACCAACATTTTTGTTGACGTTTTAAGCATGTTTATTCTCAGGTGATTATTAAGAGCTTCCGCTGTCGCATACTTAAATAAGGACGAGATTTGGAGTCCATGCTTGTATGATATTGTGTAAAAACTGCATTCAAGAAACTTATTTTGTTGTAACATATTTGTATTGTAAACCATTATGTAATGGTCGTGTGTAAACAGGATATTTTAGATTATCATTATTTGATAATCTACGTAAAGCTTTTTAAACCTTTATTGATGAAATAAAGGTTATGGTTTGTTTTAAAATGAATGCAGTCTTTGAAAAATGTCTCATATAGAGGTCAAAACCTCGCAACGAAATCAATTAATATGGAACATTTTTAATCAATAAGAACGGGACATTTCAGTTGGTATCCGAGCGTTGGTCTTAGAGAACTAGAATTTTGCATTAGTGTGTCTTATCGAGTTTGTTAGGATGCATTAGTGAGTCTGGACTTCGACCGTGTTTAGTTGAAAAATGATTGCTTAACAAATTTTGTTGGAAACTATATATTTTTAACATGTGAATATTATGTGATATATTAATCTCTTAACGCGTTTGATATTATGTGATAGATGTCTACCTCTAGAACAAGTCTCATTGACTCACCTAATAATAATGAAGAGTCAAATGTAAATTGGAATGATTCGTGGACTGATTCACAAGTTCCCGAAGAGGAATCGGAAGAAGAGTCGGAACCGGAAGAAGAATCGGAACCGGAAGAAGAATCGGAACCGGATGAAGAAATAGAACCGGTGGGGGAAATAATAAAATGGTTAAGTAAAAGAAAATCCTCAACCAACCGACCAAGGTTAATTATGGTCAATGGTGTTTCCGCCAAGGAAGCAAAATATTGGGAGGATTACCAATTCTCCGATGAATCGGATTCCGACGAGAATTCCGATGATGTTATAGAAATTACCCCAACTGAATTTAAAAAGGCAAAAGAAAATAATAAGGGAAAGGGCATAAAAATAGAGAAATCTAATTCCAACCCCGATGAACTTTATATGTATCGTCAACTTACCATCAAGAACCGCTACCCACTACCGAGAATCGACGACTTATTTGAACAACTACAAGGCTCGTCTGTTTATTCAAAGATTGACTTACGTTCCGGGTATCATCAAATGCGGGTGAAAGAAGATGATATTCCAAAGACTGCTTTCAGAACACGTTACGGTCATTACGAGTTTATGGTCATGCCGTTTGGTTTAACTAATGCACCAGCTGTGTTCATGGACCTTATGAACCGAGTGTGTGGACCATACCTTGACAAGTTTGTCATTGTTTTCATTGATGACATACTTATTTACTCAAAGAATGACCAAGAACACGGTGAACATTTGAGAAAGGTGTTAGAAGTATTGAGGAAGGAAGAATTGTACGCTAAGTTTTCAAAGTGTGCATTTTGGTTGGAAGAAGTTCAATTCCTCGGTCACATAGTGAACAAAGAAGGTATTAAGGTGGATCCGGCAAAGATAGAAACTGTTGAAAAGTGGGAAACCCCGAAAACTCCGAAACACATACGCCAGTTTTTAGGACTAGCTGGTTACTACAGAAGGTTCATCCAAGACTTTTCCAGAATAGTAAAACCCTTGACTGCATTAACGCATAAAGGGAAGAAATTTGAATGGAATGATGAACAAGAGAAAGCGTTTCAGTTATTGAAGAAAAAGCTAACTACGGCACCTATATTGTCATTGCCTGAAGGGAATGATGATTTTGTGATTTATTGTGACGCATCAAAGCAAGGTATCGGTTGTGTATTAATGCAACGAACGAAGGTGATTGCTTATGCGTCTAGACAATTGAAGATTCACGAACAAAATTATACGACGCATGATTTGGAATTAGGCGCGGTTGTTTTTGCATTAAAGACTTGGAGGCACTACTTATATGGGGTCAAAAGTATTATATATACCGACCACAAAAGTCTTCAACACATATTTAATCAGAAACAACTGAATATGAGGCAGCGTAGGTGGATTGAATTATTGAATGATTACGACTTTGAGATTCGTTACCACCCGGGGAAGGCAAATGTGGTAGCCGATGCCTTGAGCAGGAAGGACAGAGAACCCATTCGAGTAAAATCTATGAATATAATGATTCATAATAACCTTACTACTCAAATAAAGGAGGCGCAACAAGGAGTTTTAAAAGAGGGAAATTTAAAGGATGAAATACCCAAAGGATCGGAGAAGCATCTTAATATTCGGGAAGACGGAACCCGGTATAGGGCTGAAAGGATTTGGGTACCAAAATTTGGAGATATGAGAGAAATGGTACTTAGAGAAGCTCATAAAACCAGATACTCAATACATCCTGGAACGGGGAAGATGTACAAGGATCTCAAGAAACATTTTTGGTGGCCGGGTATGAAAGCCGATGTTGCTAAATACGTAGGAGAATGTTTGACGTGTTCTAAGGTCAAAGCTGAGCATCAGAAACCATCAGGTCTACTTCAACAACCCGAAATCCCGGAATGGAAATGGGAAAACATTACCATGGATTTCATCACTAAATTGCCAAGGACTGCAAGTGGTTTTGATACTATTTGGGTAATAGTTGATCGTCTCACCAAATCAGCACATTTCCTGCCAATAAGAGAAGATGACAAGATGGAGAAGTTAGCACGACTGTATTTGAAGGAAGTCATCTCCAGACATGGAATACCAATCTCTATTATCTCTGATAGGGATGGCAGATTTATTTCAAGATTCTGGCAGACATTACAGCAAGCATTAGGAACTCGTCTAGACATGAGTACTGCCTATCATCCACAAACTGATGGGTAGAGCGAAAGGACGATACAAACGCTTGAAGACATGCTACGAGCATGTGTTATTGATTTCGGAAACAGTTGGGATCGACATCTACCGTTAGCAGAATTTTCCTACAACAACAGCTACCATTCAAGCATTGAGATGGCGCCGTTTGAAGCACTTTATGGTAGAAAGTGCAGGTCTCCGATTTGTTGGAGTGAAGTGGGGGATAGACAAATTACGGGTCCGGAGATTATACAAGAAACTACCGAGAAGATCATCCAAATTCAACAACGGTTGAAAACCGCCCAAAGTCGACAAAAGAGCTACGCTGACATTAAAAGAAAAGATATAGAATTTGAAATTGGAGAGATGGTCATGCTTAAAGTAGCACCTTGGAAAGGCGTTGTTCGATTTGGTAAACGAGGGAAATTAAATCCAAGGTATATTGGACCATTTAAGATTATTGATCGTGTCGGACCAGTAGCTTACCGACTTGAGTTACCTCAACAACTCGCGGCTGTACATAACACTTTCCACATCTCGAATTTGAAGAAATGTTTTGCTAAAGAAGATCTCACTATTCCGTTAGATGAAATCCAAATCAACGAAAAACTTCAATTCATCGAAGAACCCGTCGAAATAATGGATCGTGAGGTTAAAAGACTTAAGCAAAACAAGATACCAATTGTTAATGTTCGATGGAATGCTCGTAGAGGACCCGAGTTCACCTGGGAGTGTGAAGATCAGATGAAGAAGAAATACCCGCATCTATTTCCAGAAGATTCGTCAACACCTTCAACAGCTTAAAATTTCGGGACGAAATTTATTTAACGGGTAGGTACTGTAGTGACCCGAACTTTTCCATGTTTATATATATTAATTGAGATTGATATTTACATGATTAAATGTTTCCAACAAGTTAAGCAATCAAACTTGTTAAGACTTGATTAATTGAAATATGTTTCATATAGACAATTGACCACCCAAGTTGACCGGTGATTCACGAACGTTAAAACTTGTAAAAACTATATGATGACATATATATGGATATATATATATAGTTAACATGATACTATGATAAGTAAACATATCATTAAGTATATTAACAATGAACTACATATGTAAAAACAAGACTACTAACTTAATGATTTTTAAACGAGACATATATGTAACGATTATCGTTGTAAAGACATTTAATGTATATATATCATATTAAGAGATATTCATACATGATAATATCATGATAATATAATAATTTAAAATCTCATTTGATATTATAAACATTGGGTTAACAACATTTATGTAACAGACTGAAACCCGGGCTAGTTGTAAGTTGTCTATTTTTGCCTTTAGGGTTTGTGCTTAGTCTTAAGTGCTTTTTATTTTAATTATTTTATTAGTATTTTAATATAATTGTGTTGTGACCAGTTTGTGACAAGGGTCCCAGAACAGGTTTGTTTATTTTATTTGGACCTCGTTTGGGTTACCTAATCTTGTGCGAAAGATATCAGATAACTGGTAAATACCCGTGTGTTGTGGGGTATGAGGTTTTAACCCTAAATTAAGTGTGAGACCAGCTAATTTCCTCTCAATTGCTCCTGAACCTTCCTCTCACTCACTCTCACCTAACTTCACCTCCTTCAAACAACCCTAAATCATTTGATCTCGAATTAAAGCTTGATTTTGGTGTCAAATCGTTCCTTATGTTGTTGTGATTCTAACAAGGTAAAGTTTATCTGATTTCGTGATCAAATCAGTGTCAAAATGGGTGTTTTAGTCAAGTTTTATGAAAGTGGGTTTTGATGTCCAAATTGGTTCAATTTGTTGTTGTTTGTTCATAAAAGTTGTGGGTTTATGTTTCTAAATGTTTAGTGTAAAAGATGTAACCAGTTTTGAGGTCAAAAACGTGTCCAAAGTTAAGATTTGGTGATTTTGGGTTGAAACCCGTCACTTTGCTGCTGTTGCAGCTGATGAACTACCTTCGGCCGATGGTCATTGACCATCGACCGATGGTGAGGACGATCGGCCAATGGACGAGACCATCGACCGATGGTGTATGATTTCTGACCAGCGGATGTAATTTTGACGATCGACCGATTGGGGGAGACCATCGACCGATGGTGTGTTGAAGATCGGCCGATGGATGGGACCATCGACCGATGGTCTTAGACAGTGAAAATTTTACTAAGTGTTGATTTATAGCCGTTATGCTGTCCGTGTATTTTTAAGATTTTCAGGATGTAAATTTTGAAAGTGCACAAGTGTTAAGCATGAAAATTTTAGCGGACGCATTTTTTTTTACAAATTTACTATAATTCGCTGTCAGTGTGTCTAATCTTGATGGGAACACTATTCTAACTTGGTTTTTGCTGTTCTCAGGAGAAAAGGACAAGGAGGAAGCTCAGAAATAATAACTGAGCAGTTGCTGGTAATTGGTGAGTGGGTCTATCTACGGATAGAGTTTAAGTAGCATATGAAATGTCCCGTTCTTATTGATTAAAAACGTTCCATATTAATTGATTTCGTTGCGAGGTTTTGACCTCTATATGAGACATTTTTCAAAGACTGCATTCATTTTTAAACAAACCATAACCTTTATTTCATCAATAAAGGTTTAAAAAGTTTTACGTAGATTATCAAATAATGATAATCTAAAATATCCTGTTTACACACGACCATTACATAATGGTTTACAATACAAATATGTTACAACAAAATAAGTTTCTTGAATGCAGTTTTTACACAATATCATACAAGCATGGACTCCAAATCTTGTCCTTATTTAAGTATGCGACAGCGGAATCTCTTAATAATCACCTGAGAATAAACATGCTTAAAACGTCAACAAAAATGTTGGTGAGTTATAGGTTTAACCTATATATATCAAATCGTAACAATAGACCACAAGATTTCATATTTCAATACACATCCCATACATAGAGATAAAAATCATTCATATGGTGAACACCTGGTAACCGACAATAACAAGATGCATATATAAGAATATCCCCATCATTCCGGGACACCCTTCGGATATGATATAAATTTCGAAGTACTAAAGCATCCGGTACTTTGGATGGGGTTTGTTAGGCCCAATAGATCTATCTTTAGGATTCGCGTCAATTAGGGTGTCTGTTCCCTAATTCTTAGATTACCAGACTTAATAAAAAGGGGCATATTCGATTTCGATAATTCAACCATAGAATGTAGTTTCACGTACTTGTGTCTATTTTGTAAATCATTTATAAAACCTGCATGTATTCTCATCCCAAAAATATTAGATTTTAAAAGTGGGACTATAACTCACTTTCACAGATTTTTACTTCGTCGGGAAGTAAGACTTGGCCACTGGTTGATTCACGAACCTATAACAATATATACATATATATCAAAGTATGTTCAAAATATATTTACAACACTTTTAATATATTTTGATGTTTTAAGTTTATTAAGTCAGCTGTCCTCGTTAGTAACCTACAACTAGTTGTCCACAGTTAGATGTACAGAAATAAATCGATAAATATTATCTTGAATCAATCCACGACCCAGTGTATACGTATCTCAGTATTGATCACAACTCAAACTATATATATTTTGGAATCAACCTCAACCCTGTATAGCTAACTCCAACATTCACATATAGAGTGTCTATGGTTGTTCCGAAATATATATAGATGTGTCGACATGATAGGTCGAAACATTGTATACGTGTCTATGGTATCTCAAGATTACATAATATATAATACAAGTTGATTAAGTTATGGTTGGAATAGATTTGTTACCAATTTTCACGTAGCTAAAATGAGAAAAATTATCCAATCTTGTTTTACCCATAACTTCTTCATTTTAAATCCGTTTTGAGTGAATCAAATTGCTATGGTTTCATATTGAACTCTATTTTATGAATCTAAACAAAAAAAGTATAGGTTTTTAGTCGGAAAAATAAGTTACAAGTCATTTTTGTAAAGGTAGTCATTTCAGTCGAAAGAACGACGTCTAGATGACCATTTTAGAAAACATACTTCCACTTTGAGTTTAACCATAATTTTTGGATATAGTTTAATGTTCATAATAAAAATCATTTTCTCAGAATAACAACTTTTAAATCAAAGTTTATCATAGTTTTTAATTAACTAACCCAAAACAGCCCGCGGTGTTACTACGACGGCGTAAATCCGGTTTTACGGTGTTTTTCGTGTTTCCAGGTTTTAAATCATTAAGTTAGCATATCATATAGATATAGAACATGTGTTTAGTTGATTTTAAAAGTCAAGTTAGAAGGATTAACTTTTGTTTGCGAACAAGTTTAGAATTAACTAAACTATGTTCTAGTGATTACAAGTTTAAACCTTCGAATAAGATAGCTTTATATGTATGAATCGAATGATGTTATGAACATCATTACTACCTTAAGTTCCTTGGATGAACCTACTGGAAAAGAGAAAAATGGATCTAGCTTCAATGGATCCTTGGATGGCTCAAAGTTCTTGAAGCAAAATCATGACACGAAAACAAGTTCAAGTAAGATCATCACTTGAAATAAGATTGTTATAGTTATAGAAATTGAACCAAAGTTTGAATATGATTATTACCTTGTATTAGAATGATAACCTACTGTAAGAAACAAAGATTTCTTGAGGTTGGATGATCACCTTACAAGATTGGAAGTGAGCTAGCAAACTTGAAAGTATTCTTGATTTTATGAAACTAGAACTTTTGGAATTTATGAAGAACACTTAGAACTTGAAGATAGAACTTGAGAGAGTTCAATTAGATGAAGAAAATTGAAGAATGAAAGTGTTTGTAGGTGTTTTTGGTCGTTGGTGTATGGATTAGATATAAAGGATATGTAATTTTGTTTTCATGTAAATAAGTCATGAATGATTACTCATATTTTTGTAATCTTATGAGATATTTCATGCTAGTTGCCAAATGATGGTTCCCACATGTGTTAGGTGACTCACATGGGCTGCTAAGAGCTGATCATTGGAGTGTATATACCAATAGTACATACATCTAAAAGCTGTGTATTGTACGAGTACGAATACGGGTGCATACGAGTAGAATTGTTGATGAAACTGAACGAGAATGTAATTGTAAGCATTTTTGTTAAGTAGAAGTATTTTGATAAGTGTATTGAAGTCTTTCAAAAGTGTATAAATACATATTAAAACACTACATGTATATACATTTTAACTGAGTCGTTAAGTCATCGTTAGTCGTTACATGTAAGTGTTGTTTTGAAACCTTTAGGTTAACGATCTTGTTAAATGTTGTTAACCCAATGTTTATAATAACAAAAGAGATTTTAAATTATTATATTATCATGATATTATGATGTACGAATATCTCTTAATATGATATATATACATTAAATGTCGTTACAACGATAAACGTTACATATATGTCTCGTTTCAAAATCATTAAGTTAGTAGTCTTGTTTTTACATATGTAGTTCATTGTTAATATAATTAATGATATGTTTACTTATCATAATATCATGTTAACTATATATATAACCATATATATGTCATCATATAGTTTTTTTTACAAGTTTTAACGTTCGTGAATCACCGGTCAACTTGGGTGGTCAATTGTCTATATGAAACCTATTTCAATTAATCAAGTCTTAACAAGTTTGATTGCTTAACATGTTGGAAACATTTAATCATGTAAACATCAATTTCAATTAATATATATAAACATGGAAAAGTTCGGGTCACTACAGTACCTACCCGTTAAATAAATTTCGTCCCGAAATTTTAAGTTGTTGAAGGTGTTGACGAATCTTCTGGAAATAGATGCGGGTATTTCTTCTTCATCTGATCTTCACGCTCCCAGGTGAACTCGGGTCCTCTACGAGCATTCCATCGAACCTTAACAATTGGTATCTTGTTTTGCTTAAGTCTTTTAACCTCACGATCCATTATTTCGACGGGTTCTTCGATGAATTGAAGTTTTTCGTTGATTTGGATTTCATCTAACGGAATAGTGAGATCTTCTTTAGCAAAACATTTCTTCAAATTCGAGACGTGGAAAGTGTTATGTACAGCCGCGAGTTGTTGAGGTAACTCTAGTCGGTAAGCTACTGGTCCGACACGATCAATAATCTTGAATGGTCCAATATACCTTGGATTTAATTTTCCTCGTTTACCAAATCGAACAACGCCTTTCCATGGTGCAACTTTAAGCATGACCATCTCTCCAATTTCAAATTCTATATCTTTTCTTTTAATGTCAGCGTAGCTCTTTTGTCGACTTTGGGCGGTTTTCAACCGTTGTTGAATTTGGATGATCTTCTCGGTAGTTTCTTGTATAATCTCCGGACCCGTAATCTGTCTATCCCCCACCTCACTCCAACAAATCGGAGACCTGCACTTTCTACCATAAAGTGCTTCAAACGGCGCCATCTCAATGCTTGAATGGTAGCTGTTGTTGTAGGAAAATTCTGCTAACGGTAGATGTCGATCCCAACTGTTTCCGAAATCAATAACACATGCTCGTAGCATGTCTTCAAGCGTTTGTATCGTCCTTTCGCTCTGCCCATCAGTTTGTGGATGATAGGCAGTACTCATGTCTAGACGAGTTCCTAATGCTTGCTGTAATGTCTGCCAGAATCTTGAAATAAATCTGCCATCCCTATCAGAGATAATAGAGATTGGTATTCCATGTCTGGAGACGACTTCCTTCAAATACAGTCGTGCTAACTTCTCCATCTTGTCATCTTCTCTTATTGGTAGGAAGTGTGCTGATTTGGTGAGACGATCAACTATTACCCAAATAGTATCAAAACCACTTGCAGTCCTTGGCAATTTAGTGATGAAATCCATGGTAATGTTTTCCCATTTCCATTCCGGGATTTCGGGTTGTTGAAGTAGACCTGATGGTTTCTGATGCTCAGCTTTGACCTTAGAACACGTCAAACATTCTCCTACGTATTTACCAACATCGGCTTTCATACCCGGCCACCAAAAATGTTTCTTGAGATCCTTGTACATCTTCCCCGTTCCAGGATGTATTGAGTATCTGGTTTTATGAGCTTCTCTAAGTACCATTTCTCTCATATCTCCAAATTTTGGTACCCAAATCCTTTCAGCCCTATACCGGGTTCCGTCTTCCCGAATATTAAGATGCTTCTCCGATCCTTTGGGTATTTCATCCTTTAAATTTCCCTCTTTTAAAACTCCTTGTTGCGCCTCCTTTATTTGAGTAGTAATGTTATTATGAATCATTATATTCATAGATTTTACTCGAATGGGTTCTCTATCCTTCCTGCTCAAGGCATCGGCTACCACATTTGCCTTTCCCGGGTGGTAACGAATCTCAAAATCGTAATCATTCAATAATTCAATCCACCTACGCTGCCTCATATTCAGTTGTTTCTGATTAAATATGTGTTGAAGACTTTTGTGGTCGGTATATATAATACTTTTGACCCCATATAAGTAGTGCCTCCAAGTCTTTAATGCAAAAACAACCGCGCCTAATTCCAAATCATGCGTCGTATAATTTTGTTCGTGAATCTTCAATTGTCTAGACGCATAAGCAATCACCTTCGTTCGTTGCATTAATACACAACCGAGACCTTGCTTTGATGCGTCACAATAAATCACAAAATCATCATTCCCTTCAGGCAATGACAATATAGGTGCCGTAGTTAGCTTTTTCTTCAATAACTGAAACGCTTTCTCTTGTTCATCATTCCATTCAAATTTCTTCCCTTTATGCGTTAATGCAGTCAAGGGTTTTGCTATTCTGGAAAAGTCTTGGATGAACCTTCTGTAGTAACCAGCTAGTCCTAAAAACTGGCGTATGTGTTTCGGAGTTTTCGGGGTTTCCCACTTTTCAACAGTTTCTATCTTTGCCGGATCCACCTTAATACCTTCTTTGTTCACTATGTGACCGAGGAATTGAACTTCTTCCAACCAAAATGCACACTTTGAAAACTTAGCGTACAATTCTTCCTTCCTCAATACTTCTAACACCTTTCTCAAATGTTCACCGTGTTCTTGGTCATTCTTTGAGTAAATAAGTATGTCATCAATGAAAACAATGACAAACTTGTCAAGGTATGGTCCACACACTCGGTTCATAAGGTCCATGAACACAGCTGGTGCATTAGTTAAACCAAACGGCATGACCATAAACTCGTAATGACCGTAACGTGTTCTGAAAGCAGTCTTTGGAATATCATCTTCTTTCACCCGCATTTGATGATACCCGGAACGTAAGTCAATCTTTGAATAAACAGACGAGCCTTGTAGTTGATCAAATAAGTCATCGATTCTCGGTAGTGGGTAGCGGTTCTTGATGGTAAGTTTGTTCAATTCTCGGTAGTCGATACACAACCTGAATGTACCATCTTTCTTCTTGACAAACAAAACAGGAGCTCCCCACGGTGATGTGCTTGGTCGAATGAAACCACGCTCTAAAAGTTCTTGTAATTGGCTTTGTAGTTCTTTCATCTCGCTGGGTGCGAGTCTGTAAGGAGCACGAGCTATTGGTGCAGCTCCTGGTACAAGATCTATTTGAAATTCAACGGATCGATGTGGGGGTAATCCCGGTAATTCTTTCGGAAATACATCAGGAAATTCTTTTGCGACGGGAACATCATTGATGCTCTTTTCTTCAGTTTGTACTTTCTCGACGTGTGCTAGAACAGCATAGCAACCTTTTCTTATTAGTTTTTGTGCCTTCAAATTACTAATAAGATGTAGCTTCGTGTTGCCCTTTTCTCCGTACACCATTAAGGGTTTTCCTTTTTCTCGTATAATGCGAATTGCATTTTTGTAACAAACGATCTCCGCTTTCACTTCTTTCAACCAGTCCATACCGATTATCACATCAAAACTCCCTAACTCTACTGGTATCAAATCAATCTTAAATGTTTCGCTAACCAGTTTAATTTCTCGATTCCGACATATATTATCTGCTGAAATTAATTTACCATTTGCTAATTCGAGTAAAAATTTACTATCCAAAGGCATCAATGGACAACTTAATTTAGCACAAAAATCTCTACTCATATAGCTTCTATCCGCACCCGAATCAAATAAAACGTAGGCAGATTTATTGTCAATAAGAAACGTACCCGTAACAAGCTCCGGGTCTTCCTGTGCCTCTGCCGCATTAATATTGAAAACTCTTCCACGGCCTTGTCCATTTGTGTTCTCCTGGTTCGGGCAATTTCTAATAATGTGGCCTGGTTTTCCACATTTATAACAAACTACATTGGCATAACTTGCTCCGACACTACTTGCTCCGCCATTACTCGTTCCGACACCATTTGTTCCTTTCGTTCTATTAACCCCTGGTCCGTAGACCTCACACTTCGCCGCGCTATGACCATTTCTTTTACACTTGTTGCAAAATTTGGTGCAGAACCCCGAGTGATTCTTTTCACACCTTTGGCATAGCTGCTTCTGATTGTTGTTGTTGTTGTGGTTATGATTGTTGTTGGGATGATTGTTGTAGTTGCTGTTGTTATTATTGTTGTTGTTGTTGGGCCGTTTGTTGTAGTTGCGATTGATGTTGCGATTGTTGGGATAATTGTTGCGATTATTGTTGTAATTGCTGTTGTTGTTGTATTGGTGATTCTTATCACCGTTTTCCTCCCACTTTCTTTTGACTTGCTTCACATTGGCCTCTTCAGCAGTCTGTTCTTTAATTCTTTCTTCAATCTGGTTCACGAGTTTGTGAGCCATTCTACATGCCTGTTGTATAGAGGCGGGCTCGTGTGAACTTATATCTTCTTGGATTCTTTCCGGTAATCCTTTCACAAACGCGTCAATCTTCTCTTCCTCATCTTCGAATGCTCCCGGACACAATAGGCACAATTCTGTGAATCGTCTTTCGTACGTGGTAATATCAAATCCTTGGGTTCGTAACCCTCTAAGTTCTGTCTTGAGCTTATTGACCTCGGTTCTGGGACGGTACTTCTCGTTCATCAAGTGCTTGAATGCTGACCACGGTAGTGCGTACGCATCATCTTGTCCCACTTGCTCTAGATAGGTATTCCACCATGTTAATGCAGAACCTGTGAAGGTATGCGTAGCGTACTTCACTTTGTCCTCTTCAGTACACTTACTTATGGCAAACACCGATTCAACCTTCTCGGTCCACCGTTTCAATCCGATCGGTCCTTCGGTTCCATCAAATTCCAAAGGTTTGCAGGCAGTGAATTCTTTGTAGGTGCATCCTACACGATTTCCTGTACTGCTAGATCCAAGGTTATTGTTGGTATGTAGCGCAGCCTGTACTGCAGCTATGTTTGAAGCTAGAAAAGTACGGAATTCCTCTTCATTCATATTCACGGTGTGTCGAGTAGTCGGTGCCATTTCCTTCAAAATAGTTAAATGGAACAAGTTAATCATACAGAATATTAAGAGTAGTTAATAGTATTTCGTAGCATAATATGAACTCATTTATAAAAGCTTTTTCTTCATATTAGCGTTTTATAAGTTTAAATTCGGGTAGTACCTACCCGTTAAGTTCATACTTAGTAGCTAATATACAATTCAACTACTACAATTCTATATGAAAAACTGATTATAATAATATTTCACGTTCAAACTTTTATACAATATTTTACAAACTTACAATACCGCTTATTTTACATAAAGCATGAAATATAGCACACAATAACTTTGATACAAGATAGTTGTGAAGACAATTCTAGCTAGTACACAAGTCGTTCAGCAAAGGCAATAAAGACACGTAATTCATACGTCCAGAAACAAGTCATGCATTCTGGTTTTACTAGGACTACTTCCCATCCTTGGTCTTGTGCAACATAACCGTTATGGCCGTTGATAAGACAGCGTGTTGTAACGTCATCAAAGGGACGAGGGTTACGTAATGTCCAACAGTCCCGTAATAATCTAAAAACCTCATTTCTTACCCCAATTACCGACTCCGTCACTTGTGGAAACGTTTTGTTTAATAGTTGTAGCCCGATGTTCTTGTTCTCACTTTGGTGAGAAGCGAACATTACTAATCCGTAAGCATAACATGCTTCTTTATGTTGCATGTTAGCCGCTTTTTCTAAATCACGAAGTCCAATATTCGGATATATTGAGTCAAAATAATTTCTTAACCCGTTGCGTAAAATAGCATTTGGGTTCCCCGCAATATATGCGTCAAAGTAAACACATCGTAACTTATGGGTTTCCCAATGTGATATCCCCCATCTTTCAAACGAAAGTCTCTTATAAACCAAGACATTCTTGGAACGTTCTTCGAATGTCTTACAAACTGATCTCGCCTTAAATAGTTGTGCCGAGGAATTCTGGCCGACTCTAGACAAGATTTCATCAATCATGTCTCCGGGTAGGTCTCTTAAAATATTGGGTTGTCTATCCATTTTGTGTTTCTATACTGTAAAATAGACAAGAGTTAGATTCATAAAAAAAAAATATACTTATTAATACAAGCAATTTTTACATATATCATAAAGCATAAGCACACTATATTACATATATTACACCACACGAATACAACTATCTTATTCCGACTCGCTTGTTTCTTCTTCTTCGGTTTTGGTTCGTTTTTCCAAGTTTCTAGGGATATATGATGTTCCCCTAATACGAGCCGTCGTGATCCACATTGGTTTAGAAAAACCTGGTGGTTTAGAGGTTCCCGGGTCATTGTTACAACTTAAGGACTTCGGGGGTTGACGATACATATAAAGTTCATCGGGGTTGGAATTAGATTTCTCTATTTTTATGCCCTTTCCCTTATTATTTTCTTTTGCCTTTTTAAATTCAGTTGGGGTAATTTCTATAACATCATCGGAATTCTCGTCGGAATCCGATTCATCGGAGAATTGGTAATCCTCCCAATATTTTGCTTCCTTGGCGGAAACACCATTGACCATAATTAACTTTGGTCGGTTGGTTGAGGATTTTCTTTTACTTAACCGTTTTATTATTTCCCCCACCGGTTCTATTTCTTCATCCGGTTCCGATTCTTCTTCCGGTTCCGATTCTTCTTCCGGTTCCTCTTCGGGAACTTGTGAATCAGTCCACAAATCATTCCAATTTACATTTGACTCTTCATTATTATTAGGTGAGTCAATGGGACTTGTTCTAGAGGTAGACATCTATCACATAATATCAAACACGTTAAGAGATTAATATATCACATAATATTCATATGTTAAAAATATATAGTTTCCAACAAAAATGTTAAGCAATCATTTTTAAAGAAAACACGGTCGAAGTCCAGACTCACTAATGCATCCTAACAAACTCGATAAGACACACTAATGCAAATTTTCTGGTTCTCTAAGACCAACGCTCGGATACCAACTGAAATGTCCCGTTCTTATTGATTAAAAACGTTCCATATTAATTGATTTCGTTGCGAGGTTTTGACCTCTATATGAGACATTTTTCAAAGACTGCATTCATTTTTAAACAAACCATAACCTTTATTTCATCAATAAAGGTTTAAAAAGTTTTACGTAGATTATCAAATAATGATAATCTAAAATATCCTGTTTACACACGACCATTACATAATGGTTTACAATACAAATATGTTACAACAAAATAAGTTTCTTGAATGCAGTTTTTACACAATATCATACAAGCATGGACTCCAAATCTTGTCCTTATTTAAGTATGCGACAGCGGAATCTCTTAATAATCACCTGAGAATAAACATGCTTAAAACGTCAACAAAAATGTTGGTGAGTTATAGGTTTAACCTATATATATCAAATCGTAACAATAGACCACAAGATTTCATATTTCAATACACATCCCATACATAGAGATAAAAATCATTCATATGGTGAACACCTGGTAACCGACAATAACAAGATGCATATATAAGAATATCCCCATCATTCCGGGACACCCTTCGGATATGATATAAATTTCGAAGTACTAAAGCATCCGGTACTTTGGATGGGGTTTGTTAGGCCCAATAGATCTATCTTTAGGATTCGCGTCAATTAGGGTGTCTGTTCCCTAATTCTTAGATTACCAGACTTAATAAAAAGGGGCATATTCGATTTCGATAATTCAACCATAGAATGTAGTTTCACGTACTTGTGTCTATTTTGTAAATCATTTATAAAACCTGCATGTATTCTCATCCCAAAAATATTAGATTTTAAAAGTGGGACTATAACTCACTTTCACAGATTTTTACTTCGTCGGGAAGTAAGACTTGGCCACTGGTTGATTCACGAACCTATAACAATATATACATATATATCAAAGTATGTTCAAAATATATTTACAACACTTTTAATATATTTTGATGTTTTAAGTTTATTAAGTCAGCTGTCCTCGTTAGTAACCTACAACTAGTTGTCCACAGTTAGATGTACAGAAATAAATCGATAAATATTATCTTGAATCAATCCACGACCCAGTGTATACGTATCTCAGTATTGATCACAACTCAAACTATATATATTTTGGAATCAACCTCAACCCTGTATAGCTAACTCCAACATTCACATATAGAGTGTCTATGGTTGTTCCGAAATATATATAGATGTGTCGACATGATAGGTCGAAACATTGTATACGTGTCTATGGTATCTCAAGATTACATAATATATAATACAAGTTGATTAAGTTATGGTTGGAATAGATTTGTTACCAATTTTCACGTAGCTAAAATGAGAAAAATTATCCAATCTTGTTTTACCCATAACTTCTTCATTTTAAATCCGTTTTGAGTGAATCAAATTGCTATGGTTTCATATTGAACTCTATTTTATGAATCTAAACAAAAAAAGTATAGGTTTTTAGTCGGAAAAATAAGTTACAAGTCATTTTTGTAAAGGTAGTCATTTCAGTCGAAAGAACGACGTCTAGATGACCATTTTAGAAAACATACTTCCACTTTGAGTTTAACCATAATTTTTGGATATAGTTTAATGTTCATAATAAAAATCATTTTCTCAGAATAACAACTTTTAAATCAAAGTTTATCATAGTTTTTAATTAACTAACCCAAAACAGCCCGCGGTGTTACTACGACGGCGTAAATCCGGTTTTACGGTGTTTTTCGTGTTTCCAGGTTTTAAATCATTAAGTTAGCATATCATATAGATATAGAACATGTGTTTAGTTGATTTTAAAAGTCAAGTTAGAAGGATTAACTTTTGTTTGCGAACAAGTTTAGAATTAACTAAACTATGTTCTAGTGATTACAAGTTTAAACCTTCGAATAAGATAGCTTTATATGTATGAATCGAATGATGTTATGAACATCATTACTACCTTAAGTTCCTTGGATGAACCTACTGGAAAAGAGAAAAATGGATCTAGCTTCAATGGATCCTTGGATGGCTCAAAGTTCTTGAAGCAAAATCATGACACGAAAACAAGTTCAAGTAAGATCATCACTTGAAATAAGATTGTTATAGTTATAGAAATTGAACCAAAGTTTGAATATGATTATTACCTTGTATTAGAATGATAACCTACTGTAAGAAACAAAGATTTCTTGAGGTTGGATGATCACCTTACAAGATTGGAAGTGAGCTAGCAAACTTGAAAGTATTCTTGATTTTATGAAACTAGAACTTTTGGAATTTATGAAGAACACTTAGAACTTGAAGATAGAACTTGAGAGAGTTCAATTAGATGAAGAAAATTGAAGAATGAAAGTGTTTGTAGGTGTTTTTGGTCGTTGGTGTATGGATTAGATATAAAGGATATGTAATTTTGTTTTCATGTAAATAAGTCATGAATGATTACTCATATTTTTGTAATCTTATGAGATATTTCATGCTAGTTGCCAAATGATGGTTCCCACATGTGTTAGGTGACTCACATGGGCTGCTAAGAGCTGATCATTGGAGTGTATATACCAATAGTACATACATCTAAAAGCTGTGTATTGTACGAGTACGAATACGGGTGCATACGAGTAGAATTGTTGATGAAACTGAACGAGAATGTAATTGTAAGCATTTTTGTTAAGTAGAAGTATTTTGATAAGTGTATTGAAGTCTTTCAAAAGTGTATAAATACATATTAAAACACTACATGTATATACATTTTAACTGAGTCGTTAAGTCATCGTTAGTCGTTACATGTAAGTGTTGTTTTGAAACCTTTAGGTTAACGATCTTGTTAAATGTTGTTAACCCAATGTTTATAATAACAAAAGAGATTTTAAATTATTATATTATCATGATATTATGATGTACGAATATCTCTTAATATGATATATATACATTAAATGTCGTTACAACGATAAACGTTACATATATGTCTCGTTTCAAAATCATTAAGTTAGTAGTCTTGTTTTTACATATGTAGTTCATTGTTAATATAATTAATGATATGTTTACTTATCATAATATCATGTTAACTATATATATAACCATATATATGTCATCATATAGTTTTTTTTACAAGTTTTAACGTTCGTGAATCACCGGTCAACTTGGGTGGTCAATTGTCTATATGAAACCTATTTCAATTAATCAAGTCTTAACAAGTTTGATTGCTTAACATGTTGGAAACATTTAATCATGTAAACATCAATTTCAATTAATATATATAAACATGGAAAAGTTCGGGTCACTACAGCATATCATGCTACTGTGGTTGACTCTTTTACCATGCATAGTGTAGGAATTGCTATGATAGAATAATATCGTTTGCCTGATGTTGTATGTGAATTATGTGTACACTGTGTGAATGGCACCAGTCGGGCCTAGGGAGACTGGGGACTCGAGACCGTGCCTGGGAGAGGTTAGAGTCCGTATGAGGTCAACCGTGCCTAGGGGAGGTTGGGTCCATAGGCTACTAATTGTGGAATATAGTGTGAATGATGCATCCCCTGCATCTGGATAACTATACTGTTAATTGAGTAGCAGGGACTATCGGTAGACTCAGGCCCGATCAGCTGGGAGTCGTGTGCTCGTACAAGCCGCCGATCCTCGTATTGTCTTATTGTATGCTAGTTGGTAGTTAGCAGGTATTGTTGATGTATATAGCTTGTGTGTGGCTTAAGTTATATCTGTTAGATAGATTCCATTCACTTAGCGGTGCGCTAATCCCCCACATGTTTCCCCCTTTGCAGGTTTAGGTACTGCTAGTCGGGATGGGTATGGATGCAGAAGACATGTTTGACAACCCAACTCTGATGTGAACTTTTGTATAAATAATGTTTTGTAATAATGTAACACCGTTGTGTAAACTTAAACTTAATTACTCAGATTAATGTAATGACGCGACTTATAGTGTGTTTGTTAATAAAGTCTTCCGCTGTGTGTTAAAAAAAAAAAATGGCCGGTGTTACAATTTAACAAGATCGTTAACCTAAATGTTTCAAAACAACACTTACATGTAACGACTAACGATGACTTAACGACTCAGTTAAAATGTATATACATGTAGTGTTTTAATATGTATTTATACACTTTTGAAAGACTTCAATACACTTAGCAAAATACTTCTACTTAACAAAAATGCTTACAATTACATCCTCGTTCAGTTTCATCAACAATTCTACTCGTATGCACCCGTATTCGTACTCTTACAATACACAGCTTTTAGATGTATGTACTATTGGTATATACACTCCAATGATCAGCTCTTAGCAGCCCATGTGAGTCACCTAACACATGTGGGAACCATCATTTGGCAACTAGCATGAAATATCTCATAAAATTACAAAAATATGAGTAATCATTCATGACTTATTTACATGAAAACAAAATTACATATCCTTTATATCTAATCCATACACCAACGACCAAAAACACCTACAAACACTTTCATTCTTCAATTTTCTTCATCTAATTGATCTCTCTCAAGTTCTATCTTCAAGTTCTAAGTGTTCTTCATATATTCTACAAGTTCTAGTTACATAAAATCAAGAATACTTTCAAGTTTGCTAGCTCACTTCCAATCTTGTAAGGTGATCATCCAACCTCAAGAAATCTTTGTTTCTTACAGTAGGTTATCATTCTAATACAAGGTAATAATCATATTCAAACTTTGGTTCAATTTCTATAACTATAACAATCTTATTTCAAGTGATGATCTTACTTGAACTTGTTTTCGTGTCATGATTCTGCTTCAAGAACTTCGAGCCATCCAAGGATCCGTTGAAGCTAGATCCATTTTTCTCTTTTCCAGTAGGTTTATCCAAGGAACTTAAGGTAGTAATGATGTTCATAACATCATTCGATTCATACATATAAAGCTATCTTATTCGAAGGTTTAAACTCGTAATCACTAGAACATAGTTTAGTTAATTCTAAACTTGTTCGCAAACAAAAGTTAATCCTTCTAACTTGACTTTTAAAATCAACTAAACACATGTTCTATATCTATATGATATGCTAACTTAATGATTTAAAACCTGGAAACACGAAAAAACCGTAAAACCGGATTTACGCCGTCGTAGTAACACCGCGGGCTGTTTTGGGTTAGTTAATTAAAAACTATGATAAACTTTGATTTAAAAGTTGTTATTCTGAGAAAATGATTTTTATTATGAACATGAAACTATATCCAAAAATTATGGTTAAACTCAAAGTGGAAGTATGTTTTCTAAAATGGTCATCTAGACGTCGTTCTTTCGACTGAAATGACTACCCTTACAAAAATGACTTGTAACTTATTTTTCCGACTATAAACCTATACTTTTCTGTTTATATTCATAAAATAGAGTTCAATATGAAACCATAGCAATTTTATTCACTCAAAACGGATTTAAAATGAAGAAGTTATGGGTAAAACAAGATTGGATAATTTTTCTCATTTTAGCTACGTGAAAATTGGTAACAAATCTATTCCAACCATAACTTAATCAACTTGTATTGTATATTATGTAATCTTGAGATACCATAGACACGTATACAATGTTTCGACCTATCATGTCGACACATCTATATATATTTCGGAACAACCATAGACACTCTATATGTGAATGTTGGAGTTAGCTATACAGGGTTGAGGTTGATTCCAAAATATATATAGTTTGAGTTGTGATCAATACTGAGATACGTATACACTGGGTCGTGGATTGATTCAAGATAATATTTATCGATTTATTTTTGTACATCTAACTGTGGACAACTAGTTATAGGTTACTAACGAGGACAGCTGACTTAATAAACTTAAAACATCAAAATATATTAAAAGTGTTGTAAATATATTTTGAACATACTTTAATATATATGTATATATTGTTATAGGTTCGTGAATCAACAGTGGCCAAGTCTTACTTCCCGACGAAGTAAAAATCTGTGAAAGTGAGTTATAGTCCCACTTTTAAAATCTAATATTTTTGGGATGAGAATACATGCAGGTTTTATAAATGATTTACAAAATAGACACAAGTACGTGAAACTACATTCTATGGTTGAATTATCGAAATTGAATATGCCCCTTTTTATTAAGTCTGGTAATCTAAGAATTAGGGAACAGACACCCTAATTGACGCGAATCCTAAAGATAGATCTATCGGGCCCAACAAGCCCCATCCAAAGTACCGGATGCTTTAGTACTTCGAAATTTATATCATATCCGAAGGGTGTCCCGGAATGATGGGGATATTCTTATATATGCATCTTGTTAATGTCGGTTACCAGGTGTTCACCATATGAATGATTTTTATCTCTATGTATGGGATGTGTATTGAAATATGAAATCTTGTGGTATATTATTATGATTTGATATATATAGGTTAAACCTATAACTCACCAACATTTTTGTTGACGTTTTAAGCATGTTTATTCTCAGGTGATTATTAAGAGCTTCCGCTGTCGCATACTTAAATAAGGACGAGATTTGGAGTCCATGCTTGTATGATATTGTGTAAAAACTGCATTCAAGAAACTTATTTTGTTGTAACATATTTGTATTGTAAACCATTATGTAATGGTCGTGTGTAAACAGGATATTTTAGATTATCATTATTTGATAATCTACGTAAAGCTTTTTAAACCTTTATTGATGAAATAAAGGTTATGGTTTATTTTAAAATGAATGCAGTCTTTGAAAAACGTCTCATATAGAGGTCAAAACCTCGCAACGAAATCAATTAATATGGAACGTTTTTAATCAATAAGAACGGGACATTTCATATGTCGAGTACCCAATTATCAAGGCTTTACTGAATGGTACCTCTGAATCATAGTGTTAGAACCTACACTATACACGATAAAATTACATTTCATCCGCTAACGGTAGCGAACCGTCCGAATGAGGGTTCGTCAAACCCGTATGGCCACACAACATAATTTCGCGCTTACACCCTACAAGTGTAACTAATGATAATTGAATTGAGGCTTTTTGTTCTAACTCGTTGTGGAATGTTTGTTTTCGTACTTGTGTTCAAAGCATAAAAGTATGATACGTGTATGTTTCTCATCCCATGATTTAAAAGTATAAAAGTTGTTGAAAAGATGGGACTATGATCTCACCGTAGTGGCATGACAAAGTACTAGTAATTAAACGTTGTGCAATAAAAGTTACTTAGCCTTGACCTAAACAAATAAGTCGTATCAATTTCTGGTTACGACACAAGGTCGGTCGAAATGTGTTCAATTAGTCTTATGGCTCGTTATGACTCGATTATATAGCATGTGAATCACGTTGTCAAGTTTCATGCAAGATATAAGTATAAAAGCACGTTAGAACGATTGCATAAGTGTTTGGTTAAGTTTGACTAAAAGTCAAACTTTGTCAAAGTCAGAGTCAACGGGGTCGGGTCGGGGATCCGACAATTTCTTCAATTAGTAATCATATACAAACATTTGCCAAGTTTCATGTTAATCGGAGGTGCGTAGCATAGTTAGAATTAAACGTGGAAACGCAAATTTGGACAGCCCCTGACAGGCCATCTGGACGGCGTCCAAAATGGCTGGACGGCGTCCAGTAGTGAAGGACTGGACGGCGTCCAAGGTGTGGGACGGCGTCCAAATGAGTTACAGATTGTTGTTGCTGCAAATTTGACAAGTCTCGAACCAAACTCATTTCAAACACAACTTATGAACCGAAAACACTCGAAACACATATCTTATATCGTTGGAAAGGTATTTTGACGAGGAAAACGACTAAGCACATATCATCAATCAATTTCATCATTTACAACAACAAAATTCTCGTCGAATGATCGTTAAAAGTTCATCATTAGAGTTTCAAGTTCGTAAAACGCATTTCATGATTCGGGAACTTACTACACATATATAATATGCCGTTTCGAAGGTAATTACGCATACAATACAATTAAACACTTACCAACAACATTGCAAAGCATTTGATGCATCGAAAGTTCGTTTTAAAATCTATCAAAACCTAACCAAGAATCACAAAATCAAATATCATGTTAATGTGAGATTTTCATGTCATCCAACATACCAAAACGAAGCTAATGATGCTAGTAACACTTTTAACACATGAGGTTTAACATCTAACAACATTTCATCATCTAACAACATTTAATCAACCAAAATCAAAGAGTTAACAAACCCTTTTTCAAGTGTTCATGCTAGTTACTCAAAACAACAAGATCGAGCAAATAAATCACATATTCATGTTAGACTTGAGCCATAGACACTAATTAACACCATTTCAAGTCTATAAAACGAATTAGAGAAATTTAGAGTTTTTAGAAACTTTACCTCAAGTAGTGAAATTGGTACCAAATTGAAGAGGATGAAGAGAGGATCACGAATATGTAATTTGTTTTGATGTTTGCTTGCTTGAATTGAAATAGATGATGAATCTTTGAAGATGTTAAAAATGGATTCTTGGTAACTAGAGAGAAAGAGATGATGAGGAGGTGAAGTGGAAGTGAATGAATGGATGAGATGGTGGGTTGACTAGTTGACCTAGTCAACTAGTTTGCCCACTAGCCAACTTCGGTCCCTCAAGTTTAAAGCGGGTGCGTGAATTAACCAAACGAATTATTTTAAAAACGCTAGAGTAAACGAGAGATGTTATAATTAAATAACGAAGTTATTGAAACGCTAGTTAATGGAAGGTACGAATCTGGATAACGAAAGATATTATCAAAAAAAAAAAAAAAAGACGGGCGTTAAAATAAATTAACGGAAAAATGCGGGATGTTACACCGGATAGCGTGCTAAATGATCTAGATAAAAGGCTTACGTAAAATATTACCTGACATTGTACAAGTTTTCATATCCAGCCAATACATTAAGCAACCCGGATAACGGAAGACGATTTTTCAAAACAAGCTTATGACGACCGATTTTTTTATGTCAGATACACAATCTTGAATCCGTCTTATTTACGTTTCTGTTCCTCTTCATATCCTTGTATACGGAAACCGGATAAACAACCTTAAAGATTGACTTTTTTTTACATAAGGCATGTATGGCGTATCATTACCACATATAAATTACTTTCAATCAGTTACGTAGAACTTGAATTAATGATGAATTCATACCTTAAATTTGAGAGATAATACACAACAAAAAAGGTAATCGGTTGATCAAATGCTACTCACACAACTATTATGAATAATGCAAATCAAACCTGGTTATCTCTCATTTAATTTTTGTTTGAAAGAGAAACACACACCCGACAGCTCTAAATTTATAAGAATATTTACAAAATGTCCGCCCTTGAACGTGAAATCCATTGAAAGGGTTCCTTGAATACCGCTAGAATGGCCCTTTGGTATCTCTTATATATATTTACACAAATGTTACTAACTAGTTTTCGAACCCTCGCTTCGCCGGGGGTTTGGTTTTCAATGTATTTTATTGCGTTTGGTTTGTAAAATTATTCCGTGGCTAACGATGATGTCGTTGAAGCGCAACTCGAGTCGAACTAAAAGGTATAACCCGTGAAAGATTTAAATGTTATTTTAAATTAACAATATATGTGCATCTCCGCGTTTCGCTATGGAATTGTCGACTTTTAAAAATTTAACGCAAAATCAACGTATATGAAAAGTACCCCAAATATTTAGCGTTTTTTAAAATGAATCCGTTTTGCGTATAGTTAGTGACGTTGTGTTCGTAAAATTATTTCGAGATTAACGATGATGCCGGAAAAATTTAACTCGTTGCGAGCGAGAAGATATGACCTGCTGAATATTTGGGTGGAGTTTATTTAAGATTTTTTTATGAAAATGTTGATTTGGCACTTTACCCCCTGTTTGGAGGGCCGATTTTAATGTTTGAACAAAATGTGGGGTTTTTTTTTGCCAAAGTGAAAGGTGGTTAAAAACAATCTTAATGTAATAATAATAAGGGGTAATAATAATAAGCTCCATGAACTAAAGTAATGTTTACATAAACCCTTTAACTAACTAAGGCTTTGCATATCTGACTAGAAACTCTTCCTTTATAACATTTAAGCCCCCAAGAAACCATACATGACCCATTTTACGTAACACATCAAATTAACATGTATGAGTAAGTATAAACAATTCAGTAATAAGCTCTATATTTTGTCTAACTTAACATTTGAACATTTGAACATACACTCAATGACTTAATGTAAACCTTGAATAGGTCATTCAAATTCCGTTTTTGCACGAAATTTAAACCTTTATGAACAAATATGTAATTTACTTTCACAATCAACATGCACAATCTTTTTATTTAACGGCAAAAATGAATATATTATAGAACGCTTCCTAGCATGGCGCTAAGAGAGAAAATTACAACGGCTTTACAAGCCACGAGTTTCCAATTGAAAACTCCATGACATCTGTGTTTTTAAGCCAACGAAAAGAAAATAACTTAACGAAATCAAATAAAATACATCTACGAAAATAAGGTCATTAATCAACATTGTCTCAACTTTTTTCTCTTACTAAATGGACTTTGGTAAGTGTTTGATCCTTTTACAAAACAGTGGGTTTGCGGCAATCAGTATGGTTGCCTTATTGTCACGCTACAAGTTTATATGATTGAAATAGTCACTTGTAAGGGGGTGTTTGGATTTGCGATTTGAGATGGATTATTTAATTATCACGATTTGAAAACACAAAAAATCTATAAAGAGTGTTTGGATAAGTAAAAAGAAAATCACTTTTCTACGATGTTATGCCATGAAAACTCAAATTCGAATAAGTAACTACATACCTACTGCACCATATCATGATTTTCATTTTAATGCTTTTATCTTTCAAATTACCAAAGTGCCCTTTTATTTAATTAGCACACTAGTACTGTAAGCCTTGTACAGTTTGTAAGTACTACATATACTACATATATTTATGCATTTTCACCATTCTAATTTTCTATAGATACTGTTTCTTTTACTTCTTATATTATTTTGAATATTTACGTACTAACTTAAAAAGTCTAACGCAATATGCTTATTATTATTATATTACAATATCATTGTCTACAGTTATTGTTTTTATTAGGTGAAAATGTTAGCAAAATCGTATGTGTTAACAACTTTTTTAATACTATTTATTCAATGCTAAAAAATTTGGTAATGTCCATTTTTGTCATTTTACGAGTTAATTCATATAATAATTTAGTTTGCCAAAGACTCAAAAAGTGATTATTTGATTATTACAACATCAAACAGCATAATTAAATCCAAACACTCTACTAAAACAACACGTTTTCTTATCGCTGCTTATTTGATTATGATTATCAAAAACGCATAATTGATTTTCAAAACGCAATCCCAAACACCCCTAAATCGCTTAAAATATGCATCATCCAAAAAATAATAATCACAAACTGTTATATCTATAGCTCCATACTAAGTTGAAGATCCAAAAAGTGTGGCATGTTTTACACTTTTTCATATACAAGTGACCAACTCTAAAAAAATATATAGCAAAATCAGAAAGTGATCTTCATGATGATGTACATTTTCCCTAATAACACAACAAAGAAATTATCATTATCACAATACTTCACAAATAAAGAGTAATCTGACTTAATTTCTATGAATCCATGCTTAATCGAAAAATGTAGTCAATTTAGCATTCCGTTGGTCTATGAGTTTATTTCAAAATTTTAATTATGGAATGATAAAGATAAAAATGAAATTTCTTTATATGAAATTCTAAAATCTAAAAGTAACATAATAGTCCGTACTCGAATATTCTAATTTTCCACATGAACAACATTTTTGTCATTCCTTACAATCCCCTTCAACCTTTCCATTTTCATTTCCTCATCTTTCAATCCTCCCACTGTTTATGAATCCCATACTCAACAGTCATCAACCATACATACAATACTAGTCAACCCCACCTGTAACAATCGTCCCTAAAATCTCAAATTTTAGGGTTTCCATCAACAACCAATCTCCAAACCCTAACTTATCAAGAAATGGCTAATTTAGTTTCATTCGGGTCAAGTAAAGTACTTTCTCCTTTCCCTAACCCTACCAGGTTCCGGACTATAAGCCCAACTTTCCCAAGGACTCAATTTGGGAAGTTTTATAAGAATCATAAACCTTCTGTTGGTATAGTTGCAAGTTTCGGGTCGGGTCGAGGTGATTTTCCTGACCCGGATAATTTGAAGGATTTAATTATTAGAGCTGAAGGGCTTATCTATACAATTGCTGATGCTGTTGTTGCTGCTAACCCTGATTCCGGTATCACTACTAGTAATAAACAGAGTAATGATTGGTTCTCTGGGATTGCTAATTATATGGAAACTGTTCTCAAGGTTTGCAATAATCCAATATTTTGTTACTAGTATTATTTTTAGTTTAGTTTTTTCTAATTGTTGTGCTTAGTTGCGAAACATGAAACTTTGTTCTGGGGCGAACATACGTTTAAGTACTCAATTTAGGGGCAAAACCATTTTATCTATCTAAGGGTCTCAATTGAATGGTTCAGCGTTGAATGCTGAACCATTCAGTACGTTTGTTTCTAACATCTTAATGACAGATGGTGCTGAATGGTTAGTGCTGAATTGCGATGGTTAGTGCTGAACCAACTATCTCTTAACCATTAAACACCTAAATTTTATGTAATATGCTCTTTAAATTAAATCAAGATCATTTATTAAACAACCACCGTATTGTAGTTTTTATTCATAAGGTAATTTTACATCACCCACATTATTCGTTAAAAATGATTATCAAACAGGTTATTTTCATTCATAAGCAACTTGATTAAGAATCTTTGAATCATTCAGATTATTAACCATTCAGCGCTAAAATCATTCAGTTTTATTAAACGCAGCCTAAGTTATTTGTCTCATTTATTCGAAATCATTATATACGTTAATTACTCAAATTTTAGGGGCGGGCACCCCTCGCTGCAATGGCAATGCGATCGCTGAGTAATTTCGGAGAAAACTTTTGTCGTGTTTCATTTGTGATAATTATGTATTTTTTGTTCCAGTTTTTGAAGAATGGACTTTCAACGCTCCATGTTCCGTATTCATATGGATTTGCGATTATACTTCTTACAGTTCTCGTAAAGGCTGCAACATTTCCTTTGTCAAAGAAGCAGGTTGTTGCACTTGCATCATATCATTATAGATTTGCATGCTTATATAATAGAGGTATTTATATTTTGAATTTGTAATGCAGGTCGAATCTGCAATGGCAATGCGATCTTTGCAACCACAAATAAAGGCTATTCAGGAACAGTATGCTGGGGATCAGGTTACGATCTATCCTGTTTTTGTACTAACTCTTCAGATTCTATATAAAGTACTGTGGAGTCCACGAATACTATTAGTAATTAGCAAAAAGTTTCACATTAATGTGGAACTTCGAAATGAGTAGGTGTTTCTCTTCATTAATTTTTCATTCTTTACTATAATTTCATGGATTTTCAGGAGCGTATTCAGCTTGAAACTGCGAGATTGTACAAATTGGCAGGAATTAATCCATTAGCAGGTATTTAATGTTTAATTTAGATTCTTGATACTATCATAACGTACAGCTATTGATATATAGACATTTTTCCTTTAAACTAGTGAAATGACCCGTGGGAACACGGGTTTATTTAAACGAAACAGTTTAATGATATGTTTTAGGTATTAAGTGAATGTAAATGTTAAAGTCATTTAGTTTATTGCCCCGTGAAACCACGGATTCCGACTAAGAAACTTGTCGTTGATTTTACAAACATAAATGCTAAAGTTATTTAGTTTATTGCTCCGTGGAACCACGGATTCTGACTAAAAAACTTGTCGTTGATTTTACAAACATAAAGTTCGCTCAAAGTTGAGTATTTATATTTATATTTTTAATAATAATAATAATAATTAATAATAATAAATGTCTTTAATTTTTTTAGAAAAATAAAATTACAATTTAGGAGAGATTAATATTTCCTTTTAAAAAAGTTTTCGTATTATTATTTTAATTAAATTGATATATAATTATGACATCATCATTATAAAAAGTAAAGGGTAATTAGCTTAATTATGATGTCATCTTTTTAGAGGTTTATTAGACTATATAGATGGTGATTAACATTATTATGACCTGGACAGGATGTCTGCCAACCCTAGCTACAATACCCGTCTGGATTGGTCTTTATCGAGCACTCTCAAACGTTGCAGATGAGGTAACTTAACTTCATTATAGTGTTATTTATTTTATATATAAATTAAGATTTTAGATTTCCATCTAAAGAATTTTTCAATTTAATTATTTTGATAGGGACTTTTGGCTGAAGGGTTCTTCTGGATACCGTCCCTTGCGGGTCCTACGACGGTTGCTGCTCGACAAAGTGGCAGTGGCACATCTTGGCTATTTCCATTCTTAGTAAGCATTAGTTTCTTATTTTAACTGTTTTTGAATATTACTGGATGTTTATTTATAGTTTATGGTACTTTTTACAGGATGGTCAACCTCCACTTGGATGGTCAGATACGTTTGCGTATCTTGTGTTGCCCGTACTTCTCGTCGTCTCTCAGTATGTATCTGTTCAAATCATGCAGTCATCTCAACCACAGGTTAGTCATCTTTGTGTATCTTAAAAGATATAATAACGAGTGATTATTGCATTAGTGATGATTACAGAACAATCTGTTACAATAATACAACAACAACAATACTCAATCCCGCACATGCGAGGTATGGGGGAGGTTTGATGTAGACAATCCTTCCTCTACCGTAGAGTAGAGTAAGAGAGAGATCGTTTCTTTAACCATGAGTCGAGACCCATAGGAAGAGAGAGTCATCCCCCCTCTACTCCACGGCAGAGAGATTGCTTCCGTGAGGACCTCCGGCCGAAAAAAAAGAAAGGTTTAAATAAATAAACTGCAAAGAAAAAGAGACTCCATGAAAATGGTTTAATCAAATTTCCATGGGTTCTAAAGGCTGCCTGAAAATCAATTTAGGCTCTAAGCGGCAGTCAAGACGCCACTAGATCGACGCTTGTTGTTGCCTCAATAAATAGAGCCAAAAAACCTAGTGGACAGAAACTCGAAAGGCATGTCAGGTGGAAGTTGTTGCAAAAGCAAAGAGCCAACCACCCGTAACAGACCAAACACCATTCATGCACCTTTACGGTAGACATTCCCGAAGCCACACAATTAAAGGAAACCAACCAAGCTCAAGAGCAAAGAGGTTCTTCCTCAGCCATAATAGCCCCAAGATGCACCGAACGATGCGAAGCACCAAATCATACAAACATACAAGCATTATACATACATATACGTACATACACACATACACAAACCTATATACATGCCTACATACATCCGTACACAAACATACCTACGCACATATATGAAACATACCTACAAACATACATACATACATACCTACATATATACATACAACCATACATACATACCATGCACACCTACATAAGCATACATACATACATATTACATATATACATAAATACATACATACATAAACACATATATGTTACAATAATACTCTATCTGTTATATTTGTAATCTTACATTAATAGTTAGTTTGTCCAAAATCAAGTTTTCCACTTTAAATATGAGTTTATTATTCACCACTTTACCTAATACCCTTTATATATCACTTCCGGTCAATTACAAACTTCTTAAATCAGGAGTCAAACTAAACATAGTTTGTGAACAATGTTCTTCTATGTTTGCGAACAATAAAATGTTTTTGGGAGCAATAAAATGTTTTTCTGTGTTTGCGAACAATAATTTGATCTAGGAAGTTGTATAAGTAGATATTGCGTGACCCGTTTGAGGGATGGTTGTAAATGTCCCCCCAGATAGTCCCGGACTAGTTGGGATTTTGAAATAGTCCGATTAGTCCCGATTTGGCCGATTTATTCTGTCAAAGTTGTTAAAATCTTACGTGTCTCATATATTTGCTTGACTTTTTAGAGTGATGATCCAAATATGAAGACTTCTCAAACCATAACCAAATTCTTGCCATTGATGATCGGTTATTTTGCACTATCGGTACCCTCCGGGCTTAGTCTCTATTGGTAAGTCACCTCGGTTGAAATTGAGATTATTACTCATGCTCTTATGACTTCAAATGTCAAATTTAATACAGTGTTGACCTTTAAAGTCGATATTTAATTTATGCTTATACTTGTATTTGTATAATTTATGCAGGCTTACAAACAATATATTAAGTTCAGCACAACAAATATGGCTTCAAAAGATGGGGGGTGCGAACAATCCAGTAAAGAAAATGAAGTTAGAAGCTCTTAAGGAAGAACGTACCAAAGTTGAGGAACCTGTGTTTCAAAATACTTTAGTAAAAGAACCACCCAAAACAGAGAAGCCTGATGTACAAGGATATCGTCCCGGTGACAGGTCAGCAATATATCCAGCAGGGGTGGCATTTTAAACCCCGTTACTTATAAACAGTTTGCTTTGGGTTATATTTTCTCTTGTATCCCAAATGGGTAAATGAAAAGCATCGCTAAAAGGAGGAAATGGGTCTAACGGGTTTAAAGTTGCTCAAAGCTATTGATACAACTTTCTAAATTAGTTAGTATTTTTTTAAGTATTTGATCATCAATATGTGAAGGTTTTTTTTTTTTTCCCCATTATAATCAATGCATCGATATCTTGTTTAGGTAAACAAAAATGTGTCAATGGTTGACCGAACCCACATGTTAAAATGTATCAATATTCAATATCTTGTTAAAAGGTACCTGCTTTTTTTTTCTTAATTTCTTTCAGATTCAAACAATTAAAAGCAGAAGAAGCTAGGAGAAAACAGCAAAAAGAGGCGGAAAAAAGTAAAGAGATTTCACTGAAAAGTGAAGCTGAAAGGGGGGACATGAAAGTTAACCATCAACTCGATACGAATTCCACTAAGTCTCCTAATGAAGATCCTTCGTCTTTTGATTCCAATCAAGTCGGCCAAACTTTGAATTCTAGGATGGATGGTATTGAAGATTCAGCCCCTTTTAGTAGTACAAGGGATCAACAGAATTTTGATGATAATCTTGAAAAGGTAGTTTATAGAACTATGCCCCCAAGCTCTTATATAAAAATGGTCAAATGTTATCCGCCTTTCTATATTGATTCTTAAGAATTAGTTAACATCTAATTAACAGGAAAAAACCGTCAGTCGTACTACAGAAAACAAAAGCTCCCCTGAAGGTAAACAACGAGAAGAAAGAGCATGAAAAACCAATCAAGAAAGCAAAAGTAATGGAACATGGAAGTCCAAACATGTCGTGAACGCAAAGCCAATATATATGCATGTCGTCGTCACATTCTCTTCGAATATACAAATGTTGAAATGTATAAATGTAGATACATTTCAAAGGTCAAGTTTCAGAGGTAGGTAGGTTATGAGAAGATACAGTTTGGGGTTTGAAAGTTAGTATCCCAATTATTGCTTAGATATTCTTTACACCATCCTTTTGTGTGTTGTTCTCATTTCTTTTCTACTTCAGTGACAAGAGAGTATACATAGAAAGGGCTTCTTGTGTGTGAAAATCTCTCTTTCAGAATAGCAAGAATACAAATGTTTTTTTGGCCAACTACTGTGGTTTCAGGTGATAATTATGTTGATAAATGCATTAACTTGCTCTGATGAGTAGTTGCGAGCAAGATGGGTGGGTCAGGTAGCGGGTCAAACATTTCTTATCATATCAAAGATTACAAGATAAAATGACTATATGCATAAACTGACTTCGTAAGAAGTAAACAGATTGAAAGTCACCTTTATTAATACGAGTAGACGATATACGACTATGGAAGAAATAATTGTCATATTCAAAAGGGCATGTAAACCATTAAGTAGATAAACATCACAAACATCTTTCTGCTGATACAAGGATTAAACTCTCTAAATGAAATACAAAAATCGGTGCCTGGGAGTAAACTTTTGTGTCACAAACAATTGAATTAGATTGTAAACATATACCTTGTTTTCAATACAAAATCATTCGGAATTAGATACAAACACTTTGTTCGAATAAGATTTCACATGAGCCTTAGTTCATATTCCCCTGCCATTGTTATATATCTCACCCACGGAAGAGCTTGGTAACCGCTTTTCTCGATGATCTTCAGGTAACGGACCTATAAAAACCCAAGAATAATGTAAATAAATGAACTAAATGTTGAAGTGGAGCTTACTTTCATATCATACTACTTTTGCAGAACGATGAGACAACTAATGAGACATCGATATCATACAGAAACAAGCATATAGTAGTTACTTAAATTGCAGATCGATGTAAATCTAGACTTGTAATTAAAATAATATCAATCCGAACCGAAAAAGATATAAGCCTATACAATCCAATACCAAATCTAAACATAGTATAACAGAAACACATACATTAATGGACAGCTATAAGTCTCTTTTAACTAAATTTTTACCAAAACACTTCATCATCTTACACTTATACTTGCATAGTCATATCCGTTCTACTAATATCTACTACAGTAATATTTTTATCGGAGAACTGAAGATTCAAGTCAAGTTAATGTAATTGAAAATCGAAACTGAATTAGTTATAAATGTGAAGGTATCAACATCCAATAGATAGATTAAGATAATTACAAAAGTATTTAAGAAGAGAATTGGGGAAGGCTTACTTGAATTCCTGAAACCGTAAAATATGGTATCTCAAACTTCACACGGATAGGAGCTTTTCTCTCAGGAACGGCTTCTTCGGCCACTATACTCGGAAGTTTGAACTCGGCTCTCAACATGTACTCCTTAAAAATCAAACATTAACAGATTTACGTACATCCAATGAGTTGACCGACGGGTCAAATTACTTTAGAAACATGACTTTATTTTTACGCCTAGTTACTAGGTAGTATAAATACTGAAGAAGAAGAAAAGTTACCTTGCCTCCCGGAAATGATTTTATTTTCCAGCTAAGTGCATCACTTTCTGGTGCATAAGCAGCTGATCCCATTGAAGTCCGAACATTTGGATTAGTTGCATCAGCAGGCACAGGCAATTCGATCTCTACATTTGTTGCAGTGCTGCCAATTCAAAAATTCCAAACTTTTAACCATGAATGATAATCGATAATCGATGTTCGCACGTTTTAGACAGTAGGTAGCGAGTTAAATCAGTTGGGTAACAGGACATGTCATATACAAATAATAATTTATTTACATTTATACTAACAGACAAAAGTTATGAATACTAATATTCGCACGCTTTAATCACTTGTACACCGCGCAACAATGGCTGTACACCGGCACTATTCACGTGAACAGTACAACATATATACTAACAGACAAAAGTTATGAATAGTACTATTCACACGCTTTAATCACGTGTACACCGCGCAACAATGGTTGTACACCGGGCACTATTCACGTGAACAGTACTGTACAAGTGGTTAAAGGGTGCGAACAGTACTATTCGCGGTACTGTAGCATTTTTTTGTAACAGTTTTTCCCCATTTTTTCCTTTTTTGGTTTCCTTTATATTTTTCACCTGCAGCAAATATCTACTAGACAAAAAATATGAATAGTACCGATGGTTTCTTTATAATTAGCAGCAGCAAATATCTACTAGGCAAAAAATATGAATAGTACCGATTGTTTCTTTTATATTT
This sequence comes from Rutidosis leptorrhynchoides, assembly GCF_046630445.1. NCBI lineage: Eukaryota > Viridiplantae > Streptophyta > Magnoliopsida > Asterales > Asteraceae > Rutidosis > Rutidosis leptorrhynchoides. The sequence goes on from NC_092336.1 coordinate 484,990,510, forward strand.
TTCTCTACCCGTTGTAACAATTTTTTTTTTCTTTTTTCTTTTTTGGTTTCCTTTATATTTTTCTCCACCCGCAGAGATGCACCTATATTGTTAATTTAAAATAACATTTAAATCTTTGACGGGTTATACCTTTTAATTCGACTCGAGTTGCGCTTCAACGACATCATCGTTAAACTAAACGCAATAAAATACATTGAAAACCGAACCCCCGGCGTGAAGCGAGGGTAAACAACTAGTTAATAACTATATATTATTAGCGAGTTAAGCTACTGTAGGTGACCGTGGGCCAGTCAGGGTTGACCCTAAAAACTTCTTGTTCCTTTATATACAAATAATTATGATATATTCTTAATGTGTTAACTATGAATACAACAGCAACATTACTGCAATATAATCTACAGCTTTGAATTTTATCATTCAGAAAGTTTTGGGGAAGTATGAGCGTTTGACCCACTGTATCAGTTCCCCTTCAAGCTATACTTGTTAAAAATTTTGACCTGTTTGAGATAAAACACAACCGGGATTGACCCATAAATGAGTAAATCGGTCGAATCCCACCCCTACACTAGACCCATGTAGGATATATAGATTAAAACGGCGATTTAGTTTTAACTCTTCAAATACGAGCAGGAAATTAAACATTCAAACATAAATTTTACCTCCGCTCCTTAAATTGGCTCCGAGCTTTCACTGTGATTTCCATACGACTTCTAGAATGTCTTTCGATTTGAGCTTCTACCCATATCAGAGGCTTTACCTGAAGATTACAAATGCTCAAAAGAAGTCAGGAACAGGAGGCTAGATTATATGTTGAGGCCGAGTACGGAATTACAAGAACCTGAGTACTGAGTCGATATGTCATGAGGTCAAAAGCACCATCAGGAGGTACAAAAGATATTGTGCGATCATTTTCGAATCGCGCCAAGCGCACACACCTATACCAAATTGAAAATTGAACAACGGCTAATAGCAGTATATATATATATCGATGAACAAAACAACAAAGTATGTGTAGAAAACAATTACTCCGTAAAAAGAAAGAAAAAAAAAGATGTGAACTTTTGAGTGGCTGTTGGTGCGACTAGCGTTGTCCTAAAGCCTTTTTCCTTAAAATTTTTAACTTAAAATAAGCGTTTTAATTATGATTAGAAAAATAGTAATAAACATACAAAAATAGTAATAAACATACAGAAATTTAACTTAATTTTGAATGAAACAAGTTAGAAGATTTTGGGCATTCATTATGTAGGTCAGTCCATAGGGATATAGCAAAATCTAAAACAAAAAAAAAAAAAAAAAAAACATTTAATATCAATGGATGCCAAATTTCCACCTCTAAAGAAGAGGGAAAATGCCATGACAGCTAATTACTTGATGAAGTATAGTTATACAACAGAAGAATAGTTATACAACATACTGATGAAACTTGATGTCATCCAAGTCAATAGCTTTTCCTTTAGATGATCGTCCTTGAGCCTCCAACAATACTCTATCATTCAGCCCTAGCTTACATTCAGGCATACCACTGCAAGAAATTAAGCATTCACCATTTAGTTGTTGCACAATATTTTTCGGTTTCTTTGAGATGTTTAAGCATCCATGTAGATGAGTGAGATACTGCTAGGGGAGTGCAGGTATCACCCACAAATATAGAATTTGTATCATACAAACGAACGAAGACCAGAGCCCGCTATATTTGGTTCTAAGTTCTAGATTCTAATAGTATAAACATTAAAATTATTCTCACTGCAGTCCATGTTCAGGACCAAACTAAACTGGAAGAGTAAGAAAGCACAAAAAGTAGCCCTTATGAAATCAATATGCGTTAACTGTATACGCAGCCTGAATACTCAGACATTTTAATGTTTGCAACTGATACAAAATTGCTAGGGAGAAGACATGAAAAAGGTTCATCGTCCCCTTCTAGGAGTATCGATAAACTCATGGCAACATTCATCACCAAGGAACCAGTTTAGACACAAGCTTGCAGCTACTTCATACATCAGCTCAGAGAAGAACTATGTTAATAATTCTTTTTATATATACAAGGTTGCATGAAACATACATCCAGCATAAGTGAACTTACAAATAATTTTCACTAAACAGTTACTAACTTTGCTAATGACTAATCAGCTTGTTACCTAGAAAATACTCGAAATTATATACAACAACAACAACAACAACAATACCCAATCCCGCGCCTGCGAGGTATGGGGGAGGTAAGGTGTAGACAATCCTTCCTCTACCCTAAACTAGAAGAGAAGTCGTTTCTGTTACCACGAGTCGAGAGAATTCTCCACCCACGGTAAAGGAAATTCATCCCCCTCTCTACTCCAGGGTAGAGAGATTGCTTCCGTGAGGACCTCCGGCTAAAAAAAGACTCTTTTTTTTTTTTATTTAAAACTAGAAAACAGAAATTAAAAAATAAATTAAAACATACAAAGATAAATAAAAAATAATAATAAAAATAATAATAATAATAATAATAATAATAATAATAATAAAATATAGGGGGGACGCCATGAAAATGGTAGAATCAGATTTTCATGGGGTTTAAAGCATGCCTAAGAATCAATTTAGGCTCTGAGCGGCAGTCAAGACGCCACTAAAACGACGCTTGTCGTTGCCTCAATAAATAGAGCCAAAAGACCTTGTGGACAGCAACTCGAGGGCATGCCGGGTGGAAGTTGTTGCGCAAGCAAAGAGCCAACCACCCTTAGCAAACCAAAAACCACTCATGCACCTTTACGGTAGACACCCCCGAAACCACCCAACTAAAAGGAACCAACCAAGCTCTAGAGCAAGGGAAGTCGTCCTCAGCCATAATGGTCCCAAGATGCACCGAGCGATGCGAATCACTTGATATAGAAAACAAAATAAGAATAGATGTAGTAATATCAAGTCAATTGCTAAGATTATCTAAAAATTAAACGGTAAAAATTGTTACCTTAAATAAGTCCGCATCTTCAGTGCCCCAACTACATCTGACCTCACTATTTGACCGTTACTGTTGACAAGTATATTCACACTCTCCACAACATCCAAAAAGACCTAAGCAAGGAAAATGAGTAATTTTAAGGTCTCATTTCAATGATAACCTAACCTAGCTCTGAAAAAAATAAGACCTACACCTACCTCATTCTTCTTGTATCGAATCCCTTCACTACGCCAAGACACAGCATTTGTAACAGCCATGGGAGGCCGCTGGTTAACTTCCATCCTGTAAGCATCGGTCTTGATAAACTCGCTGAGAATTTTCGCTTCGGTGAATTGAGGGTAACCAAAATCCATCATTTCGTCAAGTAACTCGTACTGCAAGATATCATGAAGCTTCAGCGTTTATGCTTCTTATAGTGGGCATATTTAGTGAGAATATATTATATAGTATGCTTAGTTGCTTACCACTACAACAAAGTTATCTCTAAGTGATTCCTCCTCTAGCTCCTCAAAGTAATGCTTAAATACCTGTCACGAACAAATAACAAAAAATTAATAAATAAATTAATGAAAGCTATTACATACAACTAGAAAATAGTGCTTACATCCACTACACGGTGTAGAAACAGGAGAAGGCTAGCGGCATTACAGTTCTGCCTTGATGCAGTCATTAAATATACATTGTTGTGTTGTACGAACATATAAGTAACACCATTATCATACACAACGGGATCTTGAACTTCTTGATCACCCTAAGGCAGCACACAATAAACAAATTAGATAAACTCATCTACATCTTCAATTAACTTGTAACTTACTTATCCTGTTAAGGCTAGAACTGCCTTTTATCAGAGTAGAACCCTAATCGATTAACAATCACAAACAAGCAAGCTGAATAATAAACATAGAATAAAAACAACACGAGAATTATAGTGGTTCGGTTTCTAGGTGAAACCTACATCCACTTTGGAACTAGAGAGTATTATTATTAATTTGGAGGTGATACAAAGTATGTACATATAAGAGAGTATTTATAGACAATGATTAAGACAAACCCTAGTCTAATTAACCTAAGCCCGGCCCATTTAAATTAGGGTTGGCCAAACCCTAACTTAACCACCAAGTAAGCCTCTGCCAAAGCCTACATACATTAACAATCTCCCACTTGGAGGCTTCGAACAACATCGATCTGCACTCTTGTACTTCTGCTTTGCAAGACTCAGCTCATCTCTTCTCTCTCTAGTTCCTGCCTTCTCTTCAATGTTCCTGAAGGCCAGTTGAAGCTATGCACAGCTTCAACTTATCCAGCGTTACTGGTTTGGTGAACATATCTGCTGGATTCTTTGAACCTGGAATGCTCTCCAGATTAAATGTTCCATTGCTTATCCGTTCTCTGATAAAGTGATACTTCATGCCAATGTGCTTCGTCTTAGCATGATAGACTGGATTCTTTGCTAACTTGATTGCGCTCTCATTATCATAATATAAGACAAATTCTGTCTGTTTGCTGCCCAGTTCTTTCATGAATGTCTTCAACCACACTAGTTCTTTACTGGCTTCAGTCAAGGCCATGTATTCAGGCCATGTATTCTGCTTCAGTAGTAGATAGAGCCACGCTCTTTTGAAGCCTAGACATCCAACTCACTGCTGTTCCTCCTATAGTGAATACATACACGGTGGTGCTCTTGAAGGTATTATTGCATCTACCCAGATCTGCATCAGAATAACCACTGAGAGTAGTATCTTTGCCCTTGAAACATAACCCAACTTTGGGAGTACCCTTTAAATACCGCAGTATCCACTTCACTGCTTCCCAATGTCCTTTCCCCGGAGCTGACATAAAGCGACTAACCATCCCAACTGCATATGCTATATCAGGTCTTGTACACACCATAGCGTACATTAGACTACCCACTGCGGATGCATAAGGAACCTTAGCCATTTCTGCTTTTTCTACTTCGGTTTTAGGAGACTGATGTTTAGAAAGCTTTAGATGACTTCCCAACGGTGTGTTTCTTGGCTTTGTAGACTCACCATTCATTCTGAACTTTTCAAGAACCTTGCGAATATATTTTTCTTAAGATAAAGAAACTGACCCATCTTTATTCCTGCATATACTCATACCGAGAATCTGCTTAGCTGGCCCGAGATCCTTCATTTCAAATTCTCTAGATAATTACTTCTTCAAATTGCGTATTTCAACCATATCAGAACCTGCAATTAACATATCATCGACATAAAGAAGCAATATAATATAGGAGCTCTTGAACTTCTTCAAATAACAGCAATGATCTGTAGAACTTCTCACGAATCCTGTCTTCTCCATGAAATTATCAAATTTCAAGTATCACCGTCCTGGGAGCTTGTTTCAAACCATACAAGCTTCTCTTTAGATTACACACAAGACTCTCCTTTCCTTTGACACGAAACCCCTCTGGTTGAGATATGTAAATGTCTTCTTCAATGTCGCCATGCAGGAAGGCTGTTTTAACATCCAACTGTTCTAAGTGTAACTTCTCGGTTGCAACCATACTTGGAACCAATCTGATAGTCGTCATCTTCACTACTGGAGAAAAGATTTCAGCATAGTCGACTCCTTTCTTTTGTTAATTGACAACTAATCTTGCTTTGTATCGTTTAGAACAATCCCCTTCATCTTTGACTCTGAAAACCCATTTATTCTGTAAGACCCTTTTTCCTGGTGGTAACTTGGTCAACTTCCAAGTTTGATTTTTCAATAAAGATTCCATCTCGCTTTTCATAGCATGCTCCCACTGGAACGAATCTTTCACCTTCATTGCCTCAGAATAACTTTCTGGTTCCCCATTTTCTGTCAAAAGAAGATAGTTAACTGTTGGACTAAACCTCTTTGGCTGTCTTGTGACTCGTGTAGATCTCCTGACCCAATTTGACTGGTCAGATTGTTATGGGGGCTGTGGGGGCTGCTCATCATCAGAATCTGAGCTCCCACTATCTGAAGTCTGCTCGTGATCAGACTCCGAGCTTTCACTGTTAGGAACTCCCACTGGAACTTCAGTTTCATACTCTGGAGTTTCCCTTTCATCTTCTCTAGTTGTCTCTGTGTCAACCTCAAATTCAACTGATTCTTTTTCTTTTGGTGTTGAGTTGAAATCCTTGTACAATTCTGCTTCATTGAAGGTGGCATGTTTACTTCTGATAACATGTTTTCCCTTGTTATCCCATAACCTGTAACCCATGTCATCTCCCTCATAACCAATGAACACGTACTTCTTTGCTTTTGCATCAAGTTTGTCACCATCTTTATTAATATCATATGCACTGCACCCAAAGATTTTTAGATGCTCATAACTGATTGCTTTACCTCTCCATTCTTCTTCGGGTATTTTGAAATCAAGCGGAGCTGATGGAGAACGGTTGATCAAATAAGCGGCAGTGCTTACTGCATCAGCCCATAGAGTCTTTGGTAGCCCACAATTAAGTCTCATGTTACGTGCTCTCTCATTTAAAGTGCGATTCATTCTTTCTGCAACTCCATTTTGTTGTGGAGTACCTGGAACCGTCTTGATCATCCGAATGTCATGATCAGCACAATAGTTAACGAACTCGGTGCTGATGTATTCTCCTCCATTATCCGACTTCAAGCATTTTACCTTCAAATCACAAGATAATTCAACAGCAGATTTCCATTTCTTAAAAGCTTCAAATACATCAGATTTATTTTTAAGAAAGTAAACCCATACCTTGCGTGTTGAATCATCGATGAAAGTAACATAATAGCGTGCTCCTCCCAATGAAGAAACAGGAGTAGGCCCGAACACATCCGTGTGTACTAGCTCCAACTTCTGAGCCTTTAAAGTTCTGCCTGCTTTTGCAAAGGTGACCTTCTTCTTCTTTCCTAGAACACATGACTCGCAAAAGTCCGATTCAACTCTCTTTAGACCAGGAATTTTACCATTTGACACTAGCATTTTCATTCCTTTGTCACTCATGTGACCTAAACGTTGGTGCCACTGACTGGTTAAGCTACGATCATTGGAAACTGTATTTACTTCATTAGTTGGAACTTCTGCCATATAAAGAGTGCCTCTCTTCTTACCCTTGGCTATTACTAAGTACCCCTTTATTACTTTCAACTGACCTTCACCAAATAGCACACTATATCCTTGATCATCAAGCTGTCCAACAGAGATTAGATCATCAAGCTGTCCAACAGAGATTAGTTTCTTCTTTAGGCCAGGAATAACTCGGACATTTTTCAAGGTCTAATTAGTGCCCAAAGAGGTCTTCAGCTCTAAGTCTCCAATCCATGTAATGTCAAGACAATGATCATTAGCCAAACGAACTTTACCAAGATTACCTGTTCGTAGATTCTTCATCAAATGTGGACTTGGAGTAGCATGAAACGATGCTCCTGAATCCATAACCCACGCATCAATTGTATTCTCAATGCAGCAAACAAGGACGTTATCATAATCATCTGTTGCAACTGCAACATTAACTTCCTTTGGCTTTGATGATGTTACTGGCTTAGTGCACTGGTTTCGGAAGTGCCCAGTCTCCTGACAATTCCAACATTTAATATCATTCCTCGTTCTCGACACACTCCTCCTTCTTGACTTTGACCTGTCCCTGGTGGTGTTACTTCTGCCTTTTCTCCTACCCCTCTCTTCTGTGCTCAGCAAGTTTCCTGATGGTTCTCCTGAACTCTTTCTTCTTATATCTTCTCCAAGAATAAAATCACGAATGCTCTCAAACTTTAGCTTTGAGGACTCTGTGGATCCACTGATAGCTGTGACTGAACCTGACCAGCTTTCAGGTAACGAAGATAATAATAGAAGAGCTTTGACTTCGTCATCGAACTTGATATCAACTGACAGTAACCGAGAGATAATATTGTTGAAGTTATTAACATGATTTGTTACTGAAGCACCTTCTTTCAACCTGGTGTTAACACCAACTGTCTGATCAAAAACACCTTGTTAGAAGCAGACGGCTTCTCATACATATTTGCTAAGGTCTTCATCAAACCATGTGTCGTGGTTTCGTTCACAATGTTAAAGGCAACACTTTTTGTCAACGTGAGTCTGACAACTGCTAGGGCTTTCCTGTCAAGCGTCTTCCATTCGTCGTCTTCCATTCCTTCTGGTTTATTTTCATTCAAGGCGTCTATCAGATCCTTCTGACATAACAAGTCTTCAACCTGCATCTTCCACCACCCAAAATCTTGCCCATCAAACTTGTCGATTTTGATCCTTCCTTCTTCTGCCATTTGTACTAGCTTTATCGAATCTTAACAGCAACAAAAGTGGTGACGGCTATGGTTAATATGGAACTGGCAGCCTGCGATCTGTAACACTAGCAACAGCAACAGATATGATCAGCTCCAGATCTGATAAGCAACAGCAACAGATCTGATCAGCAACATATCTGATCAGATGTCGGCTACCTGTGATCCTTTAATATGCAGCAGCAGACTTGCAACCTTGTTATCTTCAATCGGCTAGGGTTAGAACCTGAGCTCTAGATACCAGTTGTTAAGGCTAGAACTGCCTTTTATCAGAGTAGAACCCTAATCGATTAACAATCACAAACAAGCAAGCCGAATAATAAACACAGAATAAAAACAACACGAGAATTATAGTGGTTCGGTTTCTAGGTGAAACCTACATCCACTTTGGAACGAGAGAGTATTATTATTAATTTGGAGGTGATACAAAGTATGTACATATGAGAGAGTATTTATAGACAATGATTAAGACAAACCCTAGTCTAATTAACCTAAGCCCGGCACATTTAAATTAGGGTTGGCCAAACCCTAACTTAACCACCAAAGTAAGCCTCTGCCAAAGCCTACATACATTAACATATCCAATTGGAGCAAAATAAACACATAACTTGTCGTCTAAACTAGCATCCTAGTTTCACTACAACATTCACCAACCAGTACAGCTCAAATCATCATTCATCATTATATTATACTCCGTATTTATATATTACTTCCTATAGATCTGACAGCAATTCGAAGTCTAAACTTATCCATAACTTGCTAAGAGTAAACATTAGCTGAACAAGTAACTTTTCAAAATTAACCTAGTATATATTGATTCAGTTCTAATCAAATACATCAAAATATATCATTAAACGACAACTATTATATATGAATATATTTAATATATATACACCTCTTTTTCTATGAGTTTAGTGAAGAAGCGTTCGGCCTGAGCTGCAGATACATCGCCACGGTAATCACGCCACACAAGAACACGGCCTTTGATGTCGAGAAGGAACAGCGCAGAGGCCGCCCCTGCCATCACTTGCTGCAAATCAGATCTGAATTTTGATGTATCTATCTGTCTATATGGAATACTAATTTCGATTTGAGATCTGGATTGGATTCTAATTATCGATCTACGAATCTAGCTAGGGCTCAATTGGCGATTACTTGTCGACTAAAATCGGTTATAATTAATTTGAAGATGAGTTTGAAGTGCGATCGGTGTGAAATGTACTTTTTCTTGTTATATATCTGCGTGTTAGAATAGAAATGGAAGTCGATGCTTGCTCAGGAGCTTTGGTTATGGAGTCTACTATCTTCACGCCGCGCTGTAAATATCTTTGGTGGGTTGGGCTGAAAGTTTGGGCAGCCTTATGAAGCCCATCTACGTTTAGCCCAAATATACAACTCTTAAATCACAGAATCTAATATGATATGAAGAAAAATGAAAATACGACAATTCTAATGGTATTTTTTTTTTTTTTATGGATTACTCAGATAAATATTTTATAAAAAATAATAAATGAGTGATACAATGAAGAACAATATGTGACAAGGGAACCTTGAAGTACTCAAACAAGCCGAATAGACTAGCCTTTAACAAACGACCTAGTAGCCTATCAAAGTATCAATACAACAGACCTCAAAACGACCCTATGGAATTCTCCATTGTTCTTCATTAGACGCACTTCTGCAAAGTCCCTAAACTTTATATAAAACAATTTCAGTCGCACGATTGAGAGATTAACTTCCCAAAGTTGTTCTGGAGAGCGCTTCTATTCGTTGAACAATCTATAAATTCATTTTTGCCAAATAAAGTACACGTTAGCAGCCAACGTGAGCTTCCACACTTAAACACGAGCAATCATCCTAGTAGCAATCAAAATTAAGAAAGAACAAATATTTTTTCAATTCGTACATGCCCCAATAAAATCCACGAACTCGGCTGACTTCATCCATACTTGCGCTGAGAATTGCACAAAGAACACGTAAGCTGCATCTCGCATTTATCTCCCCATAATTTCAGCATGTCTTGAGTTTTTGACTTTCCTCTTGATATGACGAAAACTGACGGTTTTATTTATGCGGTGTCGTTAAGTCGCAAAACGTCGGAATTAGCTATCAGCAGGGGGTAATAGTTTTAAATTTATATTTAGCGGGGCCTAAATCTTACTACTCCTTCTTATGGTGAGTAATGGAAATATGACCTAGGGTCAAATTTTTAAGAAGTCAGCAGAATCGAACCTATTAGCTTAGGATATTCCTAAAGTAGGGGAGTAGTTGTAAATTACCTAATTTTGAGTTTTTCTAGTTTATAAGATAAAATAAATGCGATAAAATTTGTAATTCAGATAAGGTTAAAACAAATGCATACTATGATTTCGTTAGTTAATCTCCCGAGATTATGAAATGTTGGCTCATGAATAGGTAGTGACTTTGTATTAATTACACTGGTCCTACCGCCTATGTCAGAAGACATGTCACTGGGTAATGTGTTAGGCTTGAAGATTCTGAATAGACAGCAACGTCGCATACCCCCGACGCCCGTGCAGCCTGACTACAAGCATACACGTTCAGACAACTCATCCAATTGAGCGACTCGGTTATGTGACGTATTAACGTTCCAAAAGGACTAAACTTTCTTAAGCATAATAAAATACAAGGTATCCCATATCCGATAGACGTGATGTGTGTTGATACTTTCGTTAATGATTGGTTTTAAAGATAATTATACCCTTAAAAGAGTTTAATCATAAAGAACACCATGACCAAGTCGGTATGACTTCCATGAACACGTTCGTTTCTCCTAACGGTCCAATCATTTATGAGTTTAAACAAATAGTTCCTTAATTAACTATGAATCCCTCAAGCGGGGTGCAATGCTTGAGACCTCGTTATGGTGAAGTGTACTAATCAGCACTGACTGGGTTCCATGGCCTTACTTAGTAGAGGTACATCTTACAACAACCGTTGTGCTTCAGCATGCACGTACGAAGTTTATATGTTTTGTGACTACACTAGCATGGTCTAGGACCGACAATGTACTATGGGCCTAGTTAGATGTTTCACTATGAAAGAATCCTCAGTCGGAATCCAAAGCTCGGTGGTCTTACTACAACCGGTGTGCCTTGGCCAAGCTTGCGTTGTATCCGACATAATTCTCTTACCAAGGGGTGACACAAAATAGTGTACTCTGAATCGGGTTCGCGACTTCCTAATAACATAGCCAATAACTACGTACTATTAGTTGGAAAAGCGACCGAGTTTAAAGCATAATCGGAAAGCATCTTGACAACATACGCATTCCATAATATTATTTCGGCATCATAACTAACTACATCATAGCATACACTACAGATAACTACTCGCTAATCATGGTAACAATATCATAAACCATAATAATGAAAGACATTATATAAAGTTAAAGGATATAAGTACCACTAGATTAAACGAGTTCCGAAAGTACAAAAGTGACAACTTCAAACTCCAGAAAGCTCCTAATACAATCTTTGACGTTCTTCTCCGGGTACTAAATTTCCCACTCGGAGTCGAAGACCTTGAAAGTATGACTCTAATTATTGTAGTACGAGATAGAAAGAAGTGAATTCATGTGTGTGAAAAATGGGATGACAAATGGCCCTTAAATAGAAAATACTTTGGCTGGAAACGTTTCACAAACGCTTTCGTTATTTGATACGCTTAATTCAAGTGTTCACCTCTTTTTATACGAACTTGAACTAATTGATTCAGATTCGTTTATAGATTTATTTTTCATCTTCATGATTTTAGTTTGTGATTTTGGATTGATCTTAATTGAAAATTGGGGAACGTTTGATTGATCTAAAAAATTAGGGTATGATTGATCTCAGTTGGAAACAGGGAACGATTTGATCGATACGGGAGGCGGTGTATTTTAATGGTGCAATGTCGAAAATACCCCTCATCGTAAATGAGTTCTCTGGTTTCTCTCCCTACCCTAGTTGTTTTTGGATCCTCTCCCTATATATATATACATATATATATATATATATATATATATATATATATATATATATATATATATATATATATATATATATATATATATATATATATATATATATATATATATGGGCAGGATCAATGGGGAAGTAACCAATCGGCGGGAAGCGGGGGGAAGCAAAAAAAAAATAGTTTTTTTTGGAATTTTTTTTCGACATCAAGATCACACGAAAATATGAACATTTAGAAGAGACACTTCGTGATGAATGTCATTATTTAGGCGGGAAAACGATCGACAAAAATTACATTCAAGATAATATTGTTCGTGAAGAATATGAACGTCTTTTTTTCATGTTTTGTGAAGTAAAATTTAGCCCGATTTAGAGTTTAGGATTTAGGGTTTAGGGTTTGGTGTTTTGGGTTTATTCCATAAACCCAAAACACCAAACCCTAAACCTTAAACCCTAAACCCTAAACTCTAAACCGTTCGTGTTAAAAACTCAATCTAAATCCTAAATCTAAACCCTAAATCTAAACCCTAAACCCTAAATTTCTAAACCCTAATATCTAAACCCTAATATCTAAACCCCAATAGCTAAAAACTCAACATATGCTCGAAAAACACGATAATTGTTATATATTACTTCTTCGAGCGTTTTCCCGCCAAAATAAAAACATTTATCACAAAGTGTCTCTACTAAATGTTCATATTTTCATCTCATCTATAATGTTCGTGAACAAAGTTTTTTTCAAAAAACGAAAAAAAAAAGTTTTTGCTTCCCCCCGAATGGTTACTTCCCTCTTGATCCTACCCCTATATATATATATATATATATATATATATATATATATATATATATATATATATATATGTATATATATATATATATATATATATATATATATATATATATATATATATATATTAAGAAAACATAATAACATTAAAAACAAATGTGTAGATCAACATGTACAACCGATACAAGAAATTCAAAATGAGCCCTAGCCAAACAAAATAAACCTAAACAAAATGTCCTCATAAAAAGGAATATAACACGTTTAGTGTGATGACCCGTCCAAATCTACTTGGACGAATGCATCATTCATTGATTTCATAGTGAGGTTTTGACCTCTATATGATAAGTTTTGTAAACATTGCATTCTTTCGAAAAGGCACACCAAAAATGAATATATAAATCTAAGGTTTTCGACGTCTGATGACTTCTACATATAGACAATCACCATATATAATAGTTTTTAACAATACATCCGTTGACAATACAGTCAAATAAGATACATGGTGATGATTTTGTGAATGCAAAGTTTTCTCGAATAAAGCATGTATGACTCCATGCACATAGCTTGTATAACGTATAAGTAAACAGCGGAAGACTTCTAGGAACCTGAGAATAAACATGCTTAAAAGTATCAACACAAAGGTTGGTGAGTTCATAGTTTTAATGTTGCGCATAATCTGTATATAAAGGCGGATCACAAGATTTCAGGTGTTTCATCCAAAAACGTTTATCAAAATATTCTACAAGATTGAGCACCCTGGTAACTAAACTTTAATGTATATATAATAAGTACCCCTGTTTTAACATACATGCAACCAACATGTACAATACACGCAAACCAACGTGTACTAACCTCAATTAGCATACGTCTGTGTTAGGACCCCGAAGTTGTATAGTGTTAATGTGAAATAAGCTTAATTGATGGTTCCTTAGAAGAGGGCTATATAAGGAACCTAAGTAGTCCTAATTAGATAGCCATTGCATTGTAACTGAGTTCTAGAAGCTGTGGAATGTAAATCTTGTTAATTCTCTCTAATACTGAATATCCTTCACACTTACCGAATCTCATTCTAACTTGTCTTTTCTTCTAATCTCAACATGATCTGACCTATCATTTGGTATCAGAGCTTCCAGGGAGTGATATTACATCACTAGATCGATCCAGAGATTGGAGATTACATAATCTGAGCACTCTCGGTATATTGAATCAGATTCGGTATAATCGAATCTGATAATCTGACGTTCAGATTCCTGTGATAAGTTCAGCGAAGGTGTATTAGGTTGATTAGAAAGAGTTTTAATCATCATTACATCTTTTTAACATCAATTATGGAGAATCAAGTTGATTTTTAGAGTTCGTGGCTAAAACTCTCGGTATTCATCAATTATAGATTGATTCTGTAGTTAAGTAAAGATTTTGAGGTTTCAGTTGTGATCGTGAGGTGTTTAATCACATTTCTGACGGTTTAATTTCATCAATTCTTCAAGTTTTGAAGATTTTATACACATTCGGTATCGTAACTGCCATACCGAATCTGCTTCAAAGCTATTAATTCTCAATCAGTGTTGCAGATTGTGGTGTGTTTTTGATTCTATCACATTCAGTTTGGTCATACGTAGCTAATTGGTGTGATTTGAGAAAGGATTCGTTTGAATTCTAAGTTTTCATACTTAGACTCGGTATTGTCAACTGCTACAGTTGACATTCGGCATCTTTGATATTTTGTGTGATACTAACTTGTTTCCTTGTGCAGCAAGGTTACATAATCTAATTCAAAGGAATTGAATTTTGTTTGAATTCAAATTCATACAGAATCTAACTACCGAGTCAGATACCGAATCAAGATCTCGGTATTACTTAATTCATTGGTTTTAAGTGTTCTCAGGCTACAAATCTTGTGGTTACCGAATCTATACTGAATCTGGGTGTGTTACTTGTATTTCTGATCAGTTTCTGATACAGATTCTGGTTTACCGAATCTGCTACAGTACAGAATCTGTACCGAATCTTCTACAATACCGAATCAGTTACCGAATCTGACATTTGTGTTAGATTATTGTGATTTTTCATCTTAGATTTGAGTAATACCGAATCTTTACCGAATCTACCTCATTTTCAAGATGTCTACTCAAGATACTTTGATCATTGGATCAGATTCCCGTCCTCCAGTGTTGTTTGATGGCAAGTACACTCAGTGGCTTCACCGTATCACTCAGTACATAGACTCCAAGGGTGAGAAAGCAAAGTACATATGGGCTTCTCTGAGAGATGGTCCAGTTGTAGATTATCATCCAGATACTGGCATGCCAATTCAAGTCTATGAACTTTCTGGTGATAAATGTGAGAGAGCTCAGGGTGACATAGAGGCAGAGAACACTGTTATGCAAGCTATCCCATATAATTTGTTTGAAAATGTTGATAGCAACACAACAGCAAAAGATATATGGGATGAGATCAAACGATAGCAAGAAGGTTATGACATGTCAGATGTTACTAAACTGAATAAGGCTCTGGGATTTTATGAAGATTTCAAGCAGGAACATGATGAACCACTCAAGGATACCTACCGTCGTTTCAATGGTGTTCTCAATGAGTTGAAAAGGTGCAAGATCATAAAAGTAAATGCTGAAGTCAACATGAAATTTCTCAAAAAGCTCAATGTTGATTGGCTTACTTATGGAACCATTGTTCGATCGACCAAAGAGATTGACAAGTTGACTATTCATGAGCTTGTTGGAGTTCTTATGCATTACCAACCTGAAGTGTCTAAACTTCAAGAAGGAAGGAAAGAGTCATCTCCAAGTAATCCTCTTGCTCTCATTGCTAAAAAGAAGAGCAAATCATTTACAACTTCCAAAAGCTTGTCCAAGAAAGTGCTTGTTGAAGATTCAATTGATTCTGAAGAGTTGAATCTATCTGATGTTGATGATTCTCACCTTGAATTAGTCAAGATGGCAGCCATGTTTACAAAAGCCTTGAACAAATACAAATTCAAAGGCAAATCAAGCAATCAACGCAAGAATTCATCGTCTTCCTCGTACTACAAGAAAGCTGATCAATCAAAACAACAACAACGTACTGATGATTCCAAGAAGGATGATTCAATCTGTTTCAATTGTGGCAAAGCTGGTCATTACTCTCGTGAGTGCAAGATGCCTAAGAAGAAGGATGAAGCTTACTACAAGAAGAAAATGTTGATGGCTAAGATTGTAGAAACTGTGGAAGAGCTGAAACCGGTTGATGATACTTGATTTAACTGGACTGACGATTCAGATACAGAGGTTGAACATGCAAATGTTTGCAAGGTGACTAAGCTCATTAATGCTACGGAAGCAATGGAGAATTCTGACTCAGCATCTGATGATGATGAGGTACAATCATCTGAAATTCCACCTGATTTTATCAAAGTACAAAATGACATGATGAAGAATTTGGTCTCAATGTCAAAAGAAGTCAAAGGTTTAAAATCTGAAAACAAGGTTTTAAAAGATAAAATCAAACTTTTTGAGACCAAACCATCTTCATCTAAATTACAATCGGAATTGCAAAGATTGACTGTCCAACTCAGCTCCACGGAAACTGAGTTGGAAGATCTTAAAAATCAATTCATCCGATTAAGGTCGAAAGGACAGATTATCATCTAAAATCGGAACGACTTGCAGAAAAAGTTCAATTTCTAGAAAAAGATCTTTCTGATTTGAAAACTCAACATGAACCCACACTTTCAAAGCTAAACAAGAAAATTATTCAATTGAAAAACACCATAATTGAAAAGAACTCTGAAATATCTTCGTTGTCAAAAGAGTCTTTTCAAATGAAAGCACAACTTGCTCGATATGAGGAAAAATTCTATCGAACTGATCAATCCAAAGCTATCATGAATATGGAACTTTCAAAACAAACGATTTTCATGAATAGACCAAAAACAATTCAAGGTGACAAGTGGGGGTTGGGTTATGAAGATCCTAAGATCTTAGAAAATGCTTCCAAAAAGATTCCGGGATTATATCATTCTGATTACTTTCAAGCTGGTTTACCATATCATTTTGTGCATGCTTCTGATGCTGATTTTGATGATATTATTGTTAAACGTAAATCTAGGAAATACCATCAAATTAGCTTAATGTATGAGAAAATCAATGCTAAAATGGGTAAATCAAATCCTGATTTCTTGAAGGAACTTGTTGAAACTGAAAAGAATATGCAACGTGAAAATTATGTGCTTAAGCGTAGACTGGTTTATATCCCAACACTCATGCTAGAGAAATATATTTTAATGCTTGAGAATGAAGTGTTTAACAAACCTAGTTCTAGCATTATTGCCATAGATGAGGTGTTTGATGAACCAACTTTTGATGTGAAACCAATTCTACCGGCTTTACCTGCATGTTCTGATAATGTTTTTCGTGAAGATCTAGCACATGAACTAACTGTCTTCTTTGAGACAGAATCCCTAGGTCAACCTGATTTAGATGTAAAGGTAGAACCTCGAGATGAACCAAATGTTGAAAACGTGATAGACTTTGACACAATAATTAATGAATTTTATGAAAACATACCTGTTGTACGAAACTTGAAACGTATATTAGGTATAGTTGAAAAGAAAAATGTTGATTTGCAACTTAAGTGTCAATCATTAGAACAAATGCTTGCTTTGTGTGATAAATTGCCTCCACTTCCTAAGAAAAAAATGTACTTATGATTTTACGGAAGGTGAAGTGCTTGTTTCTGCAGAGGAATTATGTCTTGAAATTAAGAGCTTAAAACAAAAAATAATTCAACTGAAATAGGCTAACACACTTAAGCAATCATCTACTGTTGAAACCAATGTTTCTGAATGTGTTAGTGGGATTTATAAGAAGGGGAAGGGAACAACAACATCTACGGATGCAAAACCCATTACTATTCTTAAAAACCCATTACGTTCTCAATTTGGTAAACGTGTTTCAAAAGTTGCACCTTCAACACAATTTGTTGTCAAGAAAGTTCATTCTCAAAATGGTTATGTGTTAACTGAAAAGATTCCTATGATTCAAATGTCAAATCAATCAAAGGAAAGTCTTTTACCGAAATCAGTCAAGTCAACACAACACATGAGTCCAAAACCTGATTTGAGTGAGTATGATGCAAAGGAACGTAAAATCAAATTGGAAATTTTGCGAAATCAATCATCTCATGTGTCAACTGAAAAGTTTGGACATCTAACTATCAGAGGTGTTTTTCGTGTCACAGGTTATAATCCAAATTTGACTTACAAGTCTGTATGGGTTCCTAAGTCCACGACTAAGAAAGTAGCAACTAAACCAAAGAAATCTGCTAGTCGACCTAGGAAATCATCTCATGTTTTTCGATTTTCGTCTGTGAACAAAACATCTACTTGGAATAAGTTGTGTGTTAAGACTTCTGATAACGATGTAAAACTTGATATTGCGTATGATGCTTCATATAATGTGGTTTTAAATGATGCTTTATTGTCTAAATTGTATGATGCTTTACGTGATTATCTCATTGCTGATCCAAAGTTTATTGTTGGTACTAACCGTAAAGGACCCAAGAAACTTTGGGTACCTAAACTCTAGGAAATTAACGTTTACAGGGTTTCGACGTCTGTGTTTGGTATATCGATTCCGGTTGCTCTCGACACATGATGGGCGATAAATCCTTGCTTGTCAATTTCGTTGACAAATTCCTAAGAACGGTTACTTTTGGAAATGATGAGATTGCAGCAATTACGGGTTATGGAGATTTTGTGAAAAATGGCATAACGATCAAACGGGTCTCATATGTTGAGGGTTTGGGGTGCAGTTTATTTAGTGTCAGCCAATTTTGTGACGGAGATCTCAAGGTTTTGTTTGAACTTCGTCAATGCTCGGTGCAATCCATCGATGGAAACGATCTCATTGTTGGTAAACGTTGTGCTTCACGTTATACTATTGACCTCAATGATGCACCATCACATGGAACCATGTGTTTGGTCACACGTTCAACAAAGGAAAATTCATGGTTATGGCATCACCGGATGTCTCACCTGAATTACAAGGGTATTAATTGACTCGTCTCTAAAGACTTAGTTGATGGTATTCTAAGCTTTCAATATGATAAGCATCATGTGTGTCCATCATGTGCAATGGGTAAGCAGAAACGGACTAATCATCCGCTTAAGCAACACCCCAGTACTTCATCGTCCTTGCAATTATTGTATATGGACTTATGTGGACCCATGAGGATTTCTAGTCTTGGTGGCCGGAAACATGTGCTTGTCATTGTTGATGATTATACCCGATTTACATGGATTTTCCTTCTACGAACAAAGTCAGAAACCCCCGACATTATCATTGAGTTCATTAAAAAGACTCAACGCTCTTTTAACAAACATGTTAAGAGTATTCAAACTGATAATGGGACGGAATTTAAGAATGACCAGCTTGATAGTTATTTGAAAGACCAAGGCATTGAACATCAGTTCTCTACTGCACGAACCCCTCAACAGAATGGAGTAGTCGAACGACATAATCGTACGTTGTGCGAAGCAGCTCGAACGATGCTTGCTTACTCCGTTGCTTCTTTGTCAAAACCCGTTGCTTCTTTGTCAAAACCCGTTGCTTCTTTGTCAAAACCTGTCCTTATCCACTTGGACGAAATCTTCAACATATGGTCCCATTACGAGGTACTGAACTCTACATGCCATGAACGACTCCATGTAGTATCTTTAAATTGAGCTAATGCACAGCGAAAGACTTAATTCGTACCTGAGAATAAACATGCTTAAAAGTGTCAACCAAAAGGTTGGTGAGTTCATAGGTTTATCATAACAATCTTTTCAATATATTAATAGACCACAAGATTTCATAATCATAAACATAATACACTCGCAAGTGTATGTAAA
This sequence comes from Rutidosis leptorrhynchoides, assembly GCF_046630445.1. NCBI lineage: Eukaryota > Viridiplantae > Streptophyta > Magnoliopsida > Asterales > Asteraceae > Rutidosis > Rutidosis leptorrhynchoides. The sequence continues at coordinate 485,010,369 of NC_092336.1, forward strand.
GCATTCTAAGTGGTTGAGCACTTGGTAACCATACTTAACTATTAATCAACGTCGCATATTCCCTTTTATATAAAATCTCACTACACCGTACCAAGTGTAGTCACAAAACGAAGTACTGTGCAACCGTTAATTACTGGTCGTCCAGTCCGGTTGGGGTTGTCAGGCCCGATAGATCTATCAACAGGATTCGCGTTTACAATACCCATGTAAATAGTAGTTACCAAGCTACAGGGAAATATGCCAGTGGTACAACTCAATGTAGAATGTATTTTAAGTACTTGTGTCTATTTCGTAAACATTTATAAAAGCAGCGCATGTATTCTCAGCCCAAAAATATATATTGCAAAAGCAATTAAAAAGGGAGCAAATGAAACTCACCATACTGTATTTTGTAGTAAAAATACATATGACGACATTGAACAAGTATAGGGTTGGCTTTGGATTCACGAACCTATATCATTCATATATATTAATACATATAATAACATTTAAACAAGTTCGTATATTAATATTTGTTAATAAATAACTTAGTTACATCTAATTAAGTATTTTAAATAGATACTTAATTTGTATATTAGATTCATATTAAAGTGTTTTAACTAAAATATATATAATGTATTAAAGTTTATATATATGATTATATTAAGATATTTTATATATTATATGTAACTTAAATAATAATAATATTTTAGTTTTAAAAATATTAATATGTAATATGATATATATAATAAATATAGTTTTATAAAAACATTATTTGTTTGCTAATATAATAATTATAATAATACTAAAATAATGATAATTGTAATAAAAATAATGGTAATTCTAATAATAATGATAAATTTAATAAAAATAATAGTTTTAATAATAATATTAATTTAATAATAAATGATAATGATAATTTTATTACTAATAATAATTTTAATAAAAATGATAATAAAAATATTACTTTTAATAAAAATGATAATTCTCATAATTTTAATTATAATGATAATAATGATTATAATAATACTACCTTTAAATGATCAAATAAGCTTCCTAAAAAGAATTGCCACTGCCCAGGTTCGAACCTGAGACCTCTCGGTTTCACACCAACATCCCTAACCACCCGTTCTATCTTGTTTTTCTGAATAAACTCCGAATTTATATAATATAACTTACGTAATCGAAATTCCCTTTTCTTCATCTAAATTTTCGATCCAACAGAGAACCATACTTAGCCCAACATAATCTCGGTCCAACTGTTAATCTAATTGAAGTCCATCTAACGATTTAGTAAGCCCAACAGCTTCTCTTAAATAAATAAAAAACATTGTAGCGGCCTAGTATTGAACCTAGGACCTCTCGATCGCCCAACCTCCACTCTAACCACTCCTCTATTATTTCATTTTTGTTTTAATTTAGAGATTAAATTTTATTAACCGAAATTTGTGTTTCTCCTTCCTCTCCAACAATACCCAGAATATTCATCATCATAAAAAAAATCATTATCTTCTCATCGTGCTTACTCTTTATCATCATCTTTTCTTATCATCTAATCATCTTAATTATCATAATCTTCATGATAATAATCGTAAACATCATAACTACTCATCATCATCTTCGGGTCATCCTCCCCGTCTCATCAATTTAATCGTATCATCATCTTCATAAAAATCACGATCATCATCTTCGTTTATTGTTATTGTTCACCATCTTCATCGTCATTTAACCTTCATCTTAAAACATCATCTTATTCGATTGAAACAAAAACTTAGAAGTAGCAGCAACAGTTTATGGTGGCGGGTGATGAGGTGATGTTTTCACGAAAATGATACAGCAACGATGGCAGCCCTCACTGTTGCCCTTCACAGAAACAGAAAATAACGAAGGTGGTTGGTGGTGGTTTGTTTATGGTAATCTTCAACTAACAACAATAATAATAGTAATGTATCGGGTAAGTGGGATCTTGTTGGGTTTTCGTGTTTTAAAACCAGATAAAAATAATGACTAGCGATCGGGAGGATTTTGGTGTCATGGTGATTGGTTTCAAAATAGAAAAATAGAAAGTAGACTGCAGTAGCAGTGGTGTCTTGAAGGTGATGATTGAAAATGGTTCTAAGGTTGCAGCCGTGAAAAGGAACAAAATAGGTGAGGGTGGCGATGGGTTGTAGGATGGTGGTGGACATGGGTGGTTCTTGGTGCGGTTTAGAGTGGGTGAAGGTTCAAAGGTGGTGAACATTGGTGATGATTTGAACAAAATGGAAAGAGGAAGACAAGATAGGTGGTCTGAGTTATACTTGTGTACATATGTATACATATGCTTAATATATAGATAAGAGTCAAAGATAGATATAGATTTTATATATACATAAATATTAAATATATAGCATGATTGTGTTGAAATAATTCAAAAGAAAACAGTGACTAGCACAATAATTAAATAGGATAGCAGCCGAGGTTTTGTACACTTATACCGACAGTTTTTCCCGAATGATTATATCGTGTCCATTGCTAAACAGTTACGGAATAAAAAGTGTTCCTAAAAATCCCAAATTTTTAGATTAAATATATTTAATTATTTCACTCATTAACTGTTTGAAACCTAATCTAAAAGATAAAAATATTTTTGACAAATCTAAAATCTTCGTAATCGATTTACACTCCAACTTTTATCTTAATCATTCATGAACAGGTACTATATCTATATTAAAACTAACAAAACGTCAACCGAGTGTCACTGACATTTACTAATTAGGCTTGAAATTAATTATTTTTTAATATATTCTCTTTCTATATGCAAATAGTTTTAAATAGCAAGTTTTAATTACTAAAGCAAATATATTATATATTTTTAAACAAATAGATTTAGTATAACTTTATATATTTACAAGTAATATATATATATATATATATATATATATATATATATACATATATATATATATATATATATATATATATATATATATATATATATATATATATATATATATAAATATAGTTCCCATTACATTGCATATTAAATTACATATTAATTCTAACAATTTAATCATATATTATTCCAAATTAAAATATATATATTTAAATATACATGTATCTATTTAAAATTAGTTGTTCGTGAATCGTCGAGAATAGTCAAAGGTCAAATGAATATATGAAACACTTCAAAATTTTTGAGACTCAACCTAACAGACTTTTCTTATCGTGTCAAAAATATTAAATCGTATCAAGAGTTTGGTTTAAAATTAGTCGAAATTTTCCGGGTCGTGACAGTACCTACCCGTTAAAGAAATTTCGTCCCCGAAATTTGATAGAGGTCGTCATGGATAACAATAAGAATGTTTTCATGACGAATATGAGGTGATAATAGAGTTTTATCATCATTGAGTAATATAGATAAAACAATTCGATCATGCGAAGCGTACGAGTGAAGCTATCACAAAAGAGTGAATAGTTTCGTTTTAACTTTTGACGTAGTCATGGTGGATTTCCGGAATTCAAGGAATTTAAGGAAATCTTCTAATCAGAAAGAAAATATAATAGCACGATTTTTTAGCAACTGTTGGAATTACGGAAGAACAGAAATATCAAGGAAATAATTCCGTGATATGCTTAGAGATTAAGTAGGATGAAAGAGTCATGTAACATGGCACATGATGAGAGTAAGATTTGTGAATCATCATCACGTTATATTAGAAATTTAGCATGACTTACTGTAATATAACCACTTTGGCCTGACGTCATTATATTATACTAACTCATGCTTCAATTCCTAACACTACTTCAAAAGCATTCATACTTTAAACTCGAAGGTTTCAAAATTTAGAAACTAAAATAGTTTCTTTTATGATGTAATACAGATAGAGCGGAGAGATAATTAATATCGGACAAAATATTTATGAAGATATCTTCAGAAATATTGAGGATATTTATAATGAAAGATACGATGATATCTTAGGATTTTAGAATTAAATTATGATGAAGAAATTCATTCACGATGATTTAGAGCGATTAAGGAGCAAGGTATTCGCTAAACATTTCATCAGAACAGAATCATCAGGATTCTTTATGTACAAGTTTAGTCCTTGTAATTCGTTCAGAGTTTCCTTCATGGTGTGCTCAATCCGATTTTCAATACCAAATTTTCTATCGAGCGTTCCTAACACTTTCTTCTTTATCATCAACTTTTGGCCATTAAGACCATCTACAACATGCTGCTTCGTCAGCATTTTTAAAGTTCCGAATCTGGGTCATCATTTATCAAACCGAGGTGGTTTCAGGAGAATTGTGTTTTTAGATGATTAAACGCTGATGGTAATATGGTAAAATATAAAAGGTCTCCCGGTAACAATAAAGAGTACCCATATATATCAAAGTTATAATAAGGTTGTTTCGGATGAAAAGTCGGAGTTGACTTGCTGGAGCTGTGACATAATTTGCTACTTTGAAAGAGATTACCAAATTATTTTGGGTAATAATAACACTAAAGGAATTAGCACAGCTACGTGTTTAACGTTTACTCAGTTTTCGAGGGTTTTTCAGGTGCATAACTATATGCATCAATCTTTTTTTCCGTAGATGAAGTGTGGCTGGTTCATCCTCTCGATCAAGGTGTTTTCAAGAATCATGAAAGATTTGAACATGGATTGGGATCGTCAAGATTCAAATGAGGTTTAAGATGAAATCAAGTGGCAAACTTGAAGAATTGTTTAGTTTCATATGTTATAATTAATATTTTAATTCATTTTTAATTGTCCAATGTTGATAGTCCCATAATCGGTTTATATATATAAAATGTTAGAATTATCCCACGATGTACTGTATACGTATTGTCTTTGCATCAACCCAGAGACGTATTGTAGATGTATTATCTTAGAATCAACTAAGACGTATTGTGTACGTATTGTCTTAGGATTTATCAAAACGTATTGTATACTTATTGTGTTAGGACATACCAAATATTCGAATTAATAAATGCGTATCATGACCCGTGTACAACTTATTGTCTCAGAATTAATCCGACGTATTGTGTACATGTGTCCCGATTTAAAGTGCGTAAAATAAATAACAGAAATTAAATGACGATAAATAAAATTGCGAGAATATAAATTGCGATAATTAAATTGCGGTAAATAAAATGTAATCAGTTAGCTAGGAACAGTTAGCGTGGATTCTTAACGAAATTCTTTATAATTAATTTGTTTGTTTCTAACAAATTTTATTTTGTCCAATGTTTTTCTTCATTATGCCACTTGTTGGATTATGATAAGTCAAAATCCAAATATGAAATTGAATGAAAATGGTTATTCTGTGGTGAACGGATTCTTATATCTGTGGATGTAAGTAGGATAGTAAATGACTGTTGAATCAGATTTGAAGAATGTACAGTGTAACTTATTAATGTGAAACCCAAATATTCCTTGGGTATTACCTACCCGTTAAAATATTTTCATCATTAACAGTTGGTACAAAAGAATTTTTAATTACAATCTTTATGAAAATATACATACATATATATTTTCTTCAGATGTAATCATGGATTTAATGAGTCAATAAGATATTAAACTCATTTGATTTACCGTTAGAACTAGAATACATAATCTCTAAAACATTAGAGATTACATAATTGACGTGTTGGATGAAGATAAATGAGGTAGAACGATATGTAGAACGAAGATAATCGATGTTGAACGATATGTAGAACGAAGATCGTACTCGAAGTACAAATAGTGATATTGAGGCATGTGATGTTGAGGCTTGTGTTATTAGTGGTAATGGTGCCATTGCTGGTGGTACTGTTGGTGTCGGTGATGCTGCTGGTGCTGGTAAGTTTTGCACCATATTCTCCAAAGATACTACTCGAGCGCGAAGCTTGTTGACTTCTTCTATTACTCCGGGATGATTGTCGGTCAGAACGAGCGGATGAATAAGGTTTAGATTTGTGGATAGAATATAATCGTAGCGAGATATTCGGGCAACAAGAGTGAAAATGGTGTTTCGAACAGGTTCGCCGGTAAGTGATTCAGGTTCTTCGCCAAAAGGTGAATTCGGTTGGTGGAAGGGATCGCCTTCTGCTCATCTCCATTGGTTAAGTCGACTACGAACCCATCAGATAAATTGAGGATGGCTGATTAGTTGATTCATTCTAGTGACGTTGTCTTCAGAGCTCGAGTGAAAATCCATATTGGAATCCGAGGGACTTGAACAAGTGGTGAGTTCCATTTCGTACGATTAGATAAAGGGTTTTCGATATGAAATGATTTCCGGATATCGGATGATATTCTAATTGCATAGAATACCTAGATATAGTACAGGAGATCCCGTAGATTTCGGAGAGAATTAAGGAAACGTGTCAGGTAAAGTTTACAGTAACTGATACGCTAGGATATGAATTTATCTGTACACTATCTATCAAATAAGTGCAGGAAGTCGTGTCTAGACTTAGGAATGATAAGCAGGTAATTTTCCACTATGAATGATATACAATACTTATAATATGCAGCTTAGGTCGAAGTCCAGACTCGCTAATGCATCCTAACAACTATCAGTTAGACACACTAATGCAAGATCTGGTTCGCTAGGACCAACACTCTGATACCATTCTGTCAAAACCCGTCCTTATCCACCTGGACAAAATCTTCAACATATGGTCCCATTGCGAGGTACTGAACTCTACATGCCATGAATGACTCCATGTAGTATCTTTAAAATGAGCTAATGCACAGCGGAAGACTTAATTTGTACCTGAGAATAAACATGCTTAAAAGTGTCAACCAAAAGGTTGGTGAGTTCATAGGTTTATCATAACAATCTTTTCAACATATTAATAGACCACAAGATTTCATAATCATAAACATAATACACTCGCAAGTGTATGTAAAGCATTCTAAGTGGTTGAGCACTTGGTAACCATACTTAACTATTAATCAACGTCGCATATTCCCTTTTATATAAAATCTCACTACACCGTACCAAGTGTAGTCACAAAACGAAGTACTGTGCAACCGTTAAATACTGGTCGTCCAGTCCGGTTGGGGTTGTCAGGCCCGATAGATCTATCAACAGGATTCGCGTTTACAATACCCATGTAAATAGTAGTTACCAAGCTACAGGGAAATATGCCAGTGGTACAACTCAACGTAGAATGTATTTTAAGTACTTGTGTCTATTTCGTAAACATTTATAAAAGCAGCGCATGTATTCTCAGCCCAAAAATATATATTGCAAAAGCAATTAAAAAGGGAGCAAATGAAACTCACCATACTGTATTTTGTAGTAAAAATACATATGACGACATTGAACAAGTATAGGGTTGGCTTTGGATTCACGAACCTATATCATTCATATATATTAATACATATAATAACATTTAAACAAGTTCGTATATTAATATTTGTTAATAAATAACTTAGTTACATCTAATTAAGTATTTTAAATAGATACTTAATTTGTATATTAGATTCATATTAAAGTGTTTAAACTAAAATATATATAATGTATTAAAGTTTATATATATGATTATATTAAGATATTTTTATATATTATATGTAACTTAAATAATAATAATATTTTAGTTTTAAAAATATTAATATGTAATATGATATATATATTAAATATAGTTTTATAAAAACATTATTTGTTTGCTAATATAATAATTATAATAATACTAAAATAATGATAATTGTAATAAAAATAATGGTAATTCTAATAATAATGATAAATTTAATAAAAATAATAGTTTTAATAATAATATTAATTTAATAATAAATGATAATTTTAATGATAATGATAATTTTATTACTAATAATAATTTTAATAAAAATGATAATAAAAATATTACTTTTAATAAAAATGATAATTCTCATAATTTTAATTATAATGATAATAATGATTATAATAATACTACCTTTAAATGATCAAATAATCTTCCTAAAAAGAATTGCCACTGCCCAGGTTCGAACCTGAGACCTCTCGGTTTAACACCAACATCCCTAACCACCCGTTCTATCTTGTTTTTCTGAATAAACTCCGAATTTATATAATATAACTTATGTAATCGAAATTCCCTTTTCTTCATCTAAATTTTCGATCCAACAGAGAACCATACTTAGCCCAACATAATCTCGGTCCAACTGTTAATCTAATTGAAGCCCATCTAACAATTTAGTAAGCCCAACAGCTTCTCTTAAATAAATAAAAAAAACATTGTAGTGGCCTAGTATTGAACCTAGGACCTCTCGATCGCCCAACCTCCACTCTAACCACTCCTCTGTTATTTCATTTTTGTTTTAATTTAGAGATTAAATTTTATTAACCGAAATTTGTGTTTCTCCTTCCTCTCCAACAACACCCAGAATATTCATCATCATAAAAAAAAATCATTATCTTCTCATCGTGCTTACTGCTGCCCTTCACCGAAACAAAAAATAACGAAGGTGGTTGGTGGTGGTTTGTTTGTGGTGATCTTCAACTAACAACAATAATAATAGTAATGTATCGGGTAAGTGGGATCTTGTTGGGTTTTCGTGTTTTAAAACCAGATAAAAATAATGTCTAGAAATCGGAAGGATTTTGGTGTCATGGTGATTGGTTTCAAAACAGAAAAACAAAAAGTAGACTGCAGTAGCAGTGGTGTCTTGAAGGTGATGATTGAAAATGGTTCTAAGGTTGCAGCCGTGAAAAGGAACAAAATGGGTGAGGGTGGCCATGGGTTGTAGGATGGTGGTGGACACGGGTGGTTCTTGGTGCGGTTTAGAGTGGGTGAAGGTTCAAAGGTGGTGAACATTGGTGATGATTTGAACAAAATGGAAAGAGGAAGAGAAGATAGGTGGTCTGTGTTATACTTGTGTGCATATGTATACATATGCTTAATATATAGATAAGAGTCAGAGATGGATATAGATTTTATATATACATAAATATTAAATATATAGCATGATTGTGTTGTAATAATTCAAAAGAAAACAGTGACTAGCACAGTAATTAAATAGGATAGCAGCCGAGGTTTTGTACACTTATACCGACAGTTTTTCCCGAATGATTATATCGTGTCCATTGCTAAACAGTTACGGAATAAAAAGTGTTCCTAAAAATCCCAAATTTTTAGATTAAATATATTTAATTATTTCACTCATTAACTGTTTGAAACCTGATCAAAAAGGTTCGATAATTATTTATTTTCTGTTCCAATTTATATGTACGGAGTACTAATATTTAAACTTAAAAAGATAAAAATATTTTTGACAAATCTAAAATCTTCGTAATCGATTTACGCTCCAACTTTTATCTTAATCATTCATGAACATGTACTATATCTACATTAAAACTAACAAAACGTCAACCGAGTGTCACTGACGTTTACTAATTAGGCTCGAAATTAATTATTTTTTAATATATTCTCTTTCTATATGCAAATAGTTTTAAATAGCAAGTTTTAATTACTAAAGCAAATATATTATATATTTTTAAACAAATAGATTTAGTATAACTTAATATATTTACAAGTAATATATATATATATATATATATATATATATACATATATATATATATATATATATATATATATATATATATATATATATATGTATATATATAAAATTATATATATCTATATATCTATAAATATAGTTCCCATTACATTGCATATTATTTTACATATTAATTCTAACAATTTAATCATATATTATTCCAAATTAAAATATATATATATATATATTTAAATATACATGTATCTATTTAAAATTAGTTGTTCGTGAATCGTCGAGAATAGTCAAAGGTCAAATGAATATATGAAACACTTCAAAATTTTTGTGACTCAACCTAACAGACTTTTCTTATCGTGTCAAAAATATTAAATCGTATCAAGAGTTTGGTTTAAAATTAGTCAAAATTTTCCGGGTCGTGACATTCTTCATCCTCCCTTCCTCCTCCAGATACAGATAATCTTGAACCAATTCAAGATTCATCCGTTGATACAACTCCAGTTATTTCTCCAGCTACTCAATTGAATCCATTAGATGGTGTTACATCAGATCAAACGGATCAAGGCTTAACGTCAACAACGGTTGATGTTTCAATGGATACCACTGATGTACAACCTCTTCTACATAATAATCGATGGACTAAAAGTCATCCAATTGATCTTATCATTAATGATGCATCTGCTCCAGTCTCAACTCGAAGGGCGACTCGGAATTTGTGTTTATACACTGCCTTTCTTAGTAAGATTGAACCAACAACGGTTGCTCAAGCTTTACTAGATCCGAACTGGGTAGTAGCAATGTAAGAAGAGATCAATCAATTTGATCGTTTGAAAGTATGGCGATTAGTTCCAAGACCAACTGGTCAACGACCAATAGGGGTTAAGTGGATTTTTAAGAACAAGAAGGATTCTAATGGAATTGTGGTTCGAAATAAGGCACGTTTTGTGGCCAAGGGATATCGACAACAAGAGGGTATTGATTATGACGAAACGTTTGCTCCGGTTGCTAGGATTGTGGCTATTCATCTTTTCCTTGCATTTGCTTCTCATATGAAGTTCACGGTGTTTCAAATGGATGTCAAAACTGCTTTTCTGAACGATCATCTTCAAGTGGAAGTTTATGTTAATCAACCAGAAGGCTTAGTCGATCCCATTCATCCAAACCTCGTCTACTACTTGGAGAAAGCTTTATATGGTCTGAAGCAAGCACCGCGTGCATGTTACGAGACCTTAACAAAGTATTTGCTGGACAATGGCTTCTCTCGTGGAATGATTGATACAATGCTATTCATTCGTAAAAACCACGGTCACATTCTCTTGGTTCAAATTTACGTTGATGATATTATTTTTGGTTCCACATCCCCGGCCTTATGCAAAGAATTTGGTGACCTTATGGCCAACAAATTCAAAATGAGCATGCTTGACCAGTTAAATTTCTTCTTGGGGTTACAAGTAAAACAATTACCAAATGAGATTTTTATTAGTCAAACAAAGTATATCAATGATATGCTAAAACGTTTTAAAATGACTGATTTAAAACCAATGACAACCCCAATGAGGACTTTACTAGATACTGATGCTAATGGGGAACCCTTTGATGTTACGCTTTATCGAAGCATGGTTGGTTCTTTAATGTATCTGACTGCAAGTCGACCAGACATTACACTTGCTGTAACTGTCTGTGCCCGCTTTCAGTCCAACCCTAAGAAATCTCACTCCAAAGCGGTTGTTAGAATTTTTCAGTACCTTAAAGGTACACCTAACCTTGGGATCTGGTATCCTCATGGATCCGATTTTAATCTCACTGCTTATACTGATGTGGATCATGGCGGTTGCCATGTTGATAGAAAAAGCACATCTGGATCAATTCATATGTTGGAGAATAGGCTAGTTGGTTGGTCATCCAAAAAGCAGAACTGTGTGTCTTTATCAATAGCTGAGTCTGAGTACATTGCTGCAGCTCACTGTTGTTCACAAGTTTTGTGGATGCAAACTTAACTTTTGGACTATGGCTTTAAGATTTCTAAGACCCTAATTTACTGTGATTTACAAAGTGCTATTGCAATTACGAGCAACCCGGTTCAGCATTCTAAGACTAAACACATTGATATTCGTTATCATTTCATTAAGGACCATGTAGAAAAAGGGGATGTAGAGTTATACTTTGTGCCTACCAAAGTGCAATTAGCTGATATGTTCACTAAGCCCTTAGATGAACTTAGGCTAAAGTTCTTGATCAAAGAGATTGGCATGGTAGAGTATAGTGCTTGACATTCCTTAGATCTGTTGGGACTTATACTTAGGATCTTGTGTTTAGGGGGAGTAGATACATTCTAGGGGGTGCAACTACTTCTTATGCTTTAGATAACATCTTTCAAGGGGGAGCCTTACTTTTAGAATTCTGTTAACTTCCTAGGATTAAATTTCAATGGTTACGAAAGGGGGAGGTAACTCATTGATATCATATTTCAAGGGGGAGATAACTCATTTTCTTGGGGATATATCAAAATGGTGATTTACTTTCTTGTATATCACATTTTGAGGGGGAGAAAAATGGAGAAAATGAAAAGAAAACTGTTTTTCAAAAGTGAATTTCATAAATTCCTTGTTTTTATCTGAAATAAATCACTAAGGCTTGTATACATCTCAGTATGCAACCCGTTTGAGCAATTGGTATCACTGAAGATTTGTACTTTGTACATAATTCAAAATTTTCTAAGTACAACTCTTGTTTTGATAAAATTCATAAAAATCGGAAAAGATAAAATCCAAAAAGATTTGAATTTAAATGAATAAATGCTAATTTTAGCATTATACCGAATCTGACAACCAACAGTACAGATTCGGTAAGTTCAAAATTTTCAACAATTATCTCAGAAATGTTTTTCATCAAAAATGTGATAATCTTGAATGATTTTTGATAAAGATTTGTCAAAGTTTGAAGTGCAATGTGTCTAAATATGAAAATGGATTGCATTCGGTACTTAAGGCCCATTCAGTAAAGCCCATGTCTTCAAAACATTCGGTATCTATAAATAGCAGGGTCAAAGTCAAACTTTCTTTTACTTTTACCTAATTGCATACCGAATCTGATCTAAACTACCGAGTCTGCCTAATCTACTGAATCCGTCTATCTGTATCTTCAAATCTTTGGTATATTCTTGTTTTAATTGAATTTAAGTATCACATGTTGTAGATCTGAGATAATTGAACATTTATAAACCAGAAAATCAAGCAAATAACATGATTGTGACACTTAATTTTGAAAAATGTTGCTTATACCGAATCTGAGTCGTATTTCTTAATTCTTTGATTAAACTCATCTGATTTGGTTGATTAACATGATATCTTATCAAATCCATGTTAAATTAGTTGATCTATCAATTGACCGAGTCTGATTGTTTAATTGAGTATTTGATAGATTCTGTACATACCGAATGTGTTCTTGCTACAGTACCGAGTCTGTTTAAGTCATTAACATGTTTTTCTGATTTGTTTGAGTTTTTAATTGATTATGACTATGTTTTTACATGATATAAGACTGAATATGCATGTTTGGGTGAGAATATGTGATTTTTGAAGATACCGAATCTGTTCTTGGCATTATACCGAGTTTGCTATTTGGTACTTTCAAAATTTGAGATTTTCAACTTGATAAATCTTGCATGCTTTATTTAAGTCTTTGGTATGAAAACTCAAGCTTATTTGGTTACAGAATCTCAAGTTTTCATGACTACCGAATCTGCTTGAATTGTGCTTAAAATTGACTAAGTGTTGTTTTGATTCTTTGTGTTATATAATTGACTTTGCATGATGACTTTATACTGTAATGAATATCATATGAATGTCATGTTTATCAATTACTTGTTCATATTTGGAATAAATGATGTTTTTAACTTAGAAAAACCATAAAAATTATAAAACTAGAAAAATACAAAGGATTTCAAAGGCAAATAAGAATAGAGAAATGTGCTTTATGTTAAATATCTTGTGGTCTTCTATTTCTTATTTATACAGCTAAATGGCGAACAATCACTTCATCAACTCTGAAACCAACATTCCTTGCAATTACTGGACTGCAATACCAGAGAGGCATACACTATGGCCTACTTTAAGCTCAACTGTCAGTGTACCTGTGACAGATCTGGAGCTACTCAATAGAACCATTAGGTTTGTGGAAGCTACACAACCTACTGCTACAAATCCAGAGGGTACACAAGCTCGATTTGAGTTTGAGCTAAGAGGAGTTCAAGGGATGAGGAGTATCACTAAGGCTGATTTTAGGAGGATCTTTAGGCTTCCTCTTGTACAGAATGCTCCTGTCTTCCCTGTTACTCAGCAAATGATGTCATCAATCTTTGATCTTGGTTATGTTGGAGCAAACAATGTTCCACCGGCTAAGTTTCAGAAGAAATACCTGCACTCAAGATGGTATGTGATCTTTTCAATCATCAACAGATGCTTGCTGATGACCAGGAGTGGATCCGACAGCCTAACTGTGCCAATGCTGAGATTGTTCTACTCTTTCACAAGAGTAGAGACTCCTGATTATGCAGAACTATTATGGGATTTGGTTCAGGCACAAGTTGATAAGCCAAAGGGTTCATACATCCCCTGTGAAAGGTTTTTCTGTATCTTTATCCATGATGCTATCACTGCTTGGAGAAATGCAAATATATTTGTTCCAGGTATACATGGATTACAGATGAAAAGATTTGGGGAGCTGAAGATGAATACCCCAATGGTATCTGACAATCAATTCACTGCGCCGATTCCAAATTGGCTTGTGGGGCTAACTGCACCCCAAGACGTTCGAATGCATTCTTATTTTGAGGCTGTAAGAATACCTCTTCCAAACCCAGCACAACAAGAACAAGTTGAACCCGCCGCGGTTCCAGCCCCAGAGGTTGTAGAGGAACCTGTAGTACAACCACCCGGGCCAGCTAATCCTCCACTTAGGGTGAACCTCAAACATTCTAGGGCAGCACACCAAGCTCAACCCATGAGGATCAGGGAGCCTAGTTCACCTAGGATTGAACCAACCCTTGCAACAACATCCGAAGTGAGCAGTAACACTGATTCTTCAGCAATTGAGTAATCTCCTGAACATTCTCCTAAGAGAACTTGATTTATGCCCGATGAGATGATTCAGACTCCGCCAACCCAACGAGTAACTAGATCTAGGACTTCGACACCCATCGTCCACCAAACAGTTACTCCAACCATTGGTGATACGGATCAAGACCTAGAGCCAATTAGGTCACCCTCACCCATCTCCGTATCACATCCAATAATAACAGTAAGCCCTACGCTAAATGAAGCGCAAGCTTCGGTAGGCAAGAGAGCTAAACGCAAGGATGGTAAAAAGACCACTAAGCCCATCCAATCTAAACAGGACTTAATAATAAATCTTACACAGCAAGATGCTTCGACATCTAAGGAAGTAAAGTCTTCCTCTGCAGTAAAGTATGCGTTGACTCAATCGATTGAGGAAACTCAATCATTGAAGTCCAGAATGGCCCAAGGGGAGCCGAAAAGTCTTGAAAAGGTACCCTGCGTATCGGCTGGAAATCCTCCTGTACCTCAACGTACAACAGGGTCTCGAGGTCCAGCTTATCTTGATGAGGGAGATCTGCCGCGTCCCATTGAAACGAGTCAACATGACAATCCTTCGGGATATTTATCAGACTTCCAGCAGGCTGATCCCTTGGTTCATGAAAGTGATCCATTGGTTCAAACCACTTCTCTTCTAGATTCTGAATCTCAGGGTCTGGAGGAAGAGTCGTTAACTGAAAGAGATGTACCACCTCATGGTATATCAATGATTTCTGGAGTCAGAGATAGCAATATCTCTGCGAGATTAAAACCGACAGGTAGTTCTACTACTTTGTCAGAGTCCCATGAGACTAAAGTCATGGATGCGGATGCTTCGAAAGAAACTTCGCCGGTGACAACTCCGGTTGTTGCCCAACCTCCGTCAGAAGGGGATATCACGAATCTGACTAGTAGTATGTACAGCCCTACATATAAGTATAATACCGCACATATATCCTTACCTGCCCTCACGGTAAATCAAACACTTCCACCGACATCGCCTCCAACCGATGCTGCTGCTGCTATTCCTATTATCACTTTACCACCATCACCCTTACATTCACCAAATTTCTATGATGCTTTAGAGCAAGAATATTTCAGTCGTATGTTTTCTCGAGTTAATCTTGATGTTCTTCGACGCACTTCGCTTCAAGCATTGTTTCGCGCTCGCGTACGATATCCACTTACTTCCTGCTCTTCTCCAATAAGTCCTCACCGTGATAATGAGCACGATGATTCTGATCCTCAGAATAGTCATGAGGGGGAGATAGAAGTAGATGGAGATGATCTAACGGTGAACATTTCAACTAAGGGTGGTGGTGTGAGGTCTTCATCAGTTTCTCAAGCTCAACAGGTTCAGACGGAATTAGAAATGGTTTCTACTAATGATGAAATTGATGATAAGGAGCCTGAGCAAGTTATAATTCCAATTGTGCATTCAGAGGCTGATAGTGGACCGGTAGATGAGGATTTGAACTTAAGTGATTTCTATCTTGAAGAAACAGATGATGATGGGTTTGTCATTCTAAGCAAATTATCTTCAGTATCTTCAATCCCGGAAAATGTAGAGATTGTAGATGAAGGGAATCCTGATCCAGTAACTGAAAGTGATAATGAAATGGATTCTTCTGATGACAATGAAGACAATCTTTATGTTAATCCAAATGATGATGATATCTTTGATTATATTGAAGATGATAATGTTCCAACTGATGATGCGACAAATTCTACTGATCATTCATCGAATTATACACCTTCATCGAGTTCAAATCCAACAAATGCTAATGAAAGCTCCACTTCTGGTACATCTACATCAAGTGAAACAGTGAATTCCAGATTCAAATATAACCATGGTATATTCTTTAAGAATCGGGAACAAAGATTGTTATTGGGAGTTGAACATGATTTCATAACTTTACGAAACACATTCATTGAGGAGAATGCTTACAAGATCTTCCGCATTAACGAAACACCAAGGAGTAAAAGATTTACTTATATAGGTTCACGATTGCTTCCAGCAAGTGAAAGAAATTGGTATGAGTTTATGTGGAGGAAACACATAAACAAAGATGAAGATGATTTGTGGCTTCAAAGAAAATATCGTATTTCAGAAGTGTTGAATATTACTCGAGTCGGAGTAGAGATAAGCAAGAAAAAGGACATCATCAGTCAGTTCCACGTTATTAAAGAAGATGAGAAGGAATACAAGTTCACAAAAGCAGATTTTCATAATCTAGATATGCTTGATATCATTCACATCTACAACTACCTCCGTATCATCACCATTCGACCTTTTGCTAAGGCTCAAGCTTTAGAAGCTGTGAAAAGATACATGATGGAGACAATCGAACTGATGAGACGTGAAGATTTTCAAATTGGTCTCGAAGCTAATAGGAAAAATATTCGAATAACCTATCCGAATCAATACACAGAGGGAATAAAGGATATGAGAATGTTTCAAATGCAATTCGAACCCGAAGGGTTTGTATTTGTGAATTCTCAGAAAGAAAAAGTGTTCATCCACACTAAAGAGTTGAACAAATACTCAGATGGTACACTCAAGGCTGCACTGAAGTATCTTAAAATTCGTCAAAGCAAGTTTGATGACATTGACATGAAAATGGGTCTTGGAGAGTTTATAAAGCATATCAGAGATCGTCTAATGCTCCAGATCCGTACAAGACAGTTTGAGATTCTTCGTGGCCAGAGAAAGAGAAGGTATTTTGAAGAAATGGATGAATGTCCATTACATGAGGGAGATCCAAGAAAAGAGTGGAGCGTCTGGAAACCTTCTAAGCAAATTTCTGAAAATCAAGTAGAAGTTTCAAAACCAGATGGCACACGATGTAAACTAACGTTTGGACCTCTCAAGATTACTCAATAGGATTATATTGTAAAGTTCACATTTAACACTATGGGGAAGATTGTTAGGACCCCGAAGTTGTATAGTGTTAATGTGAAATAAAATTAATTGATGGTTCCTTAGAAGAGGGCTATATAAGGAACCTAAGTAGTCCTAATTAGATATCCATTGCATTGTAACTGAGTTCTAGAAGCTATGAAATGTAAATCTTGTTAATTCTCTCTAATACCGAATCTCCTTCACACTTACCGAATCTCATTCTAACTTGTCTTTTCTTCTAATCTCAACATGATCTGACCTATCAGTCTGTTTTATAGTTCAGGCTAGGGTTTCTATACCTGGAATAGACGGGGATGTCAAGCCCTATGGATTCATATACAACTACTCGAGCCCACCAGTTCTTATAACGAGCAGATACTAGTTACCAAAGCTAAGGGATTTTCGGTTCAAACTCAGTGTAAAATTTAGTATGTACTTGTATCCATTGCGTTTAAAATAAAGTGCATGTATTCTCAGCCCAAAAATATATATTGCAAAAGCACTTAAAAAGGGAGCAAATGAAACTCACCTTAGCAGCACATAAATTCATTCACCGAAATGCGACTGAAACTTGGAATGCAAAGTAATCGTAGATCTCAACCTAGAGAACATATGTTGGTCAATAAATATCTAACAAGCTAGGTCGGGTCATAGTGTATCACAATCCTAATGCTCGAGAACGACATGCAAAAGTTAACAAAAGTCATCTCAAAAGTCAACCTGACCCAATATGATCTTTAAATCTATACATGTTTATTAACATAATATAAGTCTTGATAATTGAACGAATTTATAGTTTATCGAACTTAAAATATTATTTATTTCAGGAGCTATATTATATTTGAATTATCATGGCAATCGAAAATATTTTATTATTTCACATAGTTTTCCAATACTTGTAAAATCAGATTATAGTGTTTATAAAGCTTTAAAACATGATAAGACAGCCAACTTTGACAATTGTTCAACAAGACGAGACGTGCCTTATATAGAAATTCATTTACTCGATTAGTAATATTTGAAAATCCAATTTATCAATCTTATAAACAAGTTGTTTAAATATCAATTGCAGATTCAAAAGCAATTTCAATTAATGTTAATCATAATTCAGTTGACCATAACTTTTAGTCCGTTCCTCGAAAACACACGATTTCTAAATGAAAAGTTATTAATTTTTCGACAGCTTTCCAACGACATGCATATCATATACCTTATATCAATAACATATGTATCAAATTCGTGATTCATCATAAACTATCTAATGACAAAATTAAAGCATACAAGCGTGCATAAACATATATACTCGAGCACTAGACATGGATACACTATTAACATATAAAAGACAAGATATGAATGCTCACGTATCAATATTGTGATTCAATATTGTAGGAAAGTACGTAGACGCAACGTAGATGATAAACACTAGTTTGACTCACGAGCTATACCCCCGAACTATACCCATAAATTCCATAGCTATAACCCATAATTTCCTTAGCTCTATCCCGCTCGAAAAACTCACTTTGAAAACATGCGAGCAGAACCTCGTCGTAGTATTTTATGTATAATAATAATAATACTAATAATAATAATAATAATAATAATAATAATAATAATAATAATAATAATAATAATATTAATAATAATAATATTAATAATAATAATAATATTAATCTTAATAATAATAATAAAAATAATATTAATAATTTTAAAAAAATAATATACGGAGGAAGTGATATATGAATGATATATGTGTGTGTGTGTGTGAAATTCAGTGAACGAGCTCGACTTTTATAGGCCTTTCCTGAAACTTTGCCTCATGCGATCGCATGGCATATCTGAGGGGAACCCATGCGATCGCATGGCCCCTAGTCACAGCTCACATTCGCTTGTTTTCTTGCTTGTCGACATATTATTATATATATATAATATATATATATATATATATAATTTATATTAATTATATATATATATATATATATATATATTATATTATATTCATGTGCATAGTTGACTTGTAATTTTAGTTCTGATAACTTGTACGTTGACGCTTGACTTATGTCCCGGTTTCAGTTTTTCAAACTTCCTTTCGTGCGCTAAGAAAACTTGTACTTTACGTTTCGTGATTCGTACCTTTGTCAAAATATACTCTTAAATTATCAATAAACTATATTACTTAAAGTGTATCTTGAACTTTCGAGCATTTTGATCATTTGCTTCTTTAAATCATTTTCTCGTTATTTATCAAAGTATATTTAATAATATTATTTTAAATCAAAACGTTTTATGACCAAGTTAATATTATATTTTATCACTTCTTAAAATATATATATATTTTCATTTTGAAATAGTATTTTACTGTAGGAAAATGATTTTTACTGTAGCAAATAGTGGTTTTCGAAAATACTGTAGCAAATTAGTGTTTTACTTGTTCATCTTAAACGTTTTAGTTAACTTATATAAATATCAATCGAATCAATAAACGAATGTTACTATCGTTTATTAAATAACTTGAAATTATATATATATATATATATATATATATATATATATATATATATATATATATATATATATATATATATCTTTATTTAATATACATAAACACGTTTTTAAATTCACGTTGCAAGTTATCAATCTCATATACAAGTTGTTTAAATATTAATTTGCAGTTTCAAACACAATTTCAATTAACGTCAAACATAATTCAGTTGACCATAACTTTTAATTCGTTCATCGAAATCACGCGATTTCTAAATGAAAAGTTATTAACTTTTCGCCAGCTTTCCAATAACATGCATATCATATACTTTATATCAGTAGTATATGTATTAAATTCGTGATTCATCATAAAACTATCTAACGACGAAATTTAGCATACAAGCATGCATAAACATATATACTCGAGCACTAGACATGGATACACTATTAATATATAAAAGGTAAAATATGAATGCTCATGTATCAATATTGTGATTCAATATTGCAAGAAAGTATGTAGACGCAATGGAAATGATAAACACTAGATTGACATCACAAGCATACCCCCGAACACTACTCATAACCTCCATAGCTATAACCTATAATTTCCTTAGCTCTATCCCTCTCGAAAAACTCGTTTTGAAATATCTTGCGCATAACCTCGTCGTAGTATTTTATGTATAAATACTAATAATAATACTAATACTCCTAATAATAATAATAATTAATAATAATAATATTAATAATAATATAAATAATAATAATAATAATAATAATAATAATAATAATAATAATAATAATAATAATAATAATAATAATAATAATAATATAGATATGAGTGTGCGTGTAAGAAGCCAGAAATCGATCGAATTTATAGAGAGTGCCTGACCCAAACTGCCATGCGATCGCATGGCTATCTAGGCCATTTCCCATGCGATCGCATGGGATGGCTTTTACAGCTCATGTTGTTTTGTTGTTTTGCTTGTCGACATAATAAAATAAATATATAACTTATATAATTTATATTAATTAATTATATATTATATTATATTCTCGTGCCTAGTTAACTTGTAATTTTGGTTTCGATGTCTTGTACGTTTACATTCGACTTATGTCCCTGTTCCAGTTTTTCGAACGTCCTTTCGTACGCTTAGTAAACTTGTACTTTACGTTTCGTAATTTGTACCTTTGTCAAAATATAGTCTTAAATTATCAATAAACTATATTAATCAAAGTGTATTTTGAACTTTCGAGTGTTTTGGTCATTTGCTTCTATAAATTAACATCTTAATATATAATAATATTATTTTAAATCAAAACGTTTTATATCTAAGTTAATATTATATTTTTATAACATTTGTAAAAAATACATACATTTTCATTTTGAAATAGTGTTTTACTGTAGCAAAATGATTTTTATTGTAGCAAATAGTAGTTTTCGAAAACACTGTAGCTTTTTGGGTAATGTAGCAATTCGAAAATACTGTAGCAAATTAGTGTTTTACTTGTTCATCTTAAACGTTTTAGTTAACTTATCTAATATCATTCGAATCAATAAACGAATGTTACTATCGTTTACTAAATAACTTGAAATTATATATATGTATATATCTTTATTTAATATACATAAATCAGTTTTTAAATACACATTGCAAGTTATTTATAATTAATTTTAATAGTTAATATTCCAACTTATTGTATATATATATATATATATATATATATATATATATATATATATATATCTACAAATAGATGTTCGTGAATCGTCGGTCAATAGTCAAAGGTTAACCGAATATATAACATTAGTTCAAAAATTTTGAGAATCAATAATACAGACTTTGCTTATCTTGTCGAAATGATATAAGGATTAAGTTTTAAATTTGGTCGGAAATTTTCGGGTCGTCACATCATACCTTCTATTCTTCTTCCCTTAATTCATATTTTAAAGCATTCGTCAATATGCTCCATCCAGTTCTGCTTCTTGATATACTCCTAACTTTCATATCTGTCATTCTACTTTTTCATCTCCCGCCGAAAGAATCTATTTACTTCTACTATACTCTTGGTTTTATAGTATTTTTAGTCCTCCCCTGTCTTTATATTGCTATATGCATCGATATACACGGTTTGTAATTTCCGAGTTGTTGTTGGGTTTTATATCTTCCCTTATATTTCGGAGTCCCTGTTTCCGTCTTTCTATAATCATTGACATCCACAGTTAATACTCTCTCCTATTTGCTGCGATTTATACTCCCATTTCTATTTTGGAGCTTCATGCTTTTGTTTTATTCTTCTTCCAGACTTCAAGTCAAGCGAATAATGGTCCAGAATTCGTAGGTATGTAGTTTCGAATGATCATAATATACAAAGCAGAAAGGAAAGGTAATAGCACGATTTGATTTGTCAAATTACCAGAATATCCGGAAAAGACCGAATCATCAAGAAAAATATTTTCTTAATATGTTTAGAGGTTAAATAGAATGAAAGAGTTATGTAACATGGTTCATGATGAGGGTATGATCTGTGAACCTTTATCACGTTCCATTAGAAACTCAGCATGTGAAGGGACCTGTTCATACAGATTATAAATAATTCACAATAGTTGATTTCATTGTGAGGTATTTGACCTCTAAATGATACATTTTACAAACATTGCATTCGTTTTTAAAAGACAAACTTTCTTTACATCAAAAGTTGATGGCATGCATACCATTTCCTAATACATCCAACTATAATTGACTTAATAATAATCTTAATGAACTCAACGACTCGAATGCAACGTCTTTTGAAATATGTCATGAATGACTCCAAGTAATATCTCGAAAATGAGCAAATGCACAGCGGAAGATTTCTTTCATACCCGAGAATAAACATGCTTTAAAGTGTCAACCAAAAGGTTGGTGAGTTCATAGATTTATCATAAACAATAAAATTCATCATTTTAATAGACCATAAGATTTAAATACAGTACACCTATCTCGTGTACAAAACCATTTTTCATAATGCTTAGTAGAGTAGGTTCGTATCCTTTTTTCCCCCGTAGGTTGCCTCGCAATTTTTAAATAACCGTACACATATCTCGTGCACAAAAATAATACACATAACCTGTGTATAAAAATCATTCTCTCGATACATAACATTCAATTTGATTTCATTGCTCAACATGGTAACCGACCTTAACATATAATACGCATCAATAATATCCCCAAAACAGAACATCTCGTCTGTATAATATATAAACTTCGAAGTACTAAACCCCACGCCCACTAGCCCTTCCGTCTAGTGAACATTCTGGGTGGGGGTGTTAAACCCGGTAGCTACCTTTAGGATTCGCGTGAATTAGGGGCCATACCCGTTTCCTAATTCTTAGGTTACCAAGCAATAATAATCAGAGGAAATATTCACAACAATTAGTGGCAATTATAATGTCCAACTAATTCAATCATAATTAACAGAACTTCTGTCTGCATAATAATTCATTCGAGGAATGTTTTGCTTGTGTCTGTCTCATCAAACATTTATAAAAGCATCTCAGTCCAAAAATATAGATTTCAAAGGCATTTAATAAAGCATTTGTAAAAAAACAGCGCATGTATTCTCAGTCCCAAAAATGTAAAGAGTAAAAGGGAATCAAATGAACTCACGATACGATATTTTTGGTAAAATATGCATACGATGGAACTGAACAATGCAGGGTTGGCTTCGGATTCACGAACGTATATCATTTGTATATTCATTAATACATATAATCGTAATCGACTGAATATATGTATAGATTTATTAGTTACACCATTTTTATATTAATAACATATATTTTTAATTTGTGTATACATTCAAAATGATTAATATTTTTATAGTTATTTTAATATATATGTATATCTGTTTAGTGTTATATTAAAAATACATAAATTGTTATATATATGAATATTTCTCAAAATTTTTGTTAATATAGTTAATATATACTTGTAATTTTAATAATAATATTAATAATAATAATACTAATAATATACTAATACTAATAATAATAATACTTTCATTAATAATTAATAATCATAATCATAATGATAATAATAATACTTATATTAATAATAAAAATGATAAAATTAATAATAATAATAATAATAATAATAATAATAATAATAATAATAATAATAATAATAATAATAATAATAATAATAATAATAATAATAATAATGTTAAGACTACCTTAAAAGGCTTAAAAAATAAAGTGCCCGAGCCGGGACTCGAACCCGCGACCTCATGCTAGACAATACAGCTTCTACGCCATTGAGCTGCTTGCCCACTTTCTGAAATTATATTACTCCTAAACATATTAACCCGTATCTATTTGTTTCCATTATACTTCATCATCAACAGCTTCTGATGGCGTTTGGTTTCGGCCCACAATAGAAACATAGCAGTCCAATAAGAAATTAGGAACATAGCGGCCCAACAAGTAAATCAAGCCCAAAGCAAAATCAAGAGGCCGGTACATAAAAAAAAGTATTGGTTTGTAAAGACCCGTCCTAATCCATCCGGACGAAGTCCATATCGATTATAAACGATTCACAACAGTTGATTACATCGCGAGGTACTTGACCTCTATATGATACATTTTACAAACATTGCATTCATTTTTGAAAAGACAATCTTTCATTACATCGAAAGTTGACGGCATGCATACCATTTTATAATATATATCTAACTATAATTAACTTAATAATAATCTAGATGAACTTGACGACTCGAATGCAACGTCTTTTGAAATATGTCATGAATGACTCCAAGTAATATCTTTAAAATGAGCAAATGCACAGCGGAATATTTCTTTCTTACCTGAGAATAAACATGCTTTAAAGTGTCAACCAAAAGGTTAGTGAGTTCATTAGTTTATCATAATCATTCATTTTTATCATTTTAATAGACCACAAGATTTTCATTTTCAGTTCTCATAAATAAACGTCCCATGCATAGAGACAAAAAATATCATTCATATAGATTGAACACCTGGTAACCGACATTAACAAGATGCATATAAGAATATCCCCATCATTCCGGGATCCTCCTTCGGACATGATATAAATTTCGAAGTACTAAAGCATCCGGTACTTTGGATGGAGTTCGTTAGGTCCAATAGATCTATCTTTAGGATTCGCGTCAATTAGGGTATCTGTTCCCTAATTCTTAGATTACCAGACTAAAAAGGGGCATATTCGGTTTAATAATCCAGCCATAGAATATAGTTTTTAAGTACTTGTGTCTATTTCATCATACATTTATAAAAGCGCATGTATTCTCAGTCCTAAAAATATATATTGCAAAAGCATTTAAAAAGGGAGCAAATGAAACTCACCTAATGTATTTTGTAGTAAAAATACATATAACAACATTTAACAAGGGTTGGCCTCGGATTCACGAACCTATATTAATTGCATTTCTATTAAAACGTATAATAGAATTATCAAAATTTCATTTATTAATATATATATATATATATATATATATATATATATATATATATATATATATATATATATATATATATATATATTTTATGGTTATATAAGATTTATACTAGATTTCATTTGAATATATACTTTATGTTATATCTTATATTATATGTTTTATGTATTTATCTTGTATATGTATTTAAAGTGATTAATATAGTAATATATATATATATATATATATATATATATATATATATATATATATATATATATATATATATATATATATATATATATATATATATATATATTTAGAATTATATAAAAAAAATATCTAATTTGTTGTATGTAAGTTTTTATATAAGAAATGTTCTTATGATTCATATATAGTTATATGGGATATTAATATATTTGTAGTATATGTATTAAGTATGTTTTATGTACAAAATAATTATTTGTTTAAAAATGATAGTTTTGATATTAATGATTTACTAACAATAATAATAATAACTTTATTAAAAAAATTAATAATATTAATAATAATAACATTAATAATGATACTAGTAGTAAAACCGGCAATGATAATAATGTAGTTGTAAAAATAATACTTTTATTAATAACAATGCTAATAATGATAATACTAATGTTATTAATAATAAAAATACTTACAATAATAATAATGATAATAAAGATAATAATACTTATACCTAATAATAATAATAATAACAATTATATTTGTAATTATAATCATCAAAACAATAACTAATGATACTTAATACTTGTATTTATAATAATAATAATAATAACAATTGTAAATATAATGATAACGATAATATTTATTGATAGTAAAAATAAATTGTAGTATAATAGTTATAGTATTACCTAACTTAACAATAATAGTAAAAATATTTATTTTTGTAGAAAATAGTATTTACTACTTGAATTGGTAAAGATAACTAAATAATAATAATAACAATAATAAAAATGATAATAATAATAATAATAATTATAATTTCTAAAAATAATAACATCAATAATAATAATTAGATTAGTAATTATTATAATAATAACAATAATAATGATAATAATAATAATAATAATTTTTAGAAAAAAGGAACTACCTCATGAGAAGCTTTAAAAAGAAAATTGTCGCGAACCGGACTCGAACTCAAGACCTCCCGCTCACTTAACTAAACCCCAAACCACTCGTCTACCTCTTTACTTCTGATTTAAACCCCAAACTAAATTATATAACCCATTCCATTGTTCTGTCACTATTTTTCTCCTTCATCGATTAATTGGCTAAATCCATACACGATTGTAATATCAATTAATACTTGATTTGTATTCAAAATCAAAACTGAACTAACCTTAAGTGAAGGATTATTACTCGAACAAACAAAGAAAAAAAAACAAAAAAAACGCTGTAATACAACGTGAAGAACACAAAATCAAATCCCAATTTTTAATATGTTTCAGACCAACATTCCTATATAAACTAAGTTAGAAATCGTTCCTATAAACTTTTTGGACCATCAATTTAATATGAAACACAGAAACGAATCCGAATTTTGATGATGAACAATCTTTGACTTTTTCAATCCTAAACTTTGACTCAAAAATTAGAGCTTGATAAGAAAAATTGGAATTCGAAACTTCGCATATAGTTTACATGAAAGGTTTACAACAGAACTGCATTTGTAGAATTTGAAATAAAACAAGACTTCAAAATTTTGGAAAATTAAAACAAGAACAGAGGTCCTACGGGTTCTTTGAGTTTATCTTTGAAAATTTCACTTTGATAAATTCTGTAAGGGTTTTAATTGATTAGGATAATAAAAGAACTGAATATGTTAAACAAATTTATTGAATAATTTGCTTATTATACAGCCAATGTAGTTGACAGGTTCCAAAACAGAAAAAAAAATAAAAAAAATATAAAAGGCGTACGATTTCTAACAGACTTTGGAGTGTTATGTGATTCTGATTCGATCTTCTAAAGAAAAAAAACAAAATTTAACAGTAGAGTGATGTTTACATGAAACAGAATCTTATTTTATTTCCTAATTTTATAAATTATATAAATAATATTAATAATTAATAACTAATAAGTATATTAGTAATAATATTAATTAATAATAATTTATATTAATAATAACAATAATATTATTGATAAGATATTAATAATAATACATTTAAAATAATAATGTGATATTAATAATAACAAAAATGATAAATTTAATTAGTTTCATAATGATGATAATACTATTATTAATGATACAAATAATAATACTAATTATAATAATATTATCATAATAACAATAATACTAATAATAATAATAACATATCAATTTATATATGCCAACTTTCATATCTATATATTATCTATTATAATAATAATAATATATCTAACACTGATTTTAATAATGATAATAAAAATATTAATATTATTTATGGTACTAATGATATTATTAGTTATATTAATATTAATTTTATTGATAATAATAATATTAACAATAATAATATAACAACTTACACTTATCAAATTTCATATGTATATAAGTACTTTATATAATAATATTAATGATACCAATATTAATATTAATATTAATATTAATGTTAATAATAACATTAATGAAAGTGATGTTAATAATATCATTATAGCAATTATACTATAACTTGTAATTACATATAGTATATTACCATTTATTATATTATATTTATCAATTATATAATTTTATTGAATCTTTAATATTTATATATTACGGTATATATATATATATATATAATACTACTTATGTATAAAATTCATATATATTTTTATTTTTATTTACACACAATGTTCGTGAATCGTTGGAAACAGTCAAATGTCAAATTATATCATGAAAAAAAAATAGTTCTAAGGTTTCGAGACTTCAACATTACAGACTTTGCTTATCGTGTCGAAACCATATAAGATTCAAGTTTAATTTTGGTCGGAAATTCCCGGATCATCACAGTACCTACCCGTTAAAGAAATTTCGTCCCGAAATTTGAGTGAGGTCGTCATGGCTAACAATAAATATGTTTTCCTGACGAATATGAGCTGATAAATAGAGTTTTATCATTATTGAATAATACAGATAAAATAATTCGATTATTCGAAGAGCACGAATGAAGCTATCACAAAAGAGTGAAATGAATAAATGAAGTTTCATTTTAATTTTTGACGTTGCCTTGGTTGAATTCCGGAATTCAAGAGATTTTAAAGAAAATCTTGGAAATCTATAAGATCTGATTCTTCGGCGAATAAGGAAATTAAGATCTCTCTAATTAAATACGGTGATCTGCTTCGATTACTCTGTCTGATATTGCCATTATAAATTAAACTCTTTCCGTTCCATAATTTTCACCATTCCTATACTTTCTTTCATGGTTCTTACATCCACAAGATTGTGAAAATGCTTAATCCAGTTCTGATCCTTGTCCTTATCCTGACTATTGCAACAATCATTCCCTTTTCCAACTTCCACCGGAGGAATCTGTTTTCTTTTACTTCGCCCTTGGGGTTATAGTGTTTTTAATTCTCCCGTGTCTTTATGTTGCGATAAACATTGATATACACGGTCTGTAATTTCCGTGTTGTTATTGGGCTTTATATCTCTCCTTATGTTTCACTGTCCCTATTTCTGTTTCCTATAATTATTGTTATCCACAGTTAATATTCCCTCCTATTTGCTGCGATTTATACTCCACTTTCTATTTCGGAGCTTTGTCCCTTCGTTTCTTCTTCTTGCGATTGGGCATCTCTTGTAATGGTCCAGAATTCGCGGATAAAAGTATTAGAATGAACATTGTTAATGTTCTAAGAAGGGAATGGTAATGGCACGATCTTGATTTGTTAAATTACCAGAATACCCTGGAAAAGACCGAATCATCAAGGAATATTTTCTTGATATTTTAGAGGTTTAAATAGAATACAAGAGTCGTGTAACATGGCACATGATGACGTTAGAGTCTGTGAATCATCACGTTTCATTAGAAACTCAGCATGACTTACTGTAATATAATCACGTTGATCAAATGTCATTATATTATACTAACTCATGCATTAGTTCCCAACATTACTTCAATAACATTCATATTTTAAGCTCAAAAGTTTACAGAATATAGAAACTGACAGTTTCTATATGATGTAACACTGATATCACTAATAGATTTATGATTCAGATAAGAATAGTTATGAAAATATCTTCAGAAATATGGAGGATATTTATAATGAAAGATACGATGACATCTTAGAATTTCTAATATCGAAGGATGGTGAAGAAAATTTGTCCGCAAGAGTTTGGAGTAAGAAGCAAGGTATTCGCTAAAGATTTTATCAGAAATAGAATCATCAGTACTCTTAATGTACAAGTTTAGTCCTTGTGTTTTGTTCAGAGACTCCTTCGTAGTTTGCTCAATCAGTTTTTCAGTTTCAAACTTTTTCTGAGCTTTGCCAACATACAATTCTTTATCATCAACTTTTGGTTATTGAGGTCGTTTACAGTTTTTGTTGCTTCATTCAACTTTTCAAAATTCAGAGTATTAATTCGCAGACTGGGTGCTTTTCAGAATTTCAGAATGGAAGGTCATGGTTCTAAGAGATAAATGTTATATGGATACATATAACTGTTGATGTGGAAACGTTGCGAGACTCAAAATACAGATTTGCTGATTCCCGGTAATAGGTATGGCAATTATTGTTACAGGATGCGGATGAGTACATGATGAGACTTCAATAGATAAATATAGTAATTTTTCGGAGGGATTTAAACCAAGGAGCAACGAGGTTGCTGGTACATCTGCTGGTAATATGGTGGAATGTAAAAGGTTCTCTGGTAACAATAAAAGAGCATGCATATAAATCAAGGTGATAATAAGGTTGTTTCGAACGAAAAGTCGAAGTTGACTTGCTGGAGCTGTGACAAAATTTGCTACTTTGAAAGGAATTACCAAGTTATTTTTGGTAATACCAACGCCAAAGGAGTTAGCATAGATACGTGTTAAACGTTTACTCAGGTTCCGAGAGTTTTTCAAGTGCATAACTATATGCATAAATCTTTCCTTCCGTAGATGAAGTGAGGTTGGTTCATCCTCTAGATTGAGGTGTTTTCAAGAATCATGAAAGGTTTTGAACGCAGATTGTAATCGTCAAGATACAAATGAGGTTTAAAATGAAATCAAGTGGCAAACTTGAAGAATTGTTTAGTTTCATATGTTATAATCGATATTTTAATTCATTTTAATTGTCCAATGTTATTAGTCCTCAGTCGATAGTCCACAGTTGACAGTCCAATAATTCATTTATAGTTTAATATATAATATTCAAATTAATTAATACATATCATGACCCGTGTACATGTCTCAGACTCGATCACAACTCAAAGTATATATATATTATTGTAGAATTAACCTCAACCCTGTATAGAGAACTCGATCATTATTATGGTTATTTCAAATAATATATATATATGCGTCGATATGATATGTCAAAACCTTGTATACGTGTCCCGATATTTAAAGTGCGTAAAATAAATACAGAAATTAAATGACGATAAATAAAATTGTGAGAATATAAATTGCGATAAATAAACTGCGATAATTAAATTGCGATAATTAAATTGCGATAAAATAAAATGTGATACAGAATTAACAGTTAGCTAAGAACAGTTAGCTAGGATCTTGTTAGCGTGGTTTCTTAACAAAATCTTATATTGTTAATTAGTCTGTTTCTAATCAATTTTTATTGTGTCCATTATTTCTTCATTATGTCACTTGTTGAATTCTGATAAATCAAAATCCAAATATGAAATTGGATGAAAATGGTTATTCTGCGGTGATGGATTCGTATATTCGTGGATGTAAGTAGGATAGTGAATGACTGTTGAATCAGATTCGAAGATTGTACAGTGTAACTTATTAATGTGAAATCTAAATATTCCTCGGGTATTACCTACCCGTTAAAATATTTTCACCATTAACAGTTTGTACGAAAGAATTTTTAATTACAATCTTTATGAAAATATATATACATATATATTTTCTTCAAATGTAATCATGGATTTAATGAGTCAATATGATATTAAACTCATTTGATTTACTATTAGAACAAGAATATATAATCTCTAAAACATTAGAGATTACATAATCGTCATATAGAACGAAGATAAATGATATAAAATGTCATGTAGAATGATGATTATGCTCGAGATATAGGATGAGATGTTGAGGCATGGATTGTTGATGGTACTGGTGCTGTTACTGGTGGTACTGTTGGTACCGGTGATGTTGCTGAAGCTGGTATATTTTTCACCATATTCTCCAGAGCCACTACTCGAGCGCAAAGCTCATTGACTTCTTCTATTACGCCGGGATGATTGTCGGTTTGGGCGAACGGATGAATGAGGTTTAGAATTTTAGATAGAATATAATCATGGCGAGATATTCGGGAAATGAGGGTGAAAATGGTGTTTCGGACTAGTTCACTGGTAAGTGCTTCGGGTTCTTCGTCAAGAGGCAAATTCGGTTGGTGAAAAGAATCGCCTTCTTCGCGTCTCCATTGATTAAGTCGACCACGAACCCATCAGATGAATTGGGGGTGGCTGATTGATGGATTCATTCTGGTGACACTACTTTCGAAGCTTAGGTGAATATCCATATTGGAATAGCTATCGGAATAACTATCGAAATAGCTATCGAAATTTGAGGGACTCAAACTGGTTGAGGGATTCATCTCGTACGATCAGATGAAGGATTTTTGATAAAAAAATAGATTATAGGATGTAGATTAGTACCCTGTAATACATAATTTACATATGCATATATAATACTAAAATCCCGTAAGTTACGGAGGAATCTACGAAAGCTGTCAGGCAAAGGAAATAATAATAGATACGCTAAGATATGAATTTATCTATACACTGTCTATGCAATAGAGGTAGTAAGACGTGTCTAGACTTTAAGGATGATAAGCAAATAATTTTCGACACTAAATGATAAGCAAAACTTTTGACATGCAGACACGGTCGAAGTCCAGACTCACTAATGCATCTAAACATCTATCAGGTAGACATACTAATGCAAGACATGGTTCGCTAAGACCATCGCTCTGATACCAACTGTAAAGACCCGTCCTAATCCATCCGGACGAAGTCCATATCGATTATAAACAATTCACAACAGTTGATTACATCGCGAGGTACTTGACCTCTATATGATACATTTTACAAACATTGCATTCATTTTTGAAAAGACAATCTTTCATTACATCGAAAGTTGACGGCATGCATACCATTTTATAATATATATCTAACTATAATTAACTTAATAATAATCTTGATGAACTTGACGACTCGAATGCAACGTCTTTTGAAATATGTCATGAATGACTACAAGTAATATCTTTAAAATGAGCAAATGCACAGCGGAAGATTTCTTTCTTACCTGAGAATAAACATGCTTTAAAGTGTCAACCAAAAGGTTGGTGAGTTCATTAGTTTATCATAATCATTCATTTTCATCATTTTAATAGACCACAAGATTTTCATTTTCAGTTCTCATAAATAAACGTCCCATGCATAGAGACAAAAAATATCATTCATATGGATTGAACACCTGGTAATCGACATTAACAAGATGCATATAAGAATATCCCCATCATTTCGGGATCCTCCTTCGGACATGATATAAATCTCGAAGTACTAAAGCATCCGGTACTTTGGATGGGGTTCGTTAGGCCCAATAGATCTATCTTTAGGATTCGCGTCAATTAAGGTGTCTGTTCCCTAATTCTTAGGTTACCAGACTAAAAAGGGGCATATTCGGTTTAATAATCCAGCCATAGAATGTAGTTTTTAAGTACTTGTGTCTATTTCGTCATACATTTATAAAAGCGCATGTATTCTCAGTCCCAAAAATATATATTGCAAAAGCATTTAAAAAGGGAGCAAATGAAACTCACCTAATGTATTTTGTAGTAAAAATACATATAACGACATTTAACAAGGGTTGGCCTCGGATTCACGAACCTATATTAATTGCATTTCTATTAAAACGTATAATAGAATTATCAAAATTTCATTTATTAATATATATTATATATATATTATGGTTATATAAGATTTATACTAGATTTCATTTGAATATATACTTTATGTTATATCTTATATTATATGTTTTATGTATTTATCTTGTATATGTATTTAAAATGATAGTTTTGATATTAATGATTTACCAATAATAATAATAATAATAACTTTATTAAAAAAATTAATAATATTAATAATAATAACATTAATAATGATACTAGTAGTAAAACCGACAATGATAATAATGTAGTTGTAAAAATAATACTTTTATTAATAACAATGCTAATAATGATAATACTAATGTTATTAATAATAAAAATACTTACAATAATAATAATGATAATAAAGATAATAATACTTATACCTAATAATAATAATAATAATAATAATAATTATATTTGTAATTATAATCATCAAAACAATAATTAATGATACTTAATACTTGTATTTATAATAATAATAACAATTGTAAATATAATGATAAAGATAATATTTATTGATAGTAATAATAAATTGTAGTATAATAGTTATAGTATTACCTAACTTAACAATAATAGTAAAAATATTTATTTTTGTAGAAAATAGTATTTGCTACTTGAATTGGTAATGATAACTAAATAATAATAATAACAATAATAAAAATGATAATAATAATAATAATTATAATTATAATTTCTAACAATAATAACATCAATAATAATAATTAGATTAGTAATTATTATAATAATAACAATAATAATGATAATAATAATAATAATAATTTTTAGAAAAAAGGAACTACCTCATGAGAAGCTTTAAAAAGAAAATTGTCGCGAATCGGACTCGAACTCAAGACCTCCCGCTCACTCAACTAAACCCCAAACCACTCGTCTGCCTCTTTACTTCTGATTTAAACCCCAAACTAAATTATATAACCCGTTCCATTGTTCTGTCACTATTCTTCTCCTTCACCGATTAATTGGCTAAATCCATACACGATTGTAATATCAATTAATACTTGATTTGTATTCAAAATTGAAACTGAACTAACCTTAAGTGAAGGATTATTACTCGAACAAACAAAGAAAAAAAACGCTATAATACAACGTGAAGAACACAAAATCAAATCCCAATTTTTAATATGTTTCAGACCAACATTCCTACATAAAATAAGTTAGAAATCGTTCCTATAAACTTTTTGGACCATCAATTTAATATGAAACACATAAACGAATCCGAATTTTGATGATGAACAATCTTTGACTTTTTCAATCCTAAACTTTGACTCAAAAATTAGAGCTTGATAAGAAAAATTGGAATTCGAAACTTCGCAGATAGTTTACATGAAAGGTTTACAACAGAACAGCATTTGTAGAATTTGAAATAAAACAAGACTTCGAAATTTTGGAAAATTAAAACAAGAACAGAGGTCCTACTGGTTCTTTGAGTTTATCTTTGAAAATTTCACTTAGATAAATTCTATAAGGGTCTCGGTGGTGGAGAAGGTGGTCGTTTGATGTGGGTTTTATGGGGATGGATGGTTCACTTGACAGAATTATTCCTTGTGTTAACGGAAGTAAATGAGCCAAGTAAGATAGCGATGTATGTAACTTCAAATATATTTAGAGTTAAATCTTGTAAGATGTGGGTGTGTCTGCGTGTTTAAAAATCTACTGCGTACATGTATATATATAGAATAGATTGAGGATGAGAACACACTTCACATAATTTAATTAATAATAATATATTTTAATAATAACAATCAGTGGCAAGGGAATCAAACATCAAACACGAATAGTAAACTTAATTTCTCAATTAAATACAGTAGTGGTCGAATGATTTGTTATTTAGTTACCGACAGTTTTCACGGACTGTGTATCGTCTACTATTTGAAATCAGTGGCGGATAAAATCTTCAGAAAAATCCCAAACTTTCACAGTAATTATCTTTATTTATTTCGTTCATTATGGTATAAAATTCGATCATTAACTATTTAAAAAAAAATTAACTCACTGTCCACTCCCGATCCCAGCTAAAATATAAAAAAATTTAAAACTTAACAAATAGTTCCTAAATACATATTGAATAAGCCTATAAATTATTTAACTCATTTTCGAATCACCATTTATTTTAAAATCATATAAGTTCGTATTAAACTTGTTTAATATTCATCAAATGGCAATTAAGTGCTACTGTCGTGTACTAAATAAATTCTAAATAACGAAGTATATATTTAATATACTTTATTTATATATATAGATATATTTTAAATATTAATTATCATAATATCATATTTTTTATTTTATTTTACATAATTAATTTTTAATACAACATATAATATTTCAAATTATATTTTCAATATAAATATATACACACATATCTTAATTACAATTAATTGTTCGTGAATCATCGAAACCGGTCGAGGTTAAATGAATGTAATAAAACAATTCAAAAATTTTGAGACTCAGATAACAGACTTTGCTTATCGTGTCAGAATCTTATAAAGATAAAGTTTAAATTTGGTTGAAATTTCCGGGTCATCACAGTACCTACCCGTTAAAGAAATTTCGTCCTGAAATTTGATTGGAATCGTCATGGTTGACAATAAATATGTTTTCATGACTCATACAGGCTGAAAATTAGAGTTTTATCATCATTGAGTAATATAGATAAAATAATTTGATTTTGTAAAGAGTACGATTGAAGCTATCACAAAAGAGTGAAATGAGTAAATGTAGGTTCGTCTTAATCGGTGACGTAGTCACGGTTAATTTTCGGAATTTAAGGGATTTAAAAGAAAATCTTGAAAATCTATAAGATCCAATTCTTCGGAATTTAAAGAAATTGGGATCTTCTTTAATTAAATGCGATGATCTGTCTCGATTGTTGTGTCGGATATTTCATTATAAATCTACTCCCTTCATCTTCTTTATAATTTGGAGCTTCATACTTTTGTTTTCTTTTCCCGACTTTAAGTCAAGGGAATAATGGTCCAGATTTCATAGATACGAATTTCAGAATGAACAGAGTTAATGTTCTAAGAAAGAATGGTAATAGCACAATCTGACTTGTCAAATTACCATAATTCAAGAGAAAAGATAGGATTATCAAGAAAATATGTTCTTGATATATTTATAGATGAGATAGAATGTAAGAGTCGTGTAACAGGTCACATGATGACGTTACATTCTGTGAATTATCACGTTCCATTAGAAACTCAGCATGACTTACTGTAATATAATCACGTTGACCAAGTGTCATTATATTATACTAACTCATGCTTCAGTTCCCAACACTACTTCAAAAACATTCATAATTTAAACTTGAAGGTTTGCAGAATATAGAAACTAACAGTTTCCTTTATGATGTAATACAGATAACGCGAGGAGATAAATGATTTCAGATAAGAATTGTTTATGAAAATATTTTCAGAAATATCGAGGATATTTATAATGAATGATACGATGATATCTTAGAATTTCTAATATCGATGAATGATGATGAAGATTTGTCCGTAATGATTTAGAGTCAGGAGCAAGGTATTCGTTAATGACTTCAGCAGATACTGAATCCTTTGGATTCTTTGAAGGCAGGTTTAGTCTTTGTGATTTGTCCACAGCCTCTTTCATGATTTTCTCATTCCGTTTATCAGTATCAAAAAATTTTGAGCTTTTTCAGTATAACGCTCTTTATTATCAAACTTCTGACTGTTAAATTCGTATTCGGTTTTCGCTGCTTCATCAGCTTTTTCAAAACTCAGAAAACTGATTCGTAGGCTAAAGCGCATTTTAGAAACTCAGAATTAAAGTTCGTAAATCCAGGAGATAGAAGTTATCTAATATATATATATATATATATATATATATATATATATATATATATATATATATATATATATATATATATATATATATATATATATATATATATATATAATTGTTGTCGTAGAATTGCTGAGAAATTCGAGATTATCGATTGATGCCTCCCGGTATTTGGTATGGTAATTATCGTTACAAGATGCCGATGAGTTCATGATAAGACTTCAATAGATAAATATAGTGATTTGTCGGAGAGATTTAAGCCAAGGAGCAACGAGGTTGCTGGTACGTCTGCTGGTAATATGGTGGAATATAAAAGGTTCCCCGGTAACAATAAAAGAACACGCATATAAATCAAGGTTATAAAAGGTTGTTTCGAACGAAAAGTCGAAGTTGGCTTGCTGGAGCTGTGACAAAACTGGCTATCTCGAACAGGAGTTGCAAAGTTATTTTCGGTAATAATAACGCTAAAGGAATTAGCACAGCTACGTGTTAAACGTTTACTCAGTTTCCGAGAGTTTTTCAGGTGCATAACTATATGCATCAATCTTTTCTTCCGTAGAAGAAGTGCGGTTGGTTCTCCTCTCGATTGAGGTGTTTACAACAATCATGAAAGGTTTGAACGCAGATTGTAATCGTCAAGATACAAATGAGGTTTAAGATGAAATCAAGTGGCAAACTTGAAGAAATTTTTAGTTTAATATGTTATAATCAATATTTTAATTTATTTTAATTGTCCAGTGTTAGTAGTCCACAGTTAGTAGTTCAATAATTCATATATAGTTTAATATATAATATTCGAATTAATTAATACGTATCTTGACCCATTGTATACATGTCTCAGACTCGATCATAACTTAAGGTATATATATTATTTTAGAATCAACCTCAACCCTGTATAGCTAACTCGAGCATTACCGCATATAGAGTGTCTATGGTTATTCCAAATAATATATATAGATGACGTCGATGTGATATGTCAAAACATTGTATATGTGTCCCAATTTATCCGACGATATTTAAAGTGCGTAAAGTAAATAACAGAAATTAAATGTTGATAAATAAAATTGCGAGAATTAAAATTGCGATAAATAAAATGTAATAAGGAATTAACAGTTAGCTAGGAACAGTTAGCTAGGATTTTGTTAGCGTGGATTCTTAACAAAATTTCTCATAGTTAATTTGTTTGTTTCTAACAAATTTTATTTTTGTCCAATGTTTTCTTCATTATGCCACTTGTTAGATTCTGATAAGTCAAAATCCAAATATGAAATTGAATGAAAATGGTTATTCTGCGGTTAACGGATACATATATCTGTGGATGTAAGTAGGATAGTAATTGACTGTCGAATCAGGTTTGAATAATGTTCAGTGTAACTTATTAATGTGAAATCTAAATATTCCTCGGGTATTACCTACCCGTTAAAATATTTTCACCATTAACAGTTTGTACAAAAGAATTTTTAATTACAATCTTTATGAAAACATATATACATATATATTTTCTTCAGATGTAATCATGGATTTAATGAGTAGATATTATATTAAACTCATTTGATTTACCGTTAGAACTAGAATACATAATCTCTAAAACATTAGAGATTACATAATCATCATGAAGAATGAAGATAAATGATGTAGAACGATACGTAGAACGAAGATAACCGATGTAGAACAAGATGTAGAACGAAGATTATGCTCGAGGTATAGATTGTGATGTTGAGGTGTGTGATGTTTGAACTTGGGTTGTTGGTGGTACTGATATTAATGTTGGTGGTACTGTTGGTCAAAGGACCCATCCTAATCTATCTGGTCGAATACATTACATTTGGTTACATAGCGAGGTACTTGACCTCTATATGATACATTTTACAAACATTGCATTCGTTTTTAAAAGACAAACTTTCATTACATCGAAAGTTGACAGCATGCATACCATTTCATAATATATCCAACTATATTTGACTAAATAATAATCTTGATGAACTCGACGACTCGAATGCAACGTCTTTTGAAATATGTCATGAATGACTCCAAGTAATATCTCTAATATGAGCAAATGCATAGCGGAAGATTTCTTTCATACCTGAGAATAAACATGCTTTCAAGTGTCAACCAAAAGGTTGGTGAGTTCATTAGTTTATCATAAACAATCATTTTCATCATTTTAATATACCACAAGAATTTCATTTCCATTTCTCATAAATAAACGTCCCATGCATAGAGACAAAAATCATTCATATGGATTGAACACCTGGTAACTGACATTAACAAGATGCATATAAGAATATCCCCTATTATTCCGGGACATCCATCGGACATGATATAAAACAACATCGAAGTACTAAAGCATCCGCTACAACGGATGGGGTTCGTTAGGCTCAATAGATCTATCTTTAGGATTCGCGTCAATTAGTAGATCGGTTTACTAATTCTTAGGCTACCAAGCAAAAGGGGCATATTCAGCTTCGATCATTCAACCATAGAATGTAGTTTCAATTACTTGTGTCTATTTCGTAAAACAGTTATAAAAGCGCATGTATTCTCAGTCCCAAAAATATATATTGCAAAAGCATTTAAAAAGGGAGTAATGAAACTCACAATACTGTATTTTGTAGTAAAAATACATATGACGATATTGAACAATGCAGGGTTGGCCTCGGATTCACGAACATATATCAATTATATATATTAAAACATATAATAACATTTAAACAAGTTTATATATATATTATTATTTATTAATAAATAACTTAATTATTACTCCCTCCGTCCCATGTTAAGTGTCCACTGTTGACTTTTCAAAGTCTTTATTTATCAACTTTGACCGTACATATTTTTATTTGTGCTATATAATATTTGATGAAAGTTATATGAATGATTTGAGTTTTAAATGTATTTTCATTCCATATAATTTTCATCAAATATTTTATAACACAAATATAAGTATTCACAGTCAAAGTGAACAAAAAAAGACTTTGAAAAGTCAATAGTGGACACTTAAGATGGGACGGAGGGAGTATATATTTTAAATAAATACCTAATATTTATATATTAGATTTTTATTTTATTTTATTAAAGTGTTTAATATAATGTAAGTCATTTATGATAATTATTATATATTAAT
The DNA here is from genome assembly GCF_046630445.1 of Rutidosis leptorrhynchoides. Classification (NCBI taxonomy): domain Eukaryota; kingdom Viridiplantae; phylum Streptophyta; class Magnoliopsida; order Asterales; family Asteraceae; genus Rutidosis; species Rutidosis leptorrhynchoides. Next base: position 485,050,794 of record NC_092336.1, read on the forward strand.
GATCAAAAATATCATATAATGTTTTAAAAATTAATACTTATATATATATATGATTATATTACAATATAAATTATATATAACTTAATCAATATTATATAATAATAACCTTTTACTTAAAAATAGTATTTAATATTATTATAGATATGATGTATGTAATAAATATAGTTATTTATAAAAAAAATTATTTATTTGCTATTATAATAATAATGTAGTAATGATAATAATAATATTAGTAATTCATTAAATTGTAACCTAATTTTTAATTTAATCATTGTCATGATAATATTTGTATCAAAGTCTATATATTTTTATATTCATAATAATAATATTATTGTTAAAAATAATAATAATAGTTCTAATAATAATAATTTTACTAATGATGATGATAATAATAATAATAATAATAATAATAATAATAATAATAATAATACTTATTTTAATAAATATAAAGATAGTAATAATAATAATAATAATAATTATGATAATACCTAATATAAAGAATATACATGTTTTATTTAGGGTTCCCAAAACACATCGAGTCAGATCGAGATAGCAGAAGCAACCCGTAGAGAGAAGTGTCATCATCGATTCAATCCATTAACAATCATCATCGTCATTATCGATCTTTTTCATCATCGCTTCCCGATTTTAACAGGAACAGAAGGATGAGACTGTAGTCTTTCGGTGGTTTTTAGGGTTGAATACGAATAAGAACAGAACAAATTTGATCTAGTAGGATCCGGTTATCATCTTTATCAATATCAGGTACTTGATTCATTATCATCCTTTCTAATTTCTTCATCTTTCTATAAATTTATTCTGTATTTTATTTATTTATTTAATTATTTATTTTTATTTTTCTGAATCAAGTATGAACATTAACAATGGGAAGGTTTTAAATGTTATTGATGATGAATTGGGGTATTTTGAAATAGGTAGTAATGGTGATTGATTGGGCAGTTTGATTGAATGGAAACCCTAATTAGAAGTTGCAAACGTGTAGCAGCAACATGGAGTTGCAGGTTTGATAATGGTTGTTTGCAGGGTGTTTATTAAATCTCGATGGTTTCACATAGTCTCCTTCATATGCAACATGTATGATCCTTATTAATTCGTCTGGAAAGATAGTCTGGTTATAATCAGTCAAACAGGTATGTATATATTTATATGATAAATCTTGATTTCTCTTACTGATACAATTTGATTTGGATTATACTTAATCAGTTAAAGCCTTCATGATTTTAGAGTTTACTAACTATTTTTACTAAAAGGTTATGAGATTAGTTTGTAGACTAACTCATATTGATTGGTTTGTGGTTTCATTAAAATGAGGATATGAAAATTGGGTTGCTATGGAAAAGAACATAGGCAGGTTGTTTGAGAGTAGTTACAAGGTAGTTGGGTTTTGTCACGGCAACCCTTAGATCATGAGTGAAGGTATTATATCAGAGATTTATATCTCTTTATTTTTATGTAGTTTAAGTAAAGTGTTATATGTCTATTAACCATACTCTTACTCTTTCATGTTTGTATATTTGTATTTTATCATGTGTTTTAACAGAAAATCAAAGGTTCGTTATAGGTGGTTTTCGTTAACTATAACCAATTGTGTCTGCAAAACAGAATAACAAAAGTGATAGGGTTTCGGTTGTGGGTCTTACCAGAATTGCAGCAGCAACATTTGAAGATAATGGTGTTGGTGTTTCAAGTGGATTCCGGGTCTGGGTTGAAGATTGATACAGAAACAGAAGGCTAAAATCGTAGCACATAATGCAGATAGGTTATTGGTGTTTGGTTTGTTTGTGCAAGTGAAACAGAAATAAACGAACTGTAGCAGCAGTCATTTAGGCTAGTGGTGTTTGGTTTGTTCCCAAAAGAAACGGAGAAGTAACGGCAGTAATTAATGGTTCGTTTAATTGTGGGTTTACGGTTTAGAAGATGAGAGAGAGAATCGAGAGAGATGATAATGAAGGAGATGGCAGGACGTGGTGATTAAGGGTGGTGTTTGTTCAATGATGGAAAGAGGGTGTTGTGGTGTTCATGACTAGTGACGGTTTAAAAAAAATGGTGATCGAGTTTTACACGAAAATGGTGAGGGTGGCTATATGCATCTGCATATGTGTTTAATATTTTTATGATATGTAAGTTGTAGGGTTTTAGTTCATTGTAAAATTTTATGTTCTAAGTTTTGCCACTGAACTGATTCAGTACACTTCTGAATCTGTGTTAGCTATATGTTTTTGCTGCCCATTATCTTGTAAATGTGTTGGGTTTCATGAAATATCCTTGCTTTTAACAATATATATATAGAAGGTAAGATAGAATATGATAATAATATAATAGTAATTTATAATATGTTAATCAACATAGGTGTTTTGTGGGGTTGGTAAAATAAGATGGATAACAGAAAAAGTTGATAGGTGGGGTGGTGATGAATTAGATTCGATAGAAAACAAAAGAAGTAGAGAAAATTTATGATTCTTATATGCATTTGATATAAATATATAACATATTATAGGTTAGTGAATATTGATTAGTGGATGTGAATGGGATTTAAAACAGTGTAGCCATCATCATATAATAATACTTCAGTTAAAGTCCAAAGTTTGAAAAAAGTAAAAACAGTAATCAAATCGATTCTTTGGTCGATTACGAAATATAGAAAGAAGGTGGGGATACTTAAACAAAACCATTTATGTACTAATTAACATATTAAATGAATTATAGAGAAAAATGTGGGATATGAATAGCTTTTAGCTGTCTCATATTTGTTAGTTAGTACCGACAGCTTTCACGGATTGATATTTCGTACTCCGTTGATAATTAGTGGCGAATAAAAGTATTCGGAAAAATCCCATATTTTTAAATTAACTTTATTTATTTATTTTGGTCATTATGGTATAAAATTCGATCATTAATTTATTAAATAAAAATTACATCAACTGTCCCTCTCATTTATGAGTGAAATATAAAAAGTGTTAAAATTTAATAATTAGATCCTAAATATATTTTTAGTAAGCCTAAAATTTATAGAACTTATTTTCGTATCACCATTTATTTTAAAATCATATAAGTTTGAATTTAACTTGCTTAATATCAATCGAAACATTAAAGGAGTATTACAATCATTTAATATTTATTTTTAATATTCTTTATTTATATAGAGAGATATATTTTTAATAATAATTATTATAATATCCTATTTTTATTTTTTTATTAATTTTTTTAATAACAACAACATATAATACTTCAAATTATATTTCGAATTATTATGTATATATACATACCCACGTATATATTTACAATTAATTGTTCGTGAATCGTCGAGAGCAGTCGAAGGTCAATTGAATATATAAACATAGTTCCAAAATTTTCTAGACTCAACATTACATACTTTGCATATCGTATCGAAATCATATAAAGATTAAGTTTAAATTTGATCGGAAATTTCCGGGTCATCACAGTTGGTGCCGATGATGTTGCTGAAGTTGGTACATTTTGCACCATATTTTCCAAGGCTATAACTTGGGCGCGAAGTTCGTTGACTTCTGCTATTACTCCAGGATGATTGTCGGTTCGGACGAGAGGATGAATAAGATCTAGAATCTGAAATAGTATATAATCGTGACGAGATACTCTGGAAATGAGGGTGAAAATGGTGTTTCGGACTGATTCACCAGTAAGTGTTTCAGGTTCATCGCCAAGAGGGAAATTTGGTTGGTGGAAAGGAATTGCCTTCTTCTCGTTTTCGTTGATTAAGTCGACTATGAACTCATCCCCAATTCATCCAGAACTAAAGATGACTAATTAGTTGATCCATTCTGGTTATACTGCTTTCGGAGTTCGAGTGGAAATCCATATCGGAATAGCTGTCGGAATCCGAGGAATTTGAAATAGTTGCGAGTTCCGTCTTGTACGGTTAGATAAAGGGTTTTTCGATATGAAATGATTTTCAGATATTGGATGATATTCTAATTACTTAGAATACCTATATATAGTACAGGAGCTCCCGTAGATTACGGAGGAATTTTCGAAAGCTGTCAGGAAAAGTTTACAGTAACAGATACGCTAATATACGAATTTATCTATACACTATCTATGCAATAGAGGCAGTAAGACGTGTCTAGACTTTAAGGATGATAAGCAAGTAATTTTCGACACGAAAGGATAAGCAAAACTTTTGACATGCAGACACGTTCGAAGTCCAGACTCACTAATGCATCTAAACAACTATCAGTTAGACACACTAATGCAAGACCTGGTTCGCTAAGACCACTACTCTGATACCAACTGAAGGGACCCATTCATACCGATTATAAATGATTCACAATAGTTGATTTCATTGCAAGGTATTTGACCTCTAAATGATACATTTTACAAACATTGCATTCGTTTTTAAAAGACAAACTTTCTTTACATCAAAAGTTGACGGCATACATACCATTTCCTAATACATCCAACTATAATTGACTTAATAATAATCTTGATGAACTCAATAACTCGAATGAAACGTCTTTTGAAATATGTCATGAATGACTCCAAGTAATATCTCTAAAATGATCAAATGCATATCGGAAGATTTCTTTCATACCTGAGAATAAACATGCTTTAAAGTGTCAACCAAAAGGTTGGTGAGTTCATAGGTTTATCATAAACAATAAAATTCATCATTTTGATAGACCACAAGATTTAAATACAGTACACCTATCTCGTGTACAAAACCATTTTTCATAATGCTTAGTAGAGTAGGTTCGTATCCTTTTCTCCCCCGTAGGTTGCCTCGCGATTTTTAAATAACCATACACATATCTCGTGCACAAAAATAATACACATAATCTGTGTATAAAAATCATTCTCTCGATACATAACATTCAGTTTGATTTCATTGCTCAACATGGTAACCGACCTTAACATATAATGCGCATGAATAATATCCCCAAAACAGAACATCTCGTCTGTATAATATATAAACTTCGAAGTACTAAACACCACGCCCACTAGCCCTTCCGTCTAGTGAACATTCTGGGTAAGGATGTTAAACCCGGTAGCTACCTTTAGGATTCGTGTGAATTAGGGGCCATACCCGTTTCCTAATTCTTAGGTTACCAAACAATAATAATCAAGGGAAATATTCACAACAATTTGTGGCAATTATAACGCCCAACTAATTCAATCATAATTAACAGAACTTCTGTCTACATAATAATTCATTCGAGGAATATTTTGCTTGTGTCTATCTCGTCAAACATTTATAAAAGCATCTCAGTCCAAAAATATAGATTTCAAAGACATTTAATAAAGCAGTTGTAAAAAAACAGCGCATGTATTCTCAGTCCCAAAAATGTAAAGCGTAAAAGGGAATCAAATGAACTCACGATAAGATATTTTGTGGTAAAAATATGCATACGACGGAACTGAACAATGCAGGGTTGGCTTTGGATTCACGAACCTATATCATTTGTATATTCATTAATACATATAATCGTAATCAACTGAATATATGTATAGATTTATTAGTTACACCATTTTTATATTAATAACATATATTTTTAATTTGTGTATACATTTAAAATGATTAATATTTTTATAGTTATTTTAATATATATGTATAACTGTTTAGTGTTATATTAAAAATACCTAAATTGTTATATATATGAATATTTCTCAAAACATTTGTTAATATAGTTAATATATACTTGTAATTTTAATAATAATATTAATAATAATAATAATACTAATAATATACTAATAATAATAATAATAATAATAATACTTTCATTAATAATTAATAATCATAATCATAATGATAATAATAATAATACTTATATTAATAATAAAAATGATAAAATTAATAATAATAATAATAATAATAATAATAATAATAATAATAATAATAATAATAATAATAATAATAATAATAATAATAATAATAATAATAATAATAATAATAATGTTAAGACTACCTTAAAAGGCTTAAAAAAATAAAGTGCCCGAGCCGGGATTCGAACCCGCGACCTCATGCTAGACAACACAGCTTCTACGCCATTGAGCTGCTTGCTCACTTTCTGAAATTATATTACTCCTAAACATATTAACCCGTATCTATCTGTTTCCATTATACTTCATCATCAACAGCTTCTGATGGCGTTTGGTTTCGGCCCACAATAGAAACATAGCAGTCCAATAAGAAATTAGGAACATAGCGGCCCAACAAGTAAATCAAGCCCAAAGCAAAATCAAGAGGCCGGTACATAAAAAAAAAAGTATTGGTTCCCTTCCTCTAATAATGCTGATCGAAAAAAATAAAAAAAAATAACAGTAATACTACCGTAATATTCAAGTGGGTTTTAGGATTCCAGCCATGACCTTCGTCTCACACGTTCTTCATCATCATCTTCTCCGTCATAACTGTAGCAACATCAGAGAAGAATGCGGTAGCCTTCCATCGACCTCTTTCTACTATTCATCATCACTATCATCATGTATCTTCTTTAAGTGGGTTTCTTGCTCGAACTGTTCAAACAGAAACAAAAGCAGCAACTAACAGTAGCCTGGTTCGAAGATATAACAACAAGAATTGATGGTGTTTTACGAGGTGGATTGTGGCTGTTATTGGTGGTGGTTAACAGTTATAAAACAGAAAATAATTAGTGGCTTTGTAACAATGGTATTGATGACTTACAATGGTGTTTGAAACAGAAAGAAAAAAGCGTGCAGCTAACCGAAAACTTGCAGGTGGTGATGGCATATTCATGGGGGTTTGTAGGGTGGTGTGTAGTGGTTAATTAATGATGATCTATGGTGGTTTATATGGTGTTCGATTGAAACAGAAACAAACATTGTCTGTCTGTTGAGTCTTCGATGGTTTTTGGTTTGAGTTCAATTGAAACGAAACTAGAAAAAAATAAATGCGGCTGTCTTGTTCGATCATTAATGGAAGCCGTGATGGTTTACAATGGTTGTACATGATGAAGAAGAAAATAAAAGTAAAACAAGGTGGTGATTGGGTCTCGGTGGTGGAGAAGGTGGTCGTTTGATGTGGGTTTTATGGGGAGGGATGGTTCACTTGACAGAATTATTCCTTGTGTTAATGGAAGTAAATGAGCCAAGTAAGATAGCGATGTATGTAACTTAAAATATATTTAGAGTTAAATCTTGTAAGATGTGGGTGTGTCTGTGTGTTTAAAAATCTACTGCGTACATGTATATATATAGAATAGATTGAGGATGAGAACACACTTCACATAATTTAATTAATAATAATATATTTTAATAATAACAATCAGTGGCAAGGGAATCAAACATCAAACACGAATAGTAAACTTAATTTCTTAATTAAGTACAGTAGTGGTCGAATGATTTGTTATTTAGTTACCGACAGTTTTCACGGACTGTGTATCGTCTACTATTAGAATCAGTGGCGGATAAATGTCTTCAGAAAAATCCCAAACTTTCACAGTAATTATCTTTATTTATTTCGGTCATTATGGTATAAAATTCGATCATTAACTATTTAAACAAAAATTAACTCACTGTCCACTCCCGATCCCAGCTAAAATATAAAAAAATTAAAACTTAACAAATAGTTCCTAAATACATATTGAATAAGCCTATAAATTATTTAACTCATTTTCGAATCACCGTTTATTTTAAAATCATATAAGTTCGTATTAAACTTGTTTAATATTCATCAAATGGCAATTGTGTAGTGACCCGAACTTTTCCATGTTTATATATATTAATTGAGATTGATATTTACATGATTAAATGTTTCCAACATGTTAAGCAATCAAACTTGTTAAGACTTGATTAATTGAAATATGTTTCATATAGACAATTGACCACCCAAGTTGACCGGTGATTCACGAACGTTAAAACTTGTAAAAACTATATGATGACATATATATGGATATATATATAGTTAACATGATACTATGATAAGTAAACATATCATTAAGTATATTAACAATGAACTACATATGTAAAAACAAGACTACTAACTTAATGATTTTTAAACGAGACATATATGTAACGATTATCGTTGTAAAGACATTTAATGTATATATATCATATTAAGAGATATTCATACATGATAATATCATGATAATATAATAATTTAAAATCTCATTTGATATTATAAACATTGGGTTAACAACATTTAACAAGATCGTTAACCTAAAGGTTTCAAAACAACACTTACATGTAACGACTAACGATGACTTAACGACTCAGTTAAAATGTATATACATGTAGTGTTTTAATATGTATTTATACACTTTTTAAAGACTTCAATACACTTATCAAAATACTTCTACTTAACAAAAATGCTTACAATTACATCCTCGTTCAGTTTCATCAACAATTCTACTCGTATGCACCCGTATTCGTACTCGTACAATACACAGCTTTTAGATGTATGTACTATTGGTATATACACTCCAATGATCAGCTCTTAGCAGCCCATGTGAGTCACCTAAAACATGTGGGAACCATCATTTGGCAACTAGCATGAAATATCTCATAAAATTACAAAAATATGAGTAATCATTCATGACTTATTTACATGAAAACAAAATTACATATCCTTTATATCTAATCCATACACCAACGACCAAAAACACCTACAAACACTTTCATTCTTCAATTTTCTTCATCTAATTGATCTCTCTCAAGTTCTATCTTCAAGTTCTAAGTGTTCTTCATAAATTCTACAAGTTCTAGTTACATAAAATCAAGAATACTTTCAAGTTTGCTAGCTCACTTCCAATCTTGTAAGGTGATCATCCAACCTCAAGAAATCTTTGTTTCTTACAGTAGGTTATCATTCTAATACAAGATAATAATCATATTCAAACTTTGGTTCAATTTCTATAACTATAACAATCTTATTTCAAGTGATGATCTTACTTGAACTTGTTTTCGTGTCATGATTCTGCTTCAAGAACTTCGAGCCATCCAAGGATCCGTTGAAGCTAGATCCATTTTTCTCTTTTACAGTAGGTTTATCCAAGGAACTTAAGGTAGTAATGATGTTCATAACATCATTTGATTCATACATATAAAGCTATCTTATTCGAAGGTTTAAACTTGTAATCACTAGAACATAGTTTAGTTAATTCTAAACTTGTTCGCAAACAAAAGTTAATCCTTCTAACTTGACTTTTAAAATCAACTAAACACATGTTCTATATCTATATGATATGCTAACTTAATGATTTAAAACCTGGAAACACGAAAAACACCGTAAAACCGGATTTACGCCGTCGTAGTAATACCGCGGGCTGTTTTGGGTTAGTTAATTAAAAACTATGATAAACTTTGATTTAAAAGTTGTTATTCTGAGAAAATGATTTTTATTATGAACATGAAACTATATCCAAAAATTATGGTTAAACTCAAAGTGGAAGTATGTTTTCTAAAATGGTCATCTAGACGTCGTTCTTTCGACTGAAATGACTACCTTTACAAAAACGAGTTGTAACTTATTTTTCTGACTATAAACCTATACTTTTTCTGTTTATATTCATAAAATAAAGTTCAATATGAAACCATAGCAATTTGATTCACTTAAAACGGATTTAAAATGAAGAAGTTATGGGTAAAACAAGATTGGATGATTTTTCTCATTTTAGCTACGTGAAAATTGGTAACAAATCTATTCCAACCATAACTTAATCAACTTGTATTGTATATTATGTAATCTTGAGATACCATAGACACGTATACAATGTTTCGACCTATCATGTCGACACATCTATATATATTTCGGAACAACCATAGACACTCTATATGTGAATGTTGGAGTTAGCTATACAGGGTTGAGGTTGATTCCAAAATATATATAGTTTGAGTTGTGATCAATACTGAGATACGTATACACTGGGTCGTGGATTGATTCAAGATAATATTTATCGATTTATTTCTGTACATCTAACTGTGGACAACTAGTTGTAGGTTACTAACGAGGACAGCTGACTTAATAAACTTAAAACATCAAAATATATTAAAAGTGTTGTAAATATATTTTGAACATACTTTGATATATATGTATATATTGTTATAGGTTCGTGAATCAACCAGTGGCCAAGTCTTACTTCCCGACGAAGTAAAAATCTGTGAAAGTGAGTTATAGTCCCACTTTTAAAATCTAATATTTTTGGGATGAGAATACATGCAGGTTTTATAAATGATTTACAAAATAGACACAAGTACGTGAAACTACATTCTATGGTTGAATTATCGAAATCGAATATGCCCCTTTTTATTAAGTCTGGTAATCTAAGAATTAGGGAACAGACACCCTAATTGACGCGAATCCTAAAGATAGATCTATTGGGCCTAACAAACCCCATCCAAAGTACCGGATGCTTTAGTACTTCGAAATTTATATCATATCCGAAGGGTGTCTCGGAATGATGGGGATATTATTATATATGCATCTTGTTAATGTCGGTTACCAGGTGTTCACCATATGAATGATTTTTATCTCTATGTATGGGATGTGTATTGAAATATGAAATCTTGTGGTCTATTATTATGATTTGATATATATAGGTTAAACCTATAACTCACCAACATTTTTGTTGACGTTTTAAGCATGTTTATTCTCAGGTGATTATTAAGAGCTTCCGCTGTCGCATACTTAAATAAGGACGAGATTTAGAGTCCATGCTTGTATGATATTGTGTAAAAACTGCATTCAAGAAACTTATTTTGTTGTAACATATTTGTATTGTAAACCATTATGTAATGGTCGTGTGTAAACAGGATATTTTAGATTATCATTATTTGATAATCTACGTAAAGCTTTTTAAACCTTTATTGATGAAATAAAGGTTATGGTTTGTTTTAAAATGAATGCAGTCTTTGAAAAACGTCTCATATAGAGGTCAAAACCTCGCGACGAAATCAATTAATATGGAACATTTTTAATCAATAAGAACGGGACATTTCAATTTGAGTGCTACTGTCGTGTACTAAGTAAATTCTAAATAACGAAATATATATTTAATATACTTTATTTATATATATAGATATGTTTTAAATATTAATTATCATAATATCATATTTTTTTATTTTATTTTACATAATTAATTTTTAATACAACATATAATATTTCAAATTATATTTTCAATATATATATGGGTTAAAGCAAAAAATAGGCTACAAACTTACACAAATGTACCGATGTCGCCCACAAACTCATTTCCGTCCTACTGTCGCCTACAAACTTTCAAAAAGTGTACCGATGTAAACAAAAACTTTCAAAAAGTGTCCCAATATAAACAAAAATGACTTGCTACCGGCCAAACTGGTTAAAATCAACACGTGTCGTTCGTGGATTGGATCTTAATTCTTAAAAAAAAAATTATCAGGTCAAAATTAGTATGTAACAGGTCAAAAATATAAAATGTTGATATTAGCACATTTTTTGAAAGTTTGTAGGCGACAGTAGGATGAAAATGAGTTTGTGGGCGACTTCGGTACATTTATGTAAGTTTGTAGCCTATTTTTGGCTTTAACCCTATATATATACACACATATCTTAATTACAATTAATTGTTCGTGAATCGCCGAAACCGGTAGAGGTTAAATGAATGTAATAAAACAGTTCAAAAATTTTGAGACTCAGATAACAGACTTTGCTTATCGTGTCAGAATCTTATAAACATAAAGTTTAAATTTGATCGAAAATTTCCGGGTCGTCATAGCATGACTTACTGTAATATATTCACGTTGATCAAGTGTCATTATATTATACTAACTCATGCTTAAATTCCCAACACTACTTCCAAAACATTCATATTTTAAATTCGAATTTTTCAGAATTTAGAAACTAAAACAGTTTCCTTTATGATATAACACAATTTAAATGATTTCAGATAAGAATAGTTATGAAAATATCTTCAGAAATATCGAGGATATTTATAATGAAAGATACGATGATATCTTAGAATTTCTAATATCGAAGGATGATGAAGAAGTTTTGTCCGTAAAGGTTTAGAGTAAGGAGCAAGGTATTCGTTAAAGGCTTCAACAGACACTGAATCATTTGGATTCTTTGAAGGCAGGTTTAGTCTTTGTGATTTGTCCACAGCCTCCTTCATGAAATGTCCCGTTCATATAAATTATAAATACAACAACAACAAAACCCAATACCACATGAATGGTGTATGGGAGAGGTGAGATGTAGGCAATCCTTCCTCTATCCTTGAATAAAAACAAGTCATTTCTCCACCCAGAGTGAAAACACTCTCAAAAGTAGAGCAAGTCATCCCTCTCTCTATTTGACGGATAAAGAGATTGCTTCCGAGAGGACCTCCGGCCTTTAAGTAGGAAAAAGTTTTTAAAAAAATAAAAAAATAATATAAAAATAATTAGACGCCATGAAAATGGTAAAATCAAATTTCCATGGGTTTTAACTCCTGCCTGGAATTTAATTTAGGCTCTAAGAGTCAGTCAAGTCGCCAATAAATCGACGATTGTTCATATAAATTATAAACGTTCCATATTAATTGATTTCGTTGCGAGGTTTTTGACCTCTATATGAGACGTTTTTCAAAGACTGCATTCGATTTTAAAACAAATCATAACCTTTATTTTATTGATAAAGGTTTAAAAATATTACGACGATTATCAAATAATGATAATCTAAAATATAGCGTTTTCACACGATTATTACATAATAGTTTACAATAATATTACATATCAATTTAAATCCTCGAATGCAGTTTTTAAACAATATTATACAAGCATGTTGACTCCAACTCTTGTCCATAAATTAGCATGCAACAGCGGAAGCTCTTAATAATCACCTGAGAATAAACATGCTTTAAACGTCAACAAAAATGTTGGTGAGTTATAGGTTTAATCTATATATTATCAAATCATAATAATAGACTACAAGATTTTCATTTCCTTTTCCTAATAACATGCAATCTGCATAAAAATCATGCATATGATGAACACCTGGTAACTGACCTTAACAGGATGCATATAGAATATTCCCATCATTCTGGGACTCTCATCGGACATGATAAATCGAAGTACTAAAGCATCCGTAACTCGGATGAGGCTTGTTGGGCCTAATAGATCTATCTTTAGGATTCGCGATAATTGGTGGCAATTATAATAAACACAAATTCTTAAGCTACCAAGCTAAAAAGGGGCATATACAGTTCGATAATTCAACATAGAATGTAATTTTGATCACTTGTGTCTATTTTGTAAAACATTTATAAAACTGCATGTATTCTCATCCCGAAAATAATAGATTTTAAAAGTGGGACTATAACTCACTTTCACAGATTTTCACTTTGTCAGAAAATAAGACTTGGCCACGGGTCGATTCACGAACCTATAACAAATATGTACATATATATCAAAGTATAATCAAGATATTTTCACAACACATTTATTTTTATTATGTTTTAATGATTTAAGTTTGTTATATTAGCAGTCCAACGTTAGTAACCTACAACTAGTTGTCCACAGTTAGAAGTACAGAAATAAATCGATATATATTATCTTGAATCAATCCACAACCCGGTGTATACAAGTCTCAGGCTAGATCACAACTCAAAGTATATATATTATTTTAGAATCAACCTCAACCCTGTATAGCGAACTCGAGCATTACAGCATATAGAGTGTCTATGGTTATTCCAAATAATATATATAGATGGGTCGATATGATATGTCAAAACATTGTATACGTGTCTATGGTATCCCAAGATTACATAATATATGTTAGAATACATGTATAATACAATATAAGTTAGTTAAGTTATGATTTGTATAGATTTGTTACAAATTTCACGTAGCTACAACAAGCAAAATTATCCAATCTTGTTTTACCCATAACTTCTTCGTTTTAGATCCTTTTTGAGTGATTCAAGTTGCTATGGTTTCATAATGAACTGAAATTTATGAAACTAAACAGAAAAAGTATAAGTTTATAGACAGAAATATAGGTTACAAGTCACTTTTTAAAGAGGTAGTCATTTCCGTCGAAAGAACGACATCTTGATGACCATTTTGAAAAACATACTTCAACTTTGTGTTTAACCATGATTTTTGGATATAGTATCATGTTCATATGAAATATTATTTTTTCAGAAAACAAACTTCCAATTCAAAGACTAAGATAGTTTTTTTTATTTTTCTAACCCAAAACAGCCCCCGGTTTCACTACGACGGCGTATGTCCGGTTTTACGGTGTTTTTCGTGTTTCCAGGTTTTAAATCATTAAGTTAGCATATCATTTAGATATAGAACATGTGTTTAGTTGATTTTAAAAGTTAAGTTAGAAGGATTAACTTTGTTTGCGAACAAGTTTAGAATTAACTAAACTATGTTCTAGTGATTACATGTTCAAATCTTCGAATAAGATAGTTTTATATATATGAATCGAATGATGTTATGAACATCATTACTACCTCAAGTTTAGTAGGTAAAACTACTGGAAGTAACAAAAATTTATCTAGCTTCAAAGGATCTTGGATGGCTTGAAAGTTCTTGGAGTAGAATCATGACATGAAAACAAGTTCAAGTACGATTATCACTCGAATTAAGATTGTTATAGTTATAGAAATTGAATCAAAGTTTGAATATGAGTATTACCTTGATTTAAAAAGATAACCTACTGTAAATAACAAAGATTTCTTGAGATTGGATGATCACTTGAAATGGATTTGCAAGATTGGAAGTAAGCTAGTAAGCATGAAAATATTTGTGAAGTGTTCTTGATGTGTTCTTGAATGATGATGTTTCTTGATTGTAATTGAAGCTAGATTGACCTAGATGATCAATATTACTGAAGTATAGACGTTTTTAAGCTTAGAGAGAGTTAAGATGGAGAGAATTTGGATTAGAAAATCAAAGAAATGTGATGTGTGTGTTGTTTGAAAAAAAATGCCTAATGCTTAGTCAATATAAGGTTACTAGTTTTTGTTTTCATGCTCATAAGTCATGCTAGTTGTCAAATGATTGTTCCCACATGTCTTGGTGACTCACAAGGGCTACTAAGAGCTGATCATTGGAGTGTATATACCAATAGTAAATACGTTTAGAAGCTGTGTATTGTATGAGTACGAATACGGGTGTATGCGAGTAGAATTGTTGATGAAAATGAATAAGAATGCAATTGTAAGCATTTTTGATAAGTAGAAGTACTTTGATATGTGTCTTGAAGTCTTTCAAAAGTGTATGAATACATCTTAAAATACTACATGTATATACATTTTAACTGAGTCGTTAAGTCATCGTTAGTCGTTACATGTAAATGTTGTTTTGAAACCTTTAAGTTAACGATCTCATTTAATGTAGTTAATTCATTATTATTATACTTAAATGAGATGTTAAATTGTTATGTTGACATGATAACATGGTATATAAATATATCTTAACATCATATATATATATATATATATATATATATATATATATATATATATATATATATATATATATATATATATATATATATATATATATGTTAAAATACATTTACAACGATAATCGTTACATATATAAATTGTTTCGAAACTCTTAAGTTAGTAGTCTTGTTTTACATATGTAGTTTTCTGTTAACACCCTTAATGATATATTTAACTATCATTTTATCATGTTAAACATAGTGTATCAATTTCTTAATATGATTCATATGTATTTAGTAAGACGTTGTTATAACGATAATCGTTATATATATCGTTTCGAGTTTCTTAATTCAATACAATAATCTCATTTTTATGTATATCACTCATTGTTAATATACTTAGTGAGATACTTACTTATCATGATCTCATGTTACTCATATATATATATATCCATATATATATCATCATGTAGTTTTTACAAGTTTTTAACGTTCGTGAATCGCCGGTCAACTTGGGTGGTCAATTGTCTATATAAAACTCATTTCAAATAATCAAGTCTTAACAAGTTTGATTGCTTAACATGTTAGAAAAATTTAATCATGCAAATATAGTTTTTATTTAATATATAAAATCATGAAAAAGTTTGGGTCACTACACTTCATGGTTTGCTCAATCCGTTTTCCAGTTCCAAACCTTCTCTTTTTCTGAGCTTTTCCAACACATTATTCTTTATCATTAAACTTTTGACTGTTAAGGTCGTTTACAGTTTTTGCTGCTTCATCAGCATTTTTCAAAGTTTCGAGAACTGATTCGTAAATTGGAGTGTTTATTCGAAATTTCAGAATTGGAATACATAAGTCCAGGAGATAGACATTATATGTATATGTATAACTATTGATGCAGAAACACTGCGAAATAATGATTGAAGCTTTTTGGTATGACAATTATCGTTACAAGATGCAGATAGGCACATGATAGGGTTTCAATGAATATAATGATTTTTCAAAAATTCAAAGATCAACAAAATTGTTGGTAAGTTTCCTGCTAATGTGGTGGGACATAAACAGTTCCCCGGTAACGATGACAAAAAGGGCAAACGTATATATCAAGGTTACTATGAGGTTAATCTGAATGAAAAAAGTCAAAGTTGATTTGCTGGAGGTGTGACAAAATTGGCTAATTTGGAAAGAGATTGCAAAGTTATTTTCGATAATAACAATGCTAAGGGATTATAGATTCGTTTTAAACTTCTACTTAGATTTCAAGAGTTTTCCAGGTGCATGACTATATGCATAAGTTCTTCTTTTCGTAGATAACGTGTGGTTGGATCCTCCTCTCAGTTGTTTCTTAATTGAGGTGTTTTCAAGAATCATGAAGAGTTTGAACGCAAATTGTAATCGTCAATATACATACGATGTTCTAGAATTTTTGAACAACATAATTATTTTTCTGGGTTTTATGAATAGGAGTGATGTTCTAGCACAGTTTTGAAGTCAAAGTATAGCTTTGAAAGATGATATCGGTTATATCTCGACTTGGATTCTGATATGTTAAAATCAGAATATGTAATTGAATTTGAATGAGTATGGTTACTTTGATTTCTATGAAAGAATATATCTCGTTGTGAAAGTAGTGAGTATAATTGATGATTTATTGAATCAGAATCGAAGAATATAACATATTAATTGTGAATTTATATAACTCTTGGGTATTACCTACCCGTTAAAATATTCTCACCATTAACAGTTTGTACAAAATAATTTTTAATTACAATCTTTATGAAAATATACTTACATATATATTTTCTTTAGATGTAATCATGGATTTAATGAGTTAACATAATATTAATCTCATCTGGTTTTCGATTAGGACTAGAATATATAATCTCTAAAACTTTAGATATTACATAATCGCCGTAGAATATTTCTTCAATGAAGTTATGAATTAATACTTCATCGTTTGTTGTTGTTGGTATTCCTTGGTATCTACAGGGCGTATGACGTTGATGCTCGAGGTACAGATTGTGGTTTTGAGGCATGTGATGCGGACGTTGTTGTTGGTGGTGGTAATGGTACTGTTGGTGTTGATGATGGTGGTACTGTTGATGCAGGTGATGCTGCTGGTGCTTGTGGTATTGAGGCTTGCGATGTGGATGTTGTTGGTGGTACTGGTGCTGCTGCTGGTGCTTGTAATCTTTGCACCATATTCTCCAATGCCACTACTCGAGTGCGAAGCTCGTTGACTTCTTCTATTACACCGGGATGATCGGCGGTTCGGACAAGCGGATGAATAAGATCTAGAATTTGAGATAGTATATAATCATGACGAGATACTCTGGAAATGAGAGAGAAAATGGTATTACGAACAGGTTCGCCGGTAAGTGCTTCTGGTTCTTCGCCAAGAGGGGAATGTGGTGGATGAAAGGGATCACCTTCTTCTTATCTCCAATGATTAAGTAGATTACGAACTCATCCCCAATTCAACCAGAATAGGTGATGGCTAATTGGTTGATCCATTCCGGTTACGCTGTTTTCGGAGCTCATGTATGACTCCATATCGGAATAGCTGTCAGAATCTGAGGAATTCGAACTAGATGCGGGATCTATCTTGTATAATCAGGGAATTGATTTTTGATATGAAATAGATTATAGGACTTAGATTGGTATTCTTCAACACATAATTTACATATGTATATATAATACCAAAATCCCATAAATTAATGAGAAATTTTCGGAAGATGTCAGGAAAAGTTTACAGTAGTAGATATGCTAAGATATGAATTATTCTGTACACTATCTATGCAATAAATGCATGAAAACATGTTTAGACTTAAGAATGATAAGCAAGTAATTTCTGACAAGAAATGATAAGCAAAACTCGGTAAAAACAAATACGGTCATAGTCCAGACTCACTAATGCATCCTAACAATTACCAGTTAAACACACTAATGCAAATTCTGGTTCCCTATGACCTCAAGCTCTGATGCCAACTGTGATGACCTGTCCAAATCTACTTGGACGAATACATCATTCATTGATTTCATAGTGTTATATGATACGTTTTGTAAACATTGCATTCTTTCGAAAAGGCACACCATAAATGAATATATAAATCTAAGGTTTTCGACGTCTGATGACTTCTACATATAGACAATCACCGTATATAATAGTTTTTAACAATACATCCGTTGACAATACAGTCAAATAAGATACATGGTGATGATTTTGTGAATGCAAAGTTTTCTCGAATAAAGCATGTATGACTCCATGCACATAGCTTGTATAACGTATAAGCAAATAGCGGAAGACTTCTAAGAACCTGAGAATAAACATGCTTAAAAGTGTCAACACAAAGGTTGGTGAGTTCATAGTTTTAATGTTGCGCATAATCTGTATATAAAGGTGGATCACAAGATTTCAGGTGTTTCATCTAGAAACGTTTATCAAAATATTCTACAAGATTGAGCACCCTGGTAACTAAACTTTAACGTATATATAATAAGTACCCCTGTTTTAACATACATGCAACCAACATGTACAATACACGCAAACTAACGTGTACTAACCTCAAATAGCAAACGTTTGTTTTATAGTTCAGGCTAGGGTTTCTATACCTGGAACAGACGGGGATGTCAAGCCATATGGATCCATATACAACTACTCACGCCCACCAATTCTTATAACCGGCAGCTACTAGTTACCAAAGCTAAGGGATTTTCGGTTCAAACTCAGTGTAGAATTTAGTATGTACTTGTATCCATTGCGTTTAAAATAAAGTGCATGTATTCTCAGCCCAAAAATATATATTGCAAAAGCTCTTAAAAAGGAAGCAAATGAAACTCACCTTAGAAGCACATAAATTCATTCACCGAAATGTGACTGAAACTTGGAATGCAAAGTAATCGTAGATCTCAACCTAGAGAACATATGTTGGTCAATAAATGTCTAACAAGCTAGGTCGGGTCATAGTGTATCACAATCCTAATGTTCGAGACCGACATGTAAAAGTTAACAAAAGTCATATCAAAAGTCAGCCTGACCCAATATGATCTTTAAATCTATACATGTTTATTAACATAATATAAGTCTTGATATTTGAACGAATTTATAGTTTATCAAACTCAAAATATTATTTATTTCAGGAGCTATATTATATTTGAATTATCATGGCAATCGAAAATATTTTACTATTTCACATAGTTTTCCAATACTTGTAAAATCAGATTATAGTGTTTATAAAGTTTTAAAACATGATAAGACAATCAACTTTGACAATTGTTCAACAAGACGAGACGTGCCTTATATAGAAATTCATTTACTCGATTAGTAATATTTGAAAATCCAATTAATCAATCTTATAAACAAGTTGTTTAAATATCAATTGCAGATTCAAAAGCAATTTCAATTAATGTTAATCATAATTCAGTTGACTATAACTTTTAATCCGTTCCTCGAAAACACACGATTTCTAAATGAAAAGTTATTAATTTTTTGACAGCTTTCTAACGACATGCATATCATATACCTTATATCAATAACATATGTATCAAATTCGTGATTCATCATAAACTATCTAACGACAAAATTAAAGCATACAAGCGTGCATAAACATATATACTCAAGCACTAGACATGGATACACTATTAACATATAAAAGATAAGATATGAATGCTCACGTATCAATATTGTGATTCAATATTGTAGGAAAGTACGTAGAAGCAACGTAGATGATAAAAACTAGTTTGACTCATGAGTTATACCCCCGAACCATACCCATAAACTCCATAGCTATAACACATAATTTCCTTAGCTCTATCCCGCTCGAAAAACTCATTTTGAAAACATGAGAGCAGAACCTCGTCGTAGTATTTTATGTATAATAATAATAATACTAATACTACTAATAATAATAAGATTAATAATAATATTAATCTTAATAATAATAATAATATTAATAATTTTAAATAAAATAATATACGGAGGAAGTGATATATGAATGATATATGTGTGTGTGTGTGCAATTCCGTGAACGAGCTCGACTTTTATAGGCCTTTCCTGAAACGTTGCCTCATGCAATCGCATGGCATATGTGAGGGGAACCAATACGATCGCATGGCCCCTATTCACAGCTCACATTCGCTTGTTTTCTTGCTTGTCGACATATTATTATTATTATATATATATATTATATTATATTCATGTGCATAGTTGACTTGTAATTTTAGTTCTAATAACTTGTACGTTGACGCTTGACTTATGTCCCGGTTCCGGTTTTTCGAACGTCCTTTCGTGCGCTAAGAAAACTTGTACTTTACATTTCATGATTCGTACCTTTGTCAAAATATAGTCTTAAATTATCAATAAACTATATTACTTAAAGTGTATCTTGAACTTTCGAGCATTTTGGTCATTTGCTTCTTTAAATCATTTTCTCGTTATTTATCAAAGTATATTTAATAATATTGTTTTAAATCAAAACGTTTTATGACCAAGTTAATATTATACTTTATCACTTCGTAAAATATATATATATATATATATATATATATATATATATTCATTTTGAAATAATGTTTCACTGTAGCAAAATGATTTTTACTGTAGCAAATAGTGGTTTTCGAAAACTCTGTAGCAAATTAGTGTTTTATTTGTTCATCTTAAACGTTTTAGTTAACTTATCTAAATATCAATCGAATCAATAAACGAATGTTACTATCGTTTATTAAATAACTTGAAATTATATATATATATATATATATATATATATATATATATATATATATATATATATATATATATATATATATATATATATATATATATATATATATATATATATCTTTATTTAATATACATAAACACGTTTTTAAATTCACGTTGCAAGTTATTTATAATTAATTCTAATAATTAATATTCCAACTTATTGTATGTATATATATATATATATATATATATATATATATATATTTACAAATAGATGTTCGTGAATCGTCGGTCAATAGTCAAAGGTTAACTGAATATATAACATTAATTCAAAAATTTTGAGAATCAATATTACAGACTTTGCTTATCTTGTCGAAATCATATAAAGATTAAGTTTAAATTTGGTCAGAAATTTCCGGGTTATCACATTAAGCTAGGAGGTAACTAGGCTAAAGCTATAACAAACGAACACAAAATTCTAACTATACTAAACCACAAACATATAATGGTGATCGGGAGAACGCTAACCACCACCGATACAATACAACCTAAGAACCATCGTCAATCGACCGGAGAAACCGTCGTAAAACAACCGGAATAAATCTGGCAGACTTCTTAGAAGGTACAAAAACCAAAAACCTAAACGAGAGAACATCACAAAAGATATCACGGTTCGGGGAGCAAACCAGGAAATAACCAAGCAGTAACTATAGGCAAATGTAAGTGGCCGAAAGAACCGCTACCCACCTCACCAAATCATCTACGAAAAGGAAAAATATCAAAAAATTGGCACCTACATTCATCCGAACTTCGGAGATCCAAAATGGAACTCCAGCAAATAATACCCAAATTTTCATCAAGTCAAAAAAGCACCACGTAGCCACTATCAATCCCAGAAGCATGTAGAAGAACCACAAAGGACACACACGATCGAGAGAACGTCGACCAAAACCTACCCACATGAACTCTTCGACGAGATTTAGGGAAAAACGAAAGTCACCGGTTGAAAGCAATTGCAATGGGTAACGGGAAAAGAACTAACTGGAGACTGTCAAGGATCTCAACCAAGGAATCGATCGGAAAACCACGATATTCACCGAAAAGATGAGATGGAGAGATAAAAAGACCGAACCTCCGGCGAGATGCCGAAGGTTCGAGAAGGAGAAGCCAAACAACAGCAAAACGGCATCGATGATGGAGTAAGATGGATCATAATGAAGAAGGAGGTAGGAGGCAAAGCATAAAATTAGGGTTTGAGATAAGAAAACAAGGGAGCGTTTGAGGAGAAAATAAGGATCAAATATATATGTGTATGTGTGCGCGCGCGTGCGTGCGTGCGTGCGAACTCTCTTGACAAATATATAATAAGAAAATATTTGTGATGCATATTAGTTAAATAATTAATGGTATGCTATTAACTCACTTAACTGCTAGAAAAATATAAAAAGGCGCACTACATAGAGTTTAGCGGTAGGTTTTAGGTTAGGTTTCGTTTAGAAAGAAAACTTATGTAGAGTCTAATGACCCGTCCTAATCCATCTGGACGAATACATTACATTTGGTTACATCGCGAGGTACTTGACCTCTATATGATACATTTTACAAACATTGCATTCGTTTTTAAAAGACAAACTTTCATTTCATCGGAAGTTGATGGCATGCATACCATTTCATAATATATCCAACTATAATTGACTTAATAATAATCTTGATGAACTCGACGACTCGAATGCAACGTCTTTTGAAATATGTCATGAATGACTCCAAGTAATATCTCTAAAATGAGCAAATGCACAGCGGAAAATTTCTTTCATACCTGAGAATAAACATGTTTTAAAGTGTCAACCAAAAGGTTGGTGAGTTCATAGGTTTATCATAAACAATCATTTTCATAATTTTAATAGACCACAAGATTTCATTTTCCCATAAATATACATCTCATATCAGGCATTTTGCAAACTGCATAGAGATAAAAATCATTCATATGGTGAATACCTGGTAACCGACATTAACAAGATGCATATAGAATATCCCCATCATTCCGGGACACCCATCGGACATGATAAACTCGAAGTACTAAAGCATTCCAAATTCCAGAATGGGGGTTGTTAGTTCCCGTAGATCTACCTTTAGGATTCGCGTCAATTAGGGGTGCACTAATTCTCAAAATTAGTGATGTTCCCTAATTCTTAGGCTACCAAGCTAAAAGGGGCATATTCGGTTTCGATCATTCAACCATAGAATGCAGTTTCAATTACTTGTGTCTATTTCATAAAACAGTTATAAAAACATCGCATGTATTCTCAGTCCCAAAAATATATATTGCAAAAGCATTTAAAAAGGGAGCAAATGAAACTCACGATACGATATTTTGTAGTAAAAATATGCATACGACGATACTGAACAATGCAGGGTTGGCCTCGGATTCACGAACCTATATCATTTATATATATATTAATACCTATAATTGTAATTGAACAATTTCATATATTATAACTTATATTATATATATATATATATATATATATATATATATATATATATATATATATATATATATATATATATATATATATATTTAATTTGTGTATATACATTTATAATGAGTAATATTTATATATATATTTGGTTAATATTTTATTAAAATTACTTAATTTGTTATATATGAATATCTATATAAAAATGTTTATGTGATTAATACTTACTTATATGTAATATTACTAAAAGTATATTTTTATATACGAAATGTTTATTTGGTAACATAATATCAATAATATTAATAAAAGTTGTTTTTGATTATAATGATAATACTACTAATAATAATAACTATAAAAATAATTATTTTACAAATAATAATAATACTAATATTTATTTTAATATCTATAATGATAATAATACTACTAATAATAATACTAGTACTTATGATAATAATAAAAATAATAATGATAATATTAAAAATGATAATAATAATAATAATAATAATAATAATAATAATAATAATAATAATAATAATAATAATAATAATAATAATAATAATAATAATAATAATAATAATAATAATAATAATAATTTTAGAATACAACCTTTGAAGAAACAAGTTTCTAAAAATAAAACGCATTTGCCCGAATTCGAACCCACAACCTCACGCCCACCCGAAAACAGCCCAAACCACTCATCCGAATCTGCTTTTCTGTTTAAATTATAACTCTAATTTCTTTTATCTTAAAATCCATATTCATCTTCATAGCAGCCCAGCAAGAACCGGTTTGGGTCGGCCCAACAAAGAATAAGCCCAACAGCAACTTTTATTGTTAAATAAAAAAAATATGTTGTGGCCTAGTTTTAAACCCGTAACCTCTTGTTAAACCTCAACACTCCAAACCATCCTTCTATTCTAAAATATCTGTTATAATTCACGGAAATAAAGAATATAAACTATCTTTATTTATTTTGGTCATTCTGGTACAAGATTCGGTCATTAACTATTAAATAAAATTTACATTAATTATTCACTCCCAATCCCAAGTAAAATATAAAAAGTTTTAAAATTCAACAAATACTTCCTAAATACATTTTTAATAAGCCTAAAATTTATAGAACTCATTTTCGTATCACCGTTTATTTTAAAATTACACAAGTTTGAATTTAACTTGCTTAATACCAATCGAAACATCAAACGAGTATTACAATTATTTAATATTTATTTTTAATATACTTTATTTATATATATAGATATATTTTAAATAATAATAATATCTTATTTTTATATATTTTACAAATTTAAATTTTAATAGCAATAACATATAGTATTTTCAATTATATATTCAATTACTATATATATATATATATATATATATATATATATATATATATATATATATATATATATATACATACACACACTGATAGTTTGAGCAGAGTGTATATAAAATAGCTTTATATTTTAGCAGGAAATACTATTAAATACGATACAATTTTACACAAGATATTTATTTATTTAGAGAATGGATATACTTAAACCTTGCTACAACACTTATAGGCAGTGTACCTAATCGTACTGTAGTGTAGTTTTTAGTAAGTCCGGTTCGTTCCACAGGGAAAATCTTTAAACAAAGCTTAACGCTATATTAGTTTACTTTTGTAAAAATACAAATATATATATAAGTAATATTATTATTATAAAGGGGGGTTTTTACCGTTTAATGACCGGTTTGTCGATTTTAAAACTTTAGTCGCATTTAAAACCAAATGTAAAATAATAAATACAAGACTTAATTTAAAGCGTAAAGTAAATAACGATAATGAAATTGCGATTAATAAAAGTGCGATAAAATAAACTTGCGATAATTAAAAAGTACGATAATTAAAAGTGCAATTAAATACAATAACAATAAAAATGCGATAATTAGAAGTGCAATTAAATATAAAATAAAGGAAATTAAATATGAAATAAAAGAATTATGCTTATTTAAACTTCCGTAACCATGATGTTTGACGTGTTGATTTTAGTTTTATGCTCATGGGTTAATTGTCCTTTGTCCTGGATTATTTAATATGTCCGTCTGGTTTTTGTCCATAACAGTCCATCAGTCATAAATATAAAGTGCGAGTGTCCTCGTCAAATTATCCTTATACCCGAAGTTAAATATTCCAACTAATTGGGGACTTAAACTGTAACAAGATTTTAATACTTTGTTTAATAATTACACCAGGATGTCGACTGAGTGTAACCCAAGGTTTTAATATTTTGTTATCAATTATACCAAGTGTCCTTGTACATAATTTCACCCCTGTTTTAATTATTCTAGTGGCTATTAATCCATTCCCGTGTCCGGTTAAATGAACGATTATTCGTACATATAAATACCCAGCCCATCGTGTTCGATCGAGTGTATATGGTAATTTATAGGGACGCCCAATTGTAAATCTTTATATTAACATTAACAAACTATCATTTAGTTAAACAAATATAAAGCCCATTAATAGCCCATAGTCTAATTTCCACAAGTGTCGTTCCTTTGTCCAAACCCCAATTATGGTACAAAGCCCAATTACCCAATTTTAGTAATTAGCCCAACATCATGATTACTTCGGATTAAATAAGCATAATAATAGCTTAGCTACGAGACATTAAATTAAAAAGGTTGAACATAACTTATAATGATTAAAAATAGCGTAGCGTTACATGGACAGAATTTCGACTTACACCCTTACAACATTTGCTAACATACCCTTATTATTAGGATTAAAATTAAAATTAAAATTAAAATATAAATTATATATATATATTTACGTATATATTGAGAGAGAGATAGATATTGGATTGTGAAAAATGATCAGAATTCGGTTGGCTTTATAGGGAATTGAGTTCAGGGATACTCCGCGACTCGCGGCAATTTTTGCCTTCAAACTCCGCGAGTCGCGGAGTTTGAAAATACAGCTCACCAACTTTGGAGTCTTTCTTGCCGACGGATTTTTATTATTTATATAATATATAAATAATTATAAGAATTATTTAAATATTATATTATATTTATGTGCATAGTTGACTTGTAATTTTTAGTCCGTTGAGTCGAGCGTTGAGAGTTGACTCTGGTCCCGGTTCCGGATTTTCGAACGTCCTTGCGTACAATTTAATATCTTGTACTTTGCGTTTTGAATCTTGTACTCTTGTAATTTCAAGACGTTTCTTATCAATAATTGGAACCTCTTTGATTGTATTTTGTACTTTTGAGCTTTTTGGTCGTTTGCGTCTTCAATTCTTCGAATCTGTCTTTTGTCTTCACCTTTTATTATTTAAACGAATATCACTTTTAAATAGAACAATTGCAACTAAAAGCTTGTCTTTCTTGAGGAATAATGCTATGAAATATATGTTCGTTTTTAGCATTATCACACACACACACACACATCTATTTACAATTAATTGTTCTTGAATCGTCGAACTGATCGAAGGTAATTGAATACATGAACATAGTTCCAATATTTTCGTGACTCAACATTATAGTCTTTGCTTATCGTGTCGAAATCAAATAAGAATTAAGTTTAAATTTGGTCGGAAATTTCTGGGTCGTCACAGTACCTACCCGTTAAAGAAATTTCGTCCCGAAATTTGATTGGGATGGTCATAGTTGACATTAAGTATGTTTTCATGACTCATATGTGCTGAAATTTAGAGTTTTATCATCAGTGAGTGATATGGATAACACAAATCGTTTATGTGAAGAGTACGAGTGAAGCTATCACAAAACAGTGGAATGAGTAAAATAAGTTTCGTCATAACTTTTGACGAGTCATGGTTGAATTTCGGAATTCAAGGGATTCAAAAGAAAATCTTGGAAATCTATAAGATCTGATTCTTCGAGATTTAAGGAAATTAGGATCTCTTTAATTAAATGCGATGATCTGTCCCAATTACTACGTCTGATTTTTCCATTATAAATTTACCTTTTCCGTTTTATTAGTTTTCACCACTTCTATACTCAATTCCCAAATTCAAAATGCATAATCCAATTCTGATCCTTGTCCTTATCCTGACTATCGCAACAATCATTCTCCTTTTCCAACTTTCACCGGAGGAATCTGTTTACTTCTACTTCGCCCTTGGGGTTA
This sequence comes from Rutidosis leptorrhynchoides, assembly GCF_046630445.1. NCBI lineage: Eukaryota > Viridiplantae > Streptophyta > Magnoliopsida > Asterales > Asteraceae > Rutidosis > Rutidosis leptorrhynchoides. The sequence goes on from NC_092336.1 coordinate 485,078,486, forward strand.
TAGTGTTTTTAATTCTCCCTTGTCTTTATGTTGCGAAAAACATTGATATACACGGTTTGTAATTTATATGTTGTTATAGGGCTTTATATTCTCCCATATATTTCGGTGCTCTTTGCCTTTTTATTCTCTTCTCGACTGTAAGTCAAGCGAATAATGGTCCAGAATTCGTGGATATAAGATTCGGAATGAACATAGTTAATGTTCTAAGAAGAAAATTGTAATGGCACGATCTTGATTTGTCAAATTACCAGAATATTCGGAAAAGACCGAATCATCAAGAAAATATTTTCTTGATATGTTTAGAGATTAAGTAGAATACAAGAGTCGTGTAACATGACACATGATGACGTTATGATCTGTGAATCATCACGTTCCATTTAAAAACTCGGCATGACTTACTGTAATATAATCAAGTTGATCAAGTGTCATTATATTATACTAACTCATGCTTCAGTTCCCAACAGTACTTCGGAATTCATTCATAGTTTATACTTAGATATTACAGAAATTTCCAATATAATGTATTACAGATAGCACAAAGAGGTATATAATTTCGGACGAGAATATTTATGAAAATATCTTCAGAAGTATTGAAGATATTTATGATGATATTTTGGAATTTCTAAGTTCGAAAGTTGATAAGGAAAAATTTTCCGCAAGATTTTAACATGACTTCGGAGCAGGATATTCTCTAAAGATTTCATCGGATCCAGAGTTACCTGGATTCTTTGAATATAGGGTATGGTCCTTGTATTTGTCCTTGGTCTCCTTCATGGTTAGCTCAATCTATTTTTCAGTACCAAAATTTTCTATCGAGCGTTCCCAACATTCCATTCTTTATTATCAAACTTTTGACCGTTTAGACTTTAACACCCCGCCAAATTACCATCTGGCGGCGCGTTAATCAAGGTCCCACAGTTAACAGTTACGCCCTCTATATGAGACGTTTAAAGCAATCGCATTTAATTTTATTAAAAATTGACTTCAAAACATAAGTCAATAAACTCCAAAATAGAAACACTTTTGTGATCGTAACCATAAGCCAACAATATTTAAACAGTTACAAAAGTTTTAAATGCGAAAGTAATTAATGTTCTTTAAATAATATGCTGACTCCACGGCCAGACCATGCAGCAAACACAACGGAAGTCTACCTCTTAAGGACCTGAGAATAAAACACGCAAAAACAGGTCAACAAATAATGTTGGTGAATCTACAGGTTTAAAGTAATGTAACAGTGTCTGAAAACAATTATCAGAAAAATAGTTTAATTTCCTTGACCACGAGATTTTACAAGTACAACTCCAAGTTGCGAAATGTTTTCATAATCTATGAGCACCTGAATACTAGCAATGACCCGAGTATAGAATCCACTATACCCGCCTTTACCTCATAAAATGTTATACACTTGTTCGAGTGTCTTAATGTTCAAAGTAAATGCACCACAGTTTTTATAGCGGGTGAGGTTGTCAAACTAACGGATCCGTCCATCTAAATTGTGCTTACACCGATGGTATTTAAAGTATTCAAGCTAGAGGCTTTTTGAACAAACTCAATATGCATATATAGTACTCGTGTCAATACAAAAGCATTTGATAATGTAAGTATAACAGCGTGTATTCTCATCCCTGAAAAACATGTAAAAAGCAGGACTGTAGACTCACCTTGAATAAAGCTCGGATTGAAAAGTGGACAAATAACTTGTATGGTTTAGTGCCGAGTAATGCAACCTAAGTATACGTATTCAGGTTGGTCAACATATATGTCTTAAGCAAATGTGGTTTCATAGTGTAAGTTGTCTTATTGCTCAACTCGACGCTTTTCAAAGTAAAAGTCAACATATAGTCAACTAGATCATGCAAGTCAAACAAAGTCAACCAAAGTCAAACCAAAAGTCAAACTTGGTCAAAGTAGTCAACTAAGGTCAACATCAGTAGGTTCATGTCAAATGTTGGTCAACATGTCAAACCTACGTCAAACAACACGTTTTAGGTCATACATGGTCAATTTCACAATTTCAGTTTATCGTTGTGCACAAAGTTCATGTACATGTAGCAAACTTAGCATATTATCTCATAGTACAAAATTCATGCAAACATGGAAAACTCCAGATCATAAGTATACTCAAAATCAATTCCAAAAAGTCTGGCCAGGGTCTCATACGATAATTAAAAGTCAGGAATCAGAAGGGATATATTTATGGTTTGCCAAGTCAGTTTCTGACAGCGCACTAATTTCGTTTTGGCTATAACCAGAGCTAGGGACATGCAATTGATACAAGACCAGTGGCCATGGTTCAAGGACAAGTTAAATAACACATATCAAAAATTGAGCAATTTTTGTTTAGCCAATTTGTACCGACTAACCGATCTTTACTGATCTATCAGTTTTGGACAGTAACTAGACATGTCAATTTATCAAACTTATAACTCATAGCAATTAACGTTTTCAGATGTTAACATGCAAATGAAATATGTCAAGGAACATATGAAATAACATAATCCAGAAGATCAAATCCTCAATCAATTTCTAGTCCACTCTAGGTAATTATTTCTAGCATTAAAATAGTTTCGGTACACTTTAACGTATGAATCTTCGTTTAAACATATCGGGAGCATTACAAAAGCTTTTGATGCAATTCTTAAGTCTAACATGCATGATTTTTCACAAGAATTACAGTAGTACACTTTTCATTAGCTAATTCAATAAACACATATCTCAGAGAATTCGGATTTCAATTATAAACTAGTCAAAACTTCGATTTAGCATATCTTAAGCATACGGTAACGAAATCAAGTGAAATCAAAGCCTAAAGTTAATAGTTTTTCGAAAGCTAAACATCTAAACATGTTAAATGATCAGATCAAAAGTCAACTCTCATCAGATCCTTGAAATACAATTCGTTTTTTCATGTAAACAATATCAATTGATCAAATTAACGACTAACAACGAGTAATAACACAATCAATTGAGCACTAGACTTGACTACACTATGTAATTGAATAAAATTAGATTTAATTGAATTGGGATCAGTGTAATTATATCTCAAAACACAATTTGTGTATACTAGCGCGTAGAGAACGATGATCGGAGCAAGATTGATCAACGAGTAAGAGCAAACAAACAAGTTTGATGGTTGATTTGTATGTGTGTGTGTTTGAAGTGAAGAAGAAGAGAGGGAGGAGGAATGAGCTGCACTCTTGTGGATGTATAATAGAATGAGAGTGTAATAATTGTCTAGACAATTATCTAGTTAGTCATTTAGTGCTTAAAACTAAAAGTCAACAAACATGAGCTTAAAACTAATAATTAACATGCATGGGCCTAAAACTAATAGTCAACATGCATGGCCTACTCATGAGATCAATGATGATGATGTATGAGGTCATGGTCATGTGGCCTCGGGCTCGGGTCTCGGCTCGTTTTGCGTAAAAGCTTGTACTCGTGGTCCGTTTCAAGTGCCGTTTAGTCGTACCGAAGGCCCGGAACGCTAAACCGATCGTTAAAACGCAACCAAACGTTTAATTTATTAAAAACCCAATAAATTAAATATTAAAAAAAAGTTAATAATTAATAAATTAATTATTAAAATAAACCCGAGCGTTTCGTTGCTCGAAAAACAGTTATCAAAACCGTATCGTTTTTATCGTATTTCTTTATCTGAAATGTTTATTCGCATTAATATCAACCCATATTAATTATTGTAACCCTCCAAGGATCAAGTATGTATTTAATACACATAAACGCATAAAATTCAAGTAATCGTCATTAAATTAATTAACAGAAAGTTAACGGAAGTGACGGAAAAAGCAGGGTTGTTACATTACCCACCTGTTATTGAATATTTCGTCTCGAAATTTTAGTGATCGTCCACTGAAGTAGTTTCCTCGGGAAACAGTTGCGGGTATTTTAGTCTCATCTGATCTTCACGCTCCCACGTGAACTCTGGTCCTCTTCTCGCGTTCCACCGAACTTTAACGATTGGAATTCTGCTTTGCTTCAACTGTTTGACCTTACGGCCCAAGATTTCGACAGGCTCTTCAATGAAATGAAGTTTGTCATCGATACGCAGTTCCTCTAATGGAATAATCAAATTCTCGTCAGCTAAACACTTCTTCAAGTTGGATACGTGAAAAACGTCGTGTATACCACTGAGTGCTTGTGGCAGTTCCAACCTGTAAGCTACCGGTCCGCCTCTTTCGGTTATCTCGAATGCTCCAACATATCTAGGACATAATTTACCTCGTTTTCCAAACCGTACGACACCCTTCCAAGGTGATACTTTAAGCATAACTTTGTCACCAACTTGGAATTTTATGTCATTCCGTCTAACATCGATGTAACTCTTTTGATGACTCCGAGCCGTTCTCAATCGTTCCTGAATCTGTAGAACTTTCTCAGTTGTCTCCTGAATAATCTCAGGACCTGTCAACTGACTATCCCCTAATTCACTCCAACAAACAGGAGATCTACATTTCCTTCCGTACAACGCTTCAAAAGGTTCAGCTTTTATGCTCGCATGGTAGCTGTTATTGTATGAGAACTCAGCTAGTGGTAAGTACCTATCCCATCCATTTCCAAAATCGATGACACATGCTCGCAACATATCCTCAAAAGTCTGAATAGTTCGTTCGCTTTGGCCATCTGTCTGGGGGTGATATGCTGTACTCATATCTAAACGGGTCCCCATTGCTTTCTGTAATGACTGCTAAAACCTTGAAGTGAATCTGCTGTCGCGATCAAATATAATAGATATAGGAACTCTATGCCTAGAGACGACTTTCTTAATGTAAACCTGAGCCAACTTCTCCATTTTATCAATTTCTCTTATTGGTAAGAAGTGTGCAGACTTAGTGAGATGATCCACGATAACCCAAATAGTATCGTATCCTCCCACCGTTCTCGGTAGTTTCGTGATGAAGTCCATGGTAATACCTTCCCACTTCCACTGGGGAATCTCTGGTTGATTTAATAACCCTGATGGCTTCTGATGTTCAGCCTTAACTTTAGCACAAGTCAAGCACTTTTCGACATAGGTAGCAATATCAGCTTTCAAATTTGGCCACCAATAAAACGCCTTCAAATCTTGGTACATTTTATCTGATCCCGGATGAATTGAGTACCTTGACTTGTGTGCTTCTTCCAACACTAGTTCTCTCAATCCACCAAACTTTGGTACCCAGATTCGATTAGCAAAGTACCGTGTTCCGTCCTCCTTGATGTCAAATTTCTTATCCATTCCTCTTAGAAATTCAACATCGACATTTTCTTGCTTCATGGCTTCTCGTTGTGCTTCCCGGATCTGTGATGTGAGATTTGTACGGACAACTATATTAAGAGCTTTAACCCTGAGGGGTTTATATCGCTCCTTTCTGCTTAAAGCATCCGCCACAACATTCGCTTTGCCCGGATGGTATTGAAGTTCACAGTTATAATCGTTAAGTAGTTCCATCCAACGTCGTTGTCTCATGTTGATCTGTTTCTGATCGAATATGTGCTGTAAACTCTTATGGTCAGTGAAGATAGTAAATTTGGTTCCATACAGGTAGTGTCTCCACATTTTAAGTGCAAAGAAAACAGCTCCTAATTCAAGGTCGTGCGTAGTGTAGTTCTGCTCATGAATCTTTAACTGTCGCGATCCATAAGCAATAACCTTATTTCGTTGCATGAGCACGCAACCCATTCCTTAACGTGAAGCATCACAATAAACAATAAAATCTTCACTTCCCTCGGGTAGAGACAATATCAGTGCAGTTGTTAACTTCTCCTTCAACAACTGAAATGCAGTTTCTTGCGGCTCTGACCACTCATACTTCTTGCCCTTATGAGTCAACGCTGTTAATGGTCGGGCAATCTTAGAGAATCCCTCGATGAATCTCCTGTAGTAACCAGCTAAACCCAAAAATTGCCGGATCTGAGTTGGCGTCTTTGGAGTTTCCCAATTCTTAACCGACTCAATCTTTGCTGGATAGACCTGTATTCCATTGACCCCTACAACATGGCCAAGAAATTGTACCTCTGGTAACCAAAAGTCACACTTAGAGAACTTTGCATACAACTGCTCTTTTCTAAGCATGGTTAATATTGATCGTAGATACTGTTCATGCTCTTCCTTGTTCTTGGAGTACACCAATATATCATCAATAAACACAATGATGAATTTATCTAGGTATGGCTTACACACACGGTTCATGAGGTCCATGAACACTGCTGGTGCGTTCGTCAAACCAAACGGCATCACTGTAAAATCATAATGTCCATAGCGTGTTCTAAACGCCGTCTTCGGGACATCAGCTTCTTTGACTCTCATTTGGTGATACCCGGATCTTAAATCAATCTTCGAATAGCAACTTGATCCTTGTAGTTGATCAAATAAGTCATCAATCCTCGGTAGCGGATACGATTCTTGATTGTCAACTTGTTCAATTCTCTGTAGTCGATACACAACCTCATCGACCCATCTTTCTTTTTAACAAACAAAACCAGAGCTCCCCAAGGTGAAGAACTCGGTCGGATGAATCCCTTGTCTAACAACTCTTGCAATTGACTAGATAACTCTTGAAGCTCTGGGGGTGCAAGTCTGTACGGTGCGCGAGCCACCGGTGCCGCTCCTGGCACTAAATCTATTTGAAACTCAACTTCTCGATGCGGTGGGAGACCAGGTAATTCCTCCAGAAAAACTTCAAGAAATTCCTTAACTATAGGAACGTCTTCGGGTCTCCTTTCATCAGGTACAATTTGGTTTACATTAGCCATAAACGCGATACATCCCTTTCTCACATATCTCTGAACTTTCAAGCAGTTAATGAGATGCAATTGTGAGCCATTCTTTTCTCCATAAATCATCATAGGTTCACCGTTAGCAATAGGAATACGAATAGCCTTTAGGTCACAGACCACCTCGGCTTTGTTATCAGCTAACCAGTCCATTCCAACCACAAGGTCAAAACTTCCCAGTTTAATAGGTATTACATCAATGCTAAAAGGCTTACCCTCTAATGTCAAAGTACAACCGCGATAAATCTTATCGGCTCTCATCAAGCTACCATTCCCTAGTTTTATGGAATACACGTTATCTAGGGGAGAAACGGGATTTTTAACATTGTGACAGACATCCTTAGATATAAAACTTCTATCAGCACCAGAGTCAAACAAAACATAAACAGGTTGATCATTGAGTGAAAACGTACCCGTGACTAGTTTCGGATCATCACGAGCTTCCGTAGAATTGATGTTGAATGCCCTGCCTCGAGCATTCCCATTGTTGTTGTTCTTAGGACAGTCTTTCTTGAAATGACCTGGTTGTCCGCAACCAAAACAGTTCTTACCATTACCAGCATTGTTCGCATTGTTTGCAGTGTTGTTGTTGTTGAGGTTAACCTTACAATCTTTGGCTAAATGGCCGAACTTCTTGCACCGGTCACAAATTAGAACAGCACAGTTTCCGGTGTGATGCTTGCCACACTTTTGACATTGTGGATTTTTGCCCTTATAACCGGAGTTAGTTCCGGCGACCCCGGTGTCGTTGCGGTAAGTATCTTGCTTCTTGAATGGCTGTTGGTTAAAATTCTTATCTTGACCACCATTCCACTTCCTCTTACCATCATTGGACTTATTCTCATTCACTGTAGTACCCTTCCCTCTCTGGGCAATCTGGTCCAATAACAAACTAGCCATGTCAATAGCTTCTTGCACGTTTGCGGGTTTAGAAGTAGTGACCCCGCCTTGAATATTCTCACTTAGACCTTCGATGTACAGTTCAACCTTTCGCTTCTCAGGAGTAACCATTTCAGGACACATTAGCGCCAGCTCAAAGAACCTCTTGTTATAGGCGGTGAGATTATTGCCTACTAACTTCAATTCTCGGAACTCGCGTTCCATTTTCTTAATCTCATTCCGTGAACAATACTCCTCTATCATTATTTGCTTCAAAGTTTCCCAAGGTAGGGCATAAGCTTGATCATGACCCAGGGATTGAGCATAGTTGTTCCACCAGGTGAGCGCACTGTCCGACAGCGTGCCCGTAGCAAAACCTACCCGGTCATTATCATTACACCCGCTGATGCGGAAAACCGACTCAAGCTTTTCAAACCAACGAGTGAGACCAACTGGTCCCTCAGTTCCGTTAAAAGGATGCGGGTTGCAACTAGTGAATGTCTTGTAAGAACATCCATTACGGCCTTGAGTGCTGTTCCCATTGGTGTTACTAGAACCACCGCAATCATTGCTGTTGAGGCCGTTGTTGAATTCTCTTAGTAGTTCAGCTCTCTCTGCCGCAATACCTTCAGCGACCAATCTCCTGATCTGAGCAGATCTTCAACACAGAAAACACACTAAGTCAGTGTCAAAACAATGCTATATGAAAATATACTAGCAACGGGTGTTGAAGACTAGTAAATAATAATAGTACGAAAAAATTCGTAAGTAGTGAGAAGTAGTGTAAGTAGTATTAGTAGTGGTAGTAGTGATAGTAGTGATTGTAGTGATAGTAGTGATACTAGTGGTAATAGTAGTGGCACTAGTGTTATGTAGTGATAGCAATGGTAGTAGCACTAAGTAGTAACAATGAAATCATGGTAGTATCACAAAACACAAGTATTATAATCATACAATGTTACTAAATACAGAATATTACCGCATGCAATAAAAGATAATAATCGTTAATAGCATAATCCACCATTATTATTATTACAATCCAAAAAGTAATAAACCAAATCCCAAAAGTAATAAAACCAAAAAATAATCATAATGTGCTAGTAGCCCGGTTTAAACACCCGGTAAGTCTTATGTAATCAAATAAAGAAAGGATGGTGGATGAAAAAGAAAAGAAAGCTCATGGTCGGATGACCCTTCACTTCCTCTTCTGTCGGGTACGGGAGGCAGGTCCATCATTCCTCGGCCTATCACGTTCTGCCTCCAACGCAGCAACCCTGGTAGTCAAGGCTGTTATCAATCGCTCCATGTCGAAGAACCTTGCTTCGGTCTCGTACATATAAGTGTGTATGGATGTAACCCTTGAGTCCAACCTGTCGAGATCATCAGGATGGGGGTATGTCCTCGCAACATCACTCAAAGCATTAACACGATCAATTACATTCCTGTTTCGATTAGTATGAATCAGATCCAACTCATAAAGATTAACGGGATAGTTAGGCATCTGGTGTGGAGCAGGTGCTGGTGCATGAGCAGGTGCATTGGCATCAGCCACACTTGAATTGCTGCTATTTCCGGAATTCTGTGACATCTATCTCACAAGACAAGAACACATATAAAGCAGGTTAGCCAAACAAATAACGTTAGTCATAAAGTACTCATGTAATGACTAAGTCCCGGTCGTAGTCTAGACTCACTATAGTGTCCTAATGACCAAATCAGACACACTAATGCAAGTTCTAGTTTCCCTACGAACCGTTAGCTCTGATATCATCTTTAACACCCCGCCAAATTACCATCTGATGGCGCGTTAATCAAGGTCCCACCGTTAACAATTACGCCCTCTATATGAGACGTTTAAAGCAATCACATTTAATTTTATTAAAAATTGACTTCAAAACATAAGTCAATAAACTCCAAAATAGAAACACTGTTGTGATCGTAACCACAAGCCAACAATATTTAAACAGTTATAAAAGTTTTAAATGCGAAAGTAATTAATGTTCTTTAAATAATATGCTGACTCCACGGCCAGACCATGCAGCAAACACATCGGAAGTCTACCTCTTAAGGACCTGAGAATAAAACACGCAAAAACAGGTCAACAAATAATGTTGGTGAATCTACAGGTTTAAAGTAATGTAACAGTGTCTGAAAACAGTTATCAAAAAAATAGTTTAATTTCCTTGACCACGAGATTTTACAAGTACAACTCCAAGTTGCGAAACGTTTGCATAATCTATGAGCACCTGAATACTAGCAATGACCCGAGTATAGAATCCACTATACCCGCCTTTACCTCATAAAATGTTATACACTTGTTCGAGTGTCTTAATGTTCAAAGTAAATGCACCACAGTTTTTATAGCGGGTGAGGTTGTCAACCTAACGGATCCGTCCATCTAAATTGTGCTTACACCGATGGTATTTAAAGTATTCAAGCTAGAGGCTTTTTGAACAAACTCAATATGCATATATAGTACTCATGTCAATGCAAAAGCATTTGATAATGTAAGTATAACAACGTGTATTCTCATCCCTGAAAAATATGTAAAAAGCGGGACTGTAGACTCACCTTGAATAAAGCTCGGATTGAAAAGTGGACAAATAACTTGTATGGTTTAGTGCCGAGTAATGCAACCTAAGTATACGTATTCAGGTTGGTCAACATATATGTCTTAAGCAAATGTGGTTTCATAGTGTAAGTTGTCTTATTGCTCGACTCGACGCTTTTCAAAGTAAAAGTCAACATATAGTCAACTAGATCATGCAAGTCAAACAAAGTCAACCAAAGTCAAACCAAAAGTCAAACTTGGTCAAAGTAGTCAACATCAGTAGGTTCATGTCATTGGTCAACATGTCAAACCTACGTCAAACAACACGTTTTAGGTCATACATGGTCAATTTCACAATTTCAGTTTATCGTTGTGCACAAAGTTCATGTACATGTAGCAAACTTAGCATATTATCTCATAGTACAAAATTCATGCAAACATGGAAAACTCCAGATCATAAGTATACTCAAAATCGATTCCAAAAAGTCTGTCCAGGGTCTCATACGATAATTAAAAGTCAGGAATCAGAAGGGATATATTTATGGTTTGCCAAGTCAGTTTCTGACAGCGCACTGATTTCGTTTTGGCTATAACCGGAGCTAGGGACATGCAATTGATACAAGACCAGTGGTCATGGTTCAAGGACAAGTTAAATAACACATATCAAAAATCGAGCAATTTTTTTTAGCCAATTTGTACCGACTAACTGATCTTTACTGATCTATCAGTTTTGGACAGTAACTAGACATGTCAATTTATCAAACTTATAACTTATAGCAATTAACGTTTTCAGATGTTAACATGCAAATGAAATATGTCAAGGAACATATGAAATAACATAATCCAGAAGATCAAAGCCTCAATCAAAATCTAGTCCACTCTAGGTAATTATTTCTAGCATTAAAACAGTTTCGGTACACTTTAACGTATGAATCTTCGTTTAAACATATCGGGAGCATTACAAAAGCTTTTGATGCAATTCTTAAGTCTAACATGCATGATTTTTCACAAGAATTATAGTAGTACACTTTTCATTAGCTAATTCAATAAACACATATCTCAGAGAATTCGGATTTCAATTATAAACTAGTCAAAACTTCGATTTAGCATATCTTAAGCATACGGTAACGAAATCAAGTGAAATCAAAGCCTAAAGTTAATAGTTTTTTGAAAGCTAAACATCTAAACATGTTAAATGATCAGATCAAAAGTCAACTCTCATCAGATCCTTGAAATACAATTCGTTTTTCATGTAAACAATATCAATTAATCAAATTAACGACTAACAACGAGTAATAACACAATCAATTGAGCACTAGACTTGACTACACTATGTAATTGAATAAAATTAGATTTAATTGAATTGGGATCAGTGTAATTATACCTCAAAACACAATTTGTGTATACTAGCGCGTAGAGAACGACGATCGGAGCAAGATTGATCAACGAGTAAGAGCAAACAAACAAGTTTGATGGTTGATTTGTGTGTGTGTGTTTGAAGTGAAGAAGAAGAGAGGGAGGAGGAATGAGTTGCACTCTTGTGGATGTATGATAGAATGAGAGTGTAATAATTGTCTAGACAATTATCTAGTTAGTCATTTAGTGCTTAAAACTAAAAGTCAACAAACATGAGCTTAAAACTAATAGTCAACATGCATGGGCCTAAAACTAATAGTCAACATGCATGGCCTACTCATGAGATCAATGATGATGATGTATGAGGTCATGGCCATGTGGCCTCGGGCTCGGGTCTCAGCTCGTTTTGCGTAAAAGCTTGTACTCGTGGTCCGTTTCAAGTGCCGTTTAGTCGTACCGAAGGCCCGGAACGCTAAACCGATCGTTAAAACGCAACCAAACGTTTAATTTATTAAAAACCCAATAAATTAAATATTAAAAAAAAAGTTAATAATTAATAAATTAATTATTAAAATAAACCCGAGCGTTTCGTTGCTCGAAAAGCAGTTATCAAAACCGTATCGTTTTTATCGTATTTCTTTATCTGAAATGTTTATTCGCATTAATATCAACCCATATTAATTATTGTAACCCTCCAAGGATCAATTATGTATTTATTACACATAAACGCATAAAATTCAAGTAATCGTCGTTAAATTAATTAACAGAAAGTTAACGGAAGTGACGAAAAAAGCAAGGTTGTTACATAGACCATCAACGATTTTGTTGTTTTCTCTGCATTTAATGCTACCATATCTGAATCATTGGTTATCAATCCGAGGTGGTTTCAAGAGAATTGTGTTTTTAGATGATTAAACGCTGATGGTAATATGGTGGAATATAAAAGGTTCCCCGGTAACAATAAAAGAGCACGCATATATATCAAAGTTATAATAAGGTTGTTTTGAACGAAAAGTCGAAGTTCATTTGCTGGAGCTATGACAAAATTGGCTAATTTGGAGAGGGATTGTAAAATTATTTTCGGTAATAACAACGCCAAAAGAGCTATCACAGATACTTGTTAACATTTACTCAGCTTCCGAGAGTTTTTCAGGTGCATAACTATAAGCATAAATCTTTCCTTCTGTAGACGAAGTGCGGTTGGTTCATCCTCTCGATTGAGGTGTTTTTAAGAATTATGAAAGGTTTAGACATAGATTGTAATAGTTAAGATACAAATGAGGTTTAAAATGAAATCAAGTGGCAAACTTGAAGAATTGTTTAGCTTCATATATTATAATCAATATTTTAATTCATTTTAATTGTCCAATGTTATTAGTCCACAGTCGATAGTCCACAGTTGACAGTCCAATAATTCATATATAGTTTAATATATAATATTCGAATTAATTAATACGTATCGTGACCCATTGTATACATGTCTCAGACTCAATCACAACTCAAAGTATATATATTATTGTAGAATCAACCTCAACCCTGTATAGCTAACTCAAACATTACTGCATATAGAGTGTCTATGGTTATTCCAAATAATATATATAGATGCGTCGATATGATATGTCAAAGCCTTGTATACGTGTCCCGATATTTAAAGCGCGTAAAATAAATAACAGAAATTAAATGACGATAAATAAAATTGCGAGAATTAAAATTGCGATAATAAATTACGATAAGTTAGCTAGGAACAGTTAGCTAGGAACAGTTAGCGTGAATTCTTAACAAAATTCTTCATAGTTAATTTGTTTATTTCTAACAAATTTTATTTTGTCAAATGTTTTCTTTATTATGCCACTTGTTGGATTCTGATAGGACAAAATCCGAATGTGAAATTGAATGAAAATGGTTATTCTGCGGTGAACGGATTCGTATATCTGTGGATGTAAGTAGGATAGTAAATGACTATTGAATCAAATTCGAAGAATGTACAGTGTAACTTATTAATGTGAAATCTAAATATTCCTCGGGTATTACCTACCCGTTAAAATATTTCCATCATTAACAGTTTGTATAAAAGAATTTTCAATTACAATCTTTATGAAAATATATATACATATATATTTTCTTCAGAGGTAATTACGGATTTAATGAGTCAATATGATATTAAACTCATTTGATTTTTCGGTTTGAGCTAGAATAAATAATCTCTAAAACTTTTAGAAACCACATATTCTTCGCAGAATATTTTTTCAATGAAGTTATGAATTAATACTTCATCGTTCATTGTTGTTGGTACTCCTTGGTATCTATGGTGCGTATGACGTTGATGTTCGTGTGACAGATTGTGAAGTTGAGGTTTGCGATGCAGTTGTTGTTGGTGGTGGTAATGGTACTGTTGGCATTGATGATGGTGGTGCTGGTTATGCTACTGGTGCTGCTGCTGGTGTTTGTAACCTTTGCACCATATTCTCCAAAGCCACTACCCGAGCACGAAGCTCGTTGACTTCTTCTATTACACCGGGGTGATTGTCGGTTCGGACGAGCGGATAAATATGATCTAGAATTTGGTATAGTATATAATCGTGACGAGATACTCTGGAAATGAGAGAGAAAATGGTGTTTCGGACAGGTTCGCCGATAAGTGCTTCAGGTTCTTCGCCAAGAGGGCAATGTGGTGGATGAAAAGGATCACCTTCTTCTTGTCTCCATTGATTGAGGAGGCTACGAACCCAGCCTCAATTCATACAGAATAGATGATGGCTAATCGGTTGATCCATTCCGGTTACACTGCTTTCGAAGCTCGAGTGAAAATCTATATCGGAATAGTTATCAGAATCCGACGAACTTGAACTGGTTGTGGAATTCATCTTGCACGGTTAGGTAAAGGATTTTATGAAATGATTTTCGGATATCGGATGATATTCTAATTACATAGAATATCTATGTATAGTACAGAAGATCCCGTAGATTACGGAGGAAATTAAGGAAACATGTCAGATAAAGTCTACAGTAACATATACGTTAAGATCTGAATTTTGTCTCTACACTATTCATGCAATCAATGCAATAAGAAGTGTCTAGACTAAGAATGATAAGCAGGTAATTTCCTAAGGATGATAAGTTGATGATTTTCGACACGAAATGATAAGCAAAACTTTTGACATGCTGACACGGTCGAAGTCCAGACCCACTAATGCATCTAAACAACTATCAGTTAGACACACTAATGCAAGACCTGGTTCGCTAAGACCACCGCTCTGATACCAACTCTAATGACCCGTCCTAATCCATCTGGACGAATACATTACATTTGGTTACATCGCGAGGTACTTGACCTCTATATGATACATTTTACAAACATTGCATTCGTTTTTAAAAGACAAACTTTCATTTCATCGGAAGTTGACGGCATGCATACCATTTCATAATATATCCAACTATAATTGACTTAATAATAATCTTGATGAACTCAACGACTCGAATGCAACGTCTTTTGAAATATGTCATGAATGACTCCAAGTAATATCTCTAAAATGAGCAAATGCACAGCGGAAAATTTCTTTCATACCTGAGAATAAACATGTTTTAAAGTGTCAACCAAAAGGTTGGTGAGTTCATAGGTTTATCATAAACAATCATTTTCATAATTTTAATAGACCACAAGATTTCATTTTTCCATAAATATACATCTCATATCAGGCATTTTGCAAACTGCATAGAGATAAAAATCATTCATATGGTGAACACCTGGTAACCGACATTAACAAGATGCATATAGAATATCCCCATCATTCCGGGACACCCATCGGACATGATAAACTTGAAGTACTAAAGCATTCCAAATTCCAGAATGGGGGTTGTTAGTTCTCGTAGATCTACCTTTAGGATTCGCGTCAATTAGGGGTGCACTAATTCTCAAAATTAGTGATGTTCCCTAATTCTTAGGCTACCAAGCTAAAATGGGCATATTCGATTTCGATCATTCAACCATAGAATGTAGTTTCAATTACTTGTGTCTATTTCGTAAAATAGTTATAAAAACAGTGCATGTATTCTCAGTCCCAAAAATATATATTGCAAAAGCATTTAAAAAGGGAGCAAATGAAACTCACGATACGATATTTTGTAGTAAAAATATGCATACGACGATACTGAACAATGCAGGGCCGGCCTCGGATTCACGAACCTATATTATTTATATATATATTAATACCTATAATCGTAATTGAACAATTTCATATATTATAACTTATATTATATATATTTAATTTGTGTATATACATTTATAATGACTAATATTTATATAGTTATATTAATATATATTTGGTTAATATTATATTAAAATTACTTAATTTGTTATATATGAATATCAATATAAAAATGTTAATGTGATTAATACTTACTTATATGTAATATTACTAAAAGCATATTTTTATATACGAAATATTTATTTGGTAACATTATATCAATAATAGTAATAAAAGTTGTTTTTTATTATAATGATAATACTACTAATAATAATAACTATAAAAATAATGATTTTACAAATAATAATAATACTAATATTTATTTTAATATCTATAATGATAATAATACTAATAATAATAATACTAGTACTTATGATAATAATAAAAATAATAATGATAATATTAAAAATGATAATAATAATAATAATAATTTTAGAATACAACTTTTGAAGAAACAAGCTTCTAAAAATAAAACGCATTTGCCCGGATTCGAACCCACAACCTCACGCCCACCCGAAAACAGCCCAAACCACTCCTCCGAATCTGCTTTTCTATTTAAATTATAACTCTAATTTCTTTTATCTTATAATCCATATTCATCTTCATAGCAGCCCAGCAATAACCGGTTTGGGTCGGCCCAACAAAGAACAAGCCCAACAGCAACTTTTATTGTTAAATAAAAAAAATATGCCGTGGCCTAGTTTTGAACCAGTGACCTCTTGTTAAACCTCAACACTCCAAACCATCCTTCTATTCTAACATATCTGTTATAATTCACGGAAATAAAGAATATAAACTATATTTTTAACTGATTCTCTTTTTTTTTTTTTTAAATCCCATTAACATCTAAGCATCATCATCTTCATTATCACAGTAACATCATCATGTTTGTGATCATAATCACCCTTAATCCACATCGTTATCATTTCTCGTTCATCATCACTTTCGTCATCTTTATCATTTTCGCAAACGCATGAAATCATAATCATTCGCGTCACCTTCATCATCATCATCATCTTTCTTCACCATCACGATCTTCATGATCATTTATGTACGTTAATCATCATGTGATTGTTTGAATAGAATTCGGAAGTAAACATCATAAAAAAATAAAATTCGACCAAATTATATGGTATGAAATAAGTGGGTATAAGATATCAATAAAAAGGAAGGCATGTTGTCCCACACTTCACTCATCACCAATAAAGTAATTATAAAGATTCGTTGTCTCTTTTATAAATCAAGTTGCATGAGCCCATGAATGATAATGACAATTAATCAATGATAATATCGACAATGATGGTTGGCTTTCGATGGTAACAACAACAAGATGGATGTTGTCGATAACAAAAACATAAAACGGGTTGAGATGGTGATGTTTGATCAGCGTAAAAGAAACAGAAGGAAAACTGTTTGAGGTGATTGAAACAGAATAAAAGACGCAGTAGCAGTAGGTAATAGCAACAACTATGACGAATCCGTAATAGCAAAGGTTTATCAATGGTGATAGGTGGTGGTGTACGACTGACTACACAGAAAAGTACCTAAGCATCCATGGTGTTTGAGTGGTGGTCTTGTTCATGGTGGTGGTGATGTCAAAAACAGAAACATAACATAGCCATAGTATCAATAAACATAAGTAAGTTATTTTGTGGTTATGGAGGAAGTTTTTGTGGTGTCTCTTTGGTGGTTGTTGCACGAAGATAGTGGCGGCAGTGGTGATCGTAGGCGGTGATTAGGAGTGGTGGTTCTAGGTGGTAGAAGTTGGTCACGGTGGTGAGGTGGCCGGTGATCATAGAAGGAGAAAGAGTGAGAATTGTGGTAGTGGTGATGATAACTAGTACGTAGTATATGCTTATCAATATGTAAGTGTATAATATAATATATGGATATAGAAAAAGTTATATTCAATCATATGTATACAGTAATCTTAATGAATGATTCAAATTATCACGGATTACATTACTATTAACTTGTCGATACTCTAGCACGGGTATTATTTCGTGCCCCGTTGATAATTAGTGACGAATAAAAGTATTCGGAAAAATTTCAAATTTTTACAGTGACTATCTTTATTTATTTTGGTCATTATGGTACAAGATTCGGTTATTAACTATTAAATAAAATTTACATTAATTATTCACTCCCAATCCCAAGTAAAATATAAAAAATTTTAAAATTCAACAAATACTTCCTAAATACATTTTTAATAAGCCTAAAATTTATAGAACTCATTTTCGTATCACCGTTTATTTTAAAATTACATAAGTTTGAATTTAACTTGCTTAATACCAATCGAAACATCACACGAGTATTACAATCATTTAATATTTATTTTTAATATACTTTATTTATATATATAGATATATTTTAAATAATAATAATATCTTATTTTTATTTATTTTACATATTTAAATTTTAATAGCAATAACATATAATATTTTCAATTATATATTCAATTACCATTATATATATATATATATATATATATATATATATATATATATATATATATATATATATATATATATATATACATACACACACACACACACATATCTATTTACAATTAATTGTCCGTGAATCGTCGAACTGTTCGAAGGTAATTGAATACATGAACATAGTTCCAATATTTTCGTGACTCAACATTATAGACTCTGCTTATCGTGTCGAAATCAAATAAGAATTAAGTTTAAATTTAGTCAGAAATTTCCGGGTCGTCACATAGAGCTCTTAGACGACTCAATATTATAGCTTTTTTTTAACTGAACTTCTCTATTCCACATTAGCACCACATCAACACCAACCACTTTAATGTTACTTAAATAACCTTTGACGAAACATTCTCTATCATTTTACTAAATAACACCCACAAATAATAACTACAAATATAAAATGTATAAGTTATAAAAACACAATTTACAAAATAAAAACGCAAGTGAGACTTGATACGCCAAGTAGCGCCATGTCGATGTATAGCAGCTTCCTAGTTACTGTTGCCCATCTTACGGCAAAAATTAAGCATGCGATTTAACGTACATAGGAAGCCGCCTTATACCATAAACATTAATTATTTTGTCACGAACGATTGATCAAATATATAGACTGACAAAATGGACCTATTTAATAATTGTAGTGAGCTACTAATTCTTATCTATGTAAAATACTAATACTAAATCTACGTACAATACTAATAAATATAAGGAAAATGCTAACGACAGCCTTAAGGGTTATCGTTAACATGCATTAAGTAATTGTACATGGCGGTTAATAGTCACTTTCATAAAGGCGGTTATTAAAATTTACAATATTTTAAAGCGTGTTAATGACAGCCCTAAGGACTGTCATTAGCATTTTCATAAATATAAATATAAATATAAATTTAATAGATACAACATTTCTCTATTATATTATATTTTTCTGGGTGGATAAATGACTTGTATTTATTTTCGGTTAAGGGAATGATTGTCTACATATCACCTCCTCCATACACTACTTATGTTATATTGAGTTTTGTTGTTGTTGTTATTGTTGTTATTCAAACTTTAAATAAATATAGTAGCTGTTAACTTTTTAAATATATTTTGATGTTTGATAGAGAAGCTCAATATGTTAAATAAAAAGTAAAATGACAAAAAATCAAAAGCTAAACATTCTTTCTAGTAGCTTTTAACTTTTTTTCTCTGTCTAAAAACTTTAAACTCGCTTAATCAAACGAAACTTTATATTAAATAGAAGCTTTTTCATAAAAGCTAAAAATAAAAAACTTCAAAAAGCTTCAAAAGACTAAGTGCCAAACCATTTTATTAACAACTACTCAGTAAATAATAATAATAATAATAATACAACCTACCAAATACCAATCTACCATTGCCATCCACTATATGTATACCTGTCCCGGATAAGGATCTATAAAGAGATATACAGTACATTGGGGACTGGGGACACTTGAATTCCATTATACGATATCCGTTATATAAAACTCCCCTTATGTACGTTAATACATCCGCTATTTTCAACTGTTTTTCTTTTTTTCGTTGACAAAGTCACAAAACCTCCATTTCATTCATGTAATTCCCCCAAATCTCGATTAAAAGATGGCAATGAACTCTATGTTTCACACCACAATTTCCTCGATCAATCACTCGATTCATTACAAAACTTCATCAACTGATGCATACAATCGACAGTATCTACAAATTCCGTTAACAAACGATCCAAATCCAAAATCCTTATCATATCGCAACCAAAAACGCCAATTCAATATCAAATCCGTGTTAGATTCAGCTGCAATCGATCAATATTTCGGACTTACTTTATCAGATGCACGTAATCCTACAGTATCAACTTCGTTTCAAAGCCCTAGGTATCGGAAACCTAATCAAACAGTGTTAGAAGCTCAAACTAGAGTCTGTACTGGACCTACGCAAACTAAACCGCTCAGTGAAGAACAAGCTTTTAAAGTTTTTGATACTATACTTAGATCTGGTATATTACTTTTGGCCTCATTTTGTCAGTTTTATTTTTAACAAACTGAAATGATGAATAATTTGTGTTGAGTAATGCATTTAATATGTTTATTAGTAGTAGTTTGTAAAATCAGTTAGTGACATTCATATCGTACCTTACGAACGTTATTACTTGTTAATTTAACAAATAATCAGATTTAACAAACACTTAATTGTCTGATTATTTGATTATTGCGTTGTCAAACAGTATAATCAAATCCAAACACTATTAGTTTATAACACGTGTTAATACAGCCGATTATTATTTGATTCTAATTATCTTAAGCGCGTAATTAATTTTCAAAAGGAAAACCCAAACACCCCCTAACTTGTAGTTTTAGTTGACTATGAAAGCTGTGATGGTATTTAGCGGATTTTTGTTAATTAATTAAGAGTGCTTATTCTTGCGAGTTGATATTTATTTATTTATTTATTTATATTTTTTTTGTGAATTATTAGCAAGAAGAAGTCAAATTGGGATGCAGAAAATTGTAAATGTATACTAAACCTTTTGCTCAATTTCAGCCAAAGGAGAACTTAAGGATGAAGAAGAGGTATCAAAGGCACAACTGGGAGCGTTTTTTGCAGCTATGACGATTCGTGCAAATGCATTTCCCGAACCAACTCAATGGAGTGAAGGGGAAAGGCGTGCAATGGATGCGTATTGGCCACATTTGATTCGAACATTACCTTTGGATATTATTTTTCTAGCTGATCCAGAAGGTTCTATTATGAGACTTGGGAATTCGATTGGACCACAATATGTTGGGAACGGGAGTTACGAAATGAGACTCGTAGGTGCCCTAAGGGAAATTTTAGCCGGTGGTCATCTTGGTTATGAAGAAGTTCAAGGTGTTTTAAAAGACGTTCTTCCACTGAGTCATACGTCTGGAACTGTAAGTGAGTCGCTATTATCGGCGTTCTTGATAGGTCAGCGGATGAACAGGGAGACAGACCGGGAGCTAAAAGCATACTGCCTTGCGTTTGATGATGAACTTGGTACTAGTTAATAAAGTTGGTTAATTGAATAATTATAACAAGTGTAAATGTTCGATTTGTTGTTTTTTGTAATTGTGTGGATGGATCTTTAGGTCCTGTGCCAGTAGCTGATGTTAGATCATTGACTCATTATGGTGAACCTTACGATGGGAACACACGTTTCTTCAGGAGCACACTCTTTGTTGCTGCTGTTCGATCGTGTTACAATGAAGCATCCCTTTTACATGGTGTCGATTGGATGCCACCAAAGGTATATTCTATCTGATAACAACAATGAAAAATTAACCAGGATTGTAATTTGTTGCCCCTGTTCAAAATAGAAACAAGTCAATATGAGTTGATGATAGTTTTAGATATATCACTGCTACTGTATGTTAATATCAGATAATAACATACTGCTAGAGTGACATTTTTATTAGTAATGAAATTAAAGAAAAGAGTGTTGAAGCCCTTATTTAAATCACTATGACTACCATTTTTATTTAGAAGAATACCGTTAAAAGAAAATCTCTTTTGACTACAAGAGCCAAACTAGATCACACATGATTCAAAAATGTTGGTTTCCTTATATTTATAGATTAAACCTCATAATCTAGTTATAACCGAAGATCTAGTAGTTTTCCATAAAAGTGCCGACTTCTTCGTTTAATGCAAACATATGGTGGCCTAGTACAGGGTGGTATAACTGAGGAGCAGATGCTAAAATTCATGGGAGCCAATACTAACATAACACCACTTCAGGCTAAACAGCTTCTTGAGGTCATTATTATTTTATTCATTGTGTTACTAACGTTACTATTTCTATATTTGTAATGATGTAATACTTGTGAGAATCTGTCTTTTCAGGACGAAGAAGTTGGTTTTGCCTACGTGAGTCAACGAGAAGCTCGTCCTTCTTTGTAAGGAAGCATAAAAAATTGTTTTGTTCATTCTATGGAAATGCAATACCATTGAATTTAACAAAATGTATAAATATATACTTCAGTTAGAATTGATGATTGTCTAATATGAAAAATTTAGCTTTTGATGAAATGAAGTACATTTAAGTGAATAGCCCAAGATAAGCTTAATAAGCAAAGTATGAAGGGTATTTTAGGAGTTAAGTTTGTGTAAAATAAAAAACCCAAAAGGTAATCTAATAATAGCCAGGTGTGTTATTATGTTAGAAATATGAATTTTCACTCGATACCCAAATTTTTGTGTAGTTTTTACCAGGTGTGGTTATATGGTGAATAATATCATCTATATGGTTACTGCAGATATTCTTTGATTGAGATGAGGGAACACATAAAGAAACGTCCACCATTGGCGACAGCTGAAAAGGTTCAGCAATTTGTGAGGGTAAGCTTACATTCGCTTTCCTTAACTTAAATGTCCAAGTACATACAATGAATCCACTAAATTTTGCATTTTGTTGTAACAATTTGTAATATGTTGTAACATATAGGCCACAGGTAAAGAAGCAATCGTTGCAGGTTTTTACCATGAAGGGTATGAAGAACCGCTTCTAATGCTCATGAGACGCAGAGGTGTTGCTGCTGGTTTAGTGGTGAAGGTACATATATTGTAGTAGCTTTAATGTTTGAGATGTAAACCATATTATACTGTTATTTTACCATGCAGGTTAATTTTTAGTAAATATATGTTAAAGTTGATGGTTTGAAAGTTGCCTATAATTTAAACTAATCACTCCGTATTTACAAAGTGTCAAATTTTGGAGTCACTGGGTTCGAGTTATCTGACCTATACCTAGCAAAAGGGTCATGTTGGGTCGGTTTGGGTAACGGGTCAAAACGGTTTTGGGCTGAAATGGGTCATGGGTCACCCGTGTTAGATTTTTAAACGGGTCCAAATGGGTCAGGTTGGGTAGCGGGTCAAAATGGTTTTGGGTTGAAATGGGTATGGGTCAAACAGGTTAGATTTTTAAACGGGTCCAAATGGGTCAGGTTGGGGTAACGGGTTAAAGGTCAGATGGGTCCAGCCGGGTCATATACTTTTACATTTGATCTTTACGTTTTAAAATCAAGAAATTGATGATGTTGTTACATGTAGGGCGAAGAAGGGGCACTTTCAATGACAATGAAATCGCGATCAATAAATGCATCAAAAGGGCTCCCTGTTAACTACTGTTCTGGTTTTCGTTCAATCAACACCCCACCAACTTATGACGTGGATGGTGCGTACACTGAACTGTATGATTTTGCTTACTTCTTGTCTCCTGCTTAAAAATCCTTAAAAAAGCTAGCACCTATAATGTTGCTATTTTATGGTTATTATTACAGGAGTGTCTCGTGAAAATTTTTCCTTGGTAGTGGATGCAATGAAATATGGTTTCGAACCCTCAGAGACTCCTAGAACTGATAGATCGGTAAGATTTCAGGCTTCATTTTGATCTTTATCCCAAAAGAAAATGATGTTTCTACCTTTAAGCTATTTCTATTAGGTATACCTGGCAAACGGGTCAGGTTAGGTTGGTTTAGGTAACGGGTCTAAACGGTTTTGGGTTGAAATGCGTCATGGGTCAATCAGGAAAATTTTAATACGGGTCCAAATGAGTCAGGTTGGGTTGGGTAATGGGTCAAACGAGTCATGGGTCAAATGGGTCCAAACGGGTCATATACTTTTACATATGATTTTTTACATGTATTATATTATTTTAGTTATTATTATTTATATTTATTATATTATATAATATATACAAGAAATTGTTAATAGTACATAGTAATTGATATAACCATGAATGTTCTCATAAATGTATGTTTGACAAATGAAACTTGTTATAGTCGACCCATATGACCCATTCACAAGACCCATTAAACCTATCTCTATTTATTGAGCTTTAGAAATTGATACCGATTGGACTATTGGACCTGTTATTTTATATTTTGTAAAGGACCTAATAGGTTGGAAGAAAAATCATTGGACCTTTTTTTGAGTTTTGGTTTACATTCCCTGGCCTAATTTTTCTCAAGACCCGAAAGCTTGACCTAAATTTAAGAGTATGGGTCTCATTTGCCAGGTATACTATTAGGCTACCCATTTAACTTGTTCTATGATGTATAATTTATATCGATCCATTAAAAGGTAAACGCACCCAAATCTACCTGTAATAGGTTAAAAATTTGGAACTATGACCCCTATAGTTAGACCATTGATTTTCATCTAAAAATTGTGCACAATGTTTTCAGGTATCAAAGAACATAGAACTGGGGTTAGCAGCTTTAGGTGGAGAAAAGGGACCTACGTATGACCGGATCATATTAAACGCTGCGATGACTGATCACTTGCTTGGATGTGAGGGTGCTGAAGATGTACAAACTGCCCTCGATAGAGCCAGGGAAGCCATTGACAGTGGCAGTGCCCTGAAACGACTCATGAATTACATAAAGATTTCTCACAAAGTCAAATGAACTTGTAATTTTCTTGTATAATACAGTACTTTTTTTTACACTAAAAGATGACATACAGTTGAGTTCAAAGGGATTTTGTTTCTGTACCAAGTGTTATAAAGTTAGGATACTGCAAATTGTAAAGTAGAAACAGATTCTTTAGATATTCGCTTTGATCAATGACAAACTTTATGCATAGTGCATACATAGAATTCACAAAACCAAATACATGATGATGTCATCTATTTGATCACAGTTATCTGGCTTTTTTACTTAAAAAACAATGAATTGTATAAACTTGAGCCAATTTGGAACCAAATCTCTCTTGAAGAAAGGGACTATCTCTATATCTGCAGGGTAGCTGCTATGGAGTAAGCAAGAGTCAGAACTTCAAATGGAGGTTTATTCTTCTCTTCACTTCCTTCACAGGGAGGTTTATTTTTCCTTGCGTACAATATTATGGAGGGTGATATTGCTTAATTTGTAAATGTAATATGTCGGTCCAGTTTGTTTAGTATTTAAGTTTTATCCGTTAATTTTTGATACTTAGTCACACTAGAATTGAATTATATGCTACTACGTAATATTGAAGGTTTGTTGTTTTGGAGCTCCAAATGGTGATAGTTGCATATGTATACGTAAGCCTAACATTGTATGCAAGGAAAAACGCCTCAAAATTATGAAAAACCACTCAAGGCATCGACGAGGGAGAAGTCACTAACTCGTTTTGGACAAAGGTGGTCTAAATGACCCGAGCCTCCTTGTTGGAGATTTTAGAAATTCCGTTAGAGTTATGTGTTTTATATCATCGGAATATATAAGGATTACAAGTAGGGTTTAGAATTCAATCAGGGTTGTAATATTACAGCATAAATCCTATACTACACAATTATTCATATATTTAACACTCCTAAATTGTAGTTAAAACATTATAATCAGTAAATCACTAAAGGTGGCCTAAATGACCCGAGCCTCCTTGTAGCAGAGTTTAGAATTATCCGTTAGAGTTATGTGTTTTATATCCTCAGAATATATAAGAATTACAAGTAGGGTTAGAATTCAATTACGATTGTAATATTGCAGAATAAACTATATACTACACAATTATTCATATATTTGACACTCCTAAATTGTAGTTAAAACGTTATAATCAGTAAATCACAGTGATTCAGTTTATAATGCTGGAAACGAATGATATATGTGTTATAATAGGATTAATAGACAGCAATACAAAATGACTATCACACCCTCGTTTATAACGCACGTCATACAAACTAATGGATATAACTTAACAGTAACTTTTGGGATCATTAGGAAATCAAATGTAAACATTAGAGGTTATCTTTTAAAAATAAAATGTTAGGGCTCAAAATGGAATAATGAACTTTCAGAACGACTGACATAGTTAAGTCTTTTAAAAATGCAAATTTAAGAGGCCTACTTTCGTACTCAAAACATGTAAAAATCTACTCTTAAAAGAAAATTAAATCAAAATATTCTCTCTATTTAAAGTTTGACACATGTCTGTCCTATCTGTTTGCTATTATTGAACTGTGACAAATTTTGTTTCAAGTAAGGACGATGAAGATGGTGAATCAAATGAATAAGAACCATATTTTTAAAGTTTGAACTCCCACCACACTCACATTTATCCAAATTTATCAATCTATCCAACTTCATTTCAGTGGTTGTCAGTCTTCCCTTTTACTATATTTTGTCACACCCTCACCCCCTTTTTTATACTAGACACACATTTACACAGTCCCAAAGAACCCTAATTTATCACTCGTACTGCTCCAATTAAGGTATGTTTAGCCTTACATTAATCATCTTTTTTTATTTGTATTATTAAAGTTTGGATTTTGATTGTTTATCTTTTTTTGGAAAAGCAAGAATATTCTTGCATCCAAAAATATTTTTTTTATCTGTTATGGGGTTTTGCTTGTTTTAATAACTACAGTCAATTATGGTTTCTTGATGCAAGAGTATTGTTTTTTTCTGCAATAACCATTCTTTTTTACCTTCATGAATCCGATCGTTTTTATAATTATACGTAAAAGGGATGATCAAAGCTTGGATATTGATATATATTATTATAATATTATATTACACATTTACACACACACACACACACACACATATTCAATTTGAGCTTGACTATGGTATCATAATTGTAACAGATCCGATCACTTATCGAATTTATTATTTTGTTGTTTGGAATTCGAATTGGAATTCAATCATGTATCAACTTCTGTTAAATGAGCTTTGATCACCCCCTTGTTGTTGGAATAAATACACTTTAGTTATTATTGTTAATTGTAAAAATAGTATAAAAAGAATAATCTTGTTCTGTATCTTTATATGGATACCCTGTTTCTTCTCTTTTATACTGTAATTAAGTAGAAAATTAGCCTAACTGACACGTAAGTCAAAGGGTAAGTAGTAAAAGTCAAAGTTGGAAACTATGATGTAAAAGATGTGAAACTGCTACTACGAGTTTCATGTAACGATTACTAATGGGCTTAAATTGGATGGTGCTAGCCAAAAAGGCGAATTATTTACATATTACGAGTTTCATGTACTTGCAGTCAGTGATGAATATGATTCATATATTGGTATACTTGATATATAAGTGAAATCTGTATTCACTTGAGTTAGGTATCATTTTTTCAGGTTAACGGCTAATTTATAACCGCTGGTTTTGAACCACGAATCATGTCACGTAAAGCGTTGGACTATGATCAGATTAATGAAAATGTGAAGAAAGCCCAGTATGCTGTTAGGGGTGAACTGTATCTTCGTGCTTCAGAGCTTCAAAAAGAAGGCAAAAAGGTATATCAATCGATATTTTAAAACTTTTGGGGAACTTAATGCTTTTATATGGAGTATATTTTGAATTTTGATAGTGAATGTGTAATAGAGTAACTTATGATGCTATCATGCTATTAGTGTATTTATGTGATTAACCTTGATTTTCTTCTATATCTTTCGCGAGTCCCATCCAATTTTTGTATCTAGTAAATGGGAACCACAAGACCACAATCACATTAGTGTTTTCTTATACCATATACCATATAATGTTAAATAAAAGTGTTTATATGCTTATTACTTTAACGAATGCCTTGCAGATTATCTTCACAAATGTGGGTAATCCTCATGCTCTTGGACAAAAGCCTCTAACATTCCCTCGTCAGGTTCGTGTTAATCAAAATCAAAACTTTCTATCGCTATACTTGCGCTGCCAAAATCGATTCCTTTGTTCCGGATAAAAGTTTCTATTTTTGCTTATTTACTTACGATTCGGGTTGATTCGGTCAGTTTGATCTCATACTGGCCAAATTTAAATCATTAGTATAAAGCGGAACAGGTCAAACAGGGTTTAAAATCAGTAATATACTACAATTATTAATTTACACAAAAAGATTGGTATTATAATTGTAATAATGATAATGGTATTTGATAATCATAATCAACGCATTCATTCATAGTAGTTTATAAGAAAAATTAAACAAATATGGTTTAGTGAGTCAACCCAACCTGAACCCGCCCGTTTCTTAATTTTTGCAGGTAGTTGCTCTTTGTCAAGCTCCATTTCTTCTCGATGATCCAAATGTTGGACTTATATTTCCAGCTGATGCAATTGCAAAAGCTAAACTGTACCTTTCGTACACTGCAGGGGGTCTAGGTATTATTTTTAGAAAACCTCTTTAAAATAAAATAAAAATACTACTATACTTTCTATTTATCTAATAGTATTGCGTTGTTAATTCTTTAGGCGCGTATAGTGATTCCCGGGGTCTTCCTGGAATACGAAAAGAAGTTGCTGAGTTCATCGGCAGACGTGATGGGTATCCGAGGTGATAAACCACAAAAGAGATGTTCGAAAAGTGTTGCTAATCATTATTAGTCTAAATATTGAAACAAAAGCTAAAATCATTGACTTCATGTCTGAAAAGAATGTTTATATTTTCAATTACCAAAAGTGATAAGATTTGCCTTGAAAGTTTTCTGCTTTTTTTGTTGTTGTTGTTGTTGTTGTTGTTGTTGAGGGAAGATGGTAAATATTTAGGCTTTTTTATAGAGTTGGTGTTAAACATTTATTAGTCCCTGTACTAACAAGATTATTGTAATTGGCAACAGTGATCCAGAACTCATATATCTCACTGATGGTGCGAGTAAAGGAGTAATGCAAATCTTGCAAACCGTTATCCGTGGTTCAGGTGATGGGGTATGTTGGACTACCCTTTTTTGAAACAGAAATATAATAACAAAATAAAAATAATTTTTTTTTTTTTTGGATATATAGAGCACTACTAGTTTGTGCTTAAGTATTACAGCACATGTGATGTACCATTTATAAAAACGTATATCATTTCTGTTTAAAAGGCCTTTTGACTCTATTTATTGAGACAAGAACAAGCGTCGATTCAGTGGCGACTTGACTGCCGCTTAGAGCCTAAATTGAATTTCAGGCAGACTTTAAAACCCATGGAAATTTGATTATAATATTTCCATGGCGTCATTTTTTTTTTTTTTTTGCCGGAGGTTCTCACAGAAGCAATCTCTCCCTGGAGTAGAGAGAGGGATGACTTTCTCTTCCTGTCGGTGGAGAATTTTTTCTCGACTCATGGTTAGAGAAACGACTTCTCTTCTATTCTAGGGTAGAGAAAGAATTGTCTACATCTCACCTCCCCATACCTCGCACGTGCGGGATTGGGTATTGTTGTTGTTGTTGTTGTATATCATTTCTGTAACTGTACCTTTAAAAAAGTTGTCATTTTACGATTGATATTTGCAGGAAATTTTGAGTGTCACATTGTAAACCGCTTGTAAATTGATAAATATAAATAAATATAATGAAAGAAACTGATGATTATGATTATTAAATTATTTTTTATTAATCTAGATTCTGGTTCCAGTCCCTCAGTATCCGTTATACTCAGCTGCCATATCTCTGTTTGGTGGTTCACTTGTACCGTACTACCTTGAAGAGACGGCTAACTGGGGTCTAGATATCGACAACCTTCGCCAGTCAGTTGCAGAAGCACGCTCTAAAGGAATAACTGTACGCCTTCATTTTTTTATTTATCCCATTTTCAATTCATTTATTGCTACTTTAAAAACTCAGAAAACAGTTAAAGAAGTTTCTGAAAATTTGTTATGGTAACACACACATTGACTAGATGTGACAAAATGGGCGGGTTGGGTAATGAGCGAAACTGGTAGATATCTGATTCGTGGAAGAATATATAGGCTTGAATATTACAAATAATTAATGTTATAATGCTTGTAGTAAACTTTACAAATTTAATCCTTTTTGATTATACGTTGTGTGGCTTTTAACCCCCTTGACCCATTATCATTTGACCAATTTAACTTGTTAATAGGGATGGCATCGGGTCGGGTTTGGTCGGGTAACGGATTTCCCCACGGATAATCGGGTAACCATTTAATTCAAATCAAATTAAATTAAATGTTAAAGAAACTCACTCCCAAACCCGGTACCATACCCGGCGGGTAACCATTAACTAATTAACCGTCGGGTAACGGATTTCCCCACTGATAATCGGGTAACCATTTAATTCAAATCAAATTAAATTAAATGTTAAAGAATTTACAAACTACATTACTAACTGAGATTAAAATGTTAAAGAATTAAATGTTAAAGAATCTTGCTGTGCAACTTGTTCATAGTAGCATTCAATGATTAATCTCAGTTACATGTATGTACTCGGATGTAATGTATGCATGTTTTTCTTGTCCATTTTGGTGGGTCTTATGAAGTGGGCTAGTAGGATATAAGCCCAGGTTGGTATTTGTTTGTAACTTTCAATGTAATATATTGAATAAACTAATCGGGTATATAGGTCGGGCATACGGGTCGGGTATATGAGTTTTTATTTAAAACCAAACCCGAACCCGAACCTGCAAAAAAGTAAACCTATGCCCATACCCGACCCTAAACCCGTAAACCCGAACCAAACCCGGACCAATAATATCGGATTTCGGGTTTACCCATCGAGTACGGGTATTTTTGCCATCCCTACTTGTTAACATCAAAGTATAATCCAATGTGACATGTTTACTCGTAACTGGGTCAATGCTGCCTTTGGGCTTGAGCCTTGGATCACATGGACTCATAAAGCTATACGTGTGTTGTTTAATGAGATTATAACCTTCTAGTGTGAGTAGTGAGCTAAATAAATACTCCGTATATCCTTTAATTACATTATATGAGTTGACTCGCATCTGATTTTCGTTCTTGATCTTAAGTTTATAACTATAACTATAACTATGATTAGGTAAGGGCAATGGTGATTATAAACCCTGGAAACCCAACTGGACAATGCCTTAGTGTCGAAAACCTTCAACAAATTCTTAGATTCTGTTACCAAGAGAATTTGGTATTGCTCGGAGATGAAGTTTATCAGCAGAATGTTTACCAAGATGAACGCCCGTTCGTAAGCTCTCGAAAGGTAGACATTAAAATATTAATGAACTACTTTTGATATTTTGTGGAAAATTTTGATTGATAGATTGATTTATTTATTAAAACAGGATGTAATAGAAATAGAAATGTTGGTATTGAATTTTATCTCATGCCATTTTAGATTTTGAGTTTACAAATTAATAAATGACAAGTTTTAAATTGTGATGTTGCATTTTAAGGTGTTGTTTGACATGGGCCCACCAATTAGCAAGGAGGTCCAGCTTATTTCTTTTTACACCGTTTCGAAAGGATTCTTAGGTGAATGCGGACAACGTGGTGGTTACTTTGAGATGACAAATATCCCTGCCGAGGTTATATACGTTTCCGTTTGTTTATAATTTAAATCTTTGCTACTAAGTTACTTATAAATGAACATAACGGATTAGGTTTTAACTAATTGTTGAATATGATGTTACAGACAGTTGATGAAATATACAAAGTTGCATCCATTTCACTTAGTCCTGGTGTTTCCGGGCAGATTTTCGTAAGTAGTATATTAATATTTTTAATTTTTTTTCAGAATATGTTTATTATTATTTTATTTACAATTTAATTGTTTATAAATTTTTGACAGATGGGAACGATGGTCAGTCCACCGAAACCTGGTGATATCTCGTACGACCAGTTTCTAAGAGAGAGGTGATATCACTTTTTTCAATTTTATTACCCAAACTTATTCGTCGCTTTTCAATATTATTAGAGGTGGCAATTTCAAGGGGCTGTTTACTTTTTCTGTATTAAGTTCTGTTTCCATTTGCCACTGCTTGGGGAGGGTGTTTGATTCTATCTCCTATAAACAAACCAATTTTCAGATTAAGTGACAGATTAAGTGACATAGAAACAACAATTTTACCTACTGAATTAAGAGAGACAGATCATTAAATGGAAAGTAAACATGCCCTTACTTATAAATGGGTGGGTTTCAGTTTTGTTGCATGTAACTATGGGTTGGAAGTCATCAAAAGTGCATTTTTGGTCTGCTTTTTCCTAAATTGTTTAATTCAAAGACTTATTTGATAGTTGTTATAGTTTAGTATTGATTGATTGATCAAATCTAAATTACTACAGTAAACATCTATAATTTTGGGATGTTTCTTATTAATGTTGCAACATTTCCATTTGTATGTCGAAGCTAAATTCACTTGTTTGCCTTTTGTTTTTCTCTGAACCACATCATATTGGAGGGTATTTTAGTCATTTAATTGTTAAATAAATACAGCAAGGGTATACTTGAGTCACTAAGGAAGAGAGCACACATGATGACTGATGGATTCAACAGTTGCAAAAATGTTGTTTGTAACTTCACAGAAGGTTTGTCTTTTTTCTTTTTTCTGACCAAACTACCGATCTTATCTTCCTGAATTCTCGTTTTTTGATCTAATTTTTTTTGTTCCAATGTGGGATTAGGTGCCATGTATTCGTTCCCTCAAATAAAATTACCTCCAAAAGCAATTGAAGCTGCAAAAAAAGCTGGAAAAGTTCCTGATGTTTTCTATTGCCTCAAGCTCTTAGAAGCCACTGGCATTTCAACTGTCCCTGGTTCTGGGTTCGGCCAAAAAGAAGGGTGAGTCAATTTTAAAATTTGTTAAATTTATTTCTTGAGGTGGCAAATTTGGGTAACATGTCAAAATGGGTTCTCTAAAAATAGTATCTTTAAGTAACGGTCACAATTTTTTCGTCCATTTCATACAAATAAAAAGTTTATGAGGCTTGCATACACCTTGGGCACTTTCACCCTGTTTGACCCATTTCTTTCATGACTATTTTTTGGCAATGTTATCATACGTGTTCGTTTCCAAATTATGGTTTGGCCAGGGCTAGTCAATTTTAAAATTTGTTATGTTTATATCTAGAGATGGGAAATTCAGGTTGGGTAACAGGTCAAAATGGGTCTAGTAAAAATAGTATCTTTAATTAACGGTGTCAATATTTTTGACATATTATATAAATAAAAAGTTTACGAGGCTTGGATACACCATGCGCGCTTTAACCTCGTTTGCCCCATTTCTTTCATGACTTTTTTGGCAATGTTATCATTTGTGGCCGTTTCCAAATCAGGGTTCGGCCAAAAGGAAGGGTGAGGCAATTTTAAAATTTGTTAAATTGATCTCCAGAGGTGGTCAAATTTAGCAGGTTGGGTAACAGGTCAAAATGGGTCCAGTAAAAATAGTACTCGGTATCTTTTAAGTAACGGTCGCAATATTTTTGTCCATTTCATATAAATAAAAAGTTTGAGAGTCTTGCATACACCTTGGGCGTTTTCAACCCGTTTAACCCATTTCTTTCAAGACTATTTTTTGACAATATTATCATTTGTGGCCGTTTCGGAATTAGGGTGTTCCACTTGAGGACAACTATCTTGCCAGCAGAAGAGGACATGCCCGCAATCATGGAGAGTTTCAAGAAATTCAACGATGCGTTCATGGGGCAATATGAAGACTATAGAGGGTACTCGAGGATGTAAGTTGTGATTGTTTATCCACATACTATATGCGTGTATAGTTCTTATACCGATCTGGCTATCGGGTGCTTATTATTATTATTACCGTATTCGTGTATACTCTATTGATGTGTACTCACTCTAGTATCTTCATTCACATCATTAATTAACCAAGTTTCATTATCTTTATCACTTGTGTTGATTTCTATCGTGTATGTTATTCATAACTGAACTAATAGTATATATATATCATGATAAGAGGTACCTTTATACTTGAAACATATTTGGGGTGGTTAAATATTAGTCAAAAATGATACTAAAACATTTCAGTTAGTACAATACTTGCTACATTATACAAGTAAAAATGATGGTCCTTTTCAAACCTAAATGTTTAGTGAAATACTTTTTGGATAAGATGTGTATTGCTTTCAAAGATAAACTTTATCTTTATCTTTATTAAAACTCTGATTATAAAGTCAACATAACTGACTTCTTTATTATAAAATTCTATTTTCTATAATAAACTTGTGAAGTTTCTTTATATTAAAAGCTGCAATCATATTAACAATTGTCTTATGACGTGCATACACGTTGAACAATAGTTTTTCAACTCTTCTTTCCATTCCTATCATATCCTATTATACATATTTCAAAATTGTAACTATCTATAGTACTACTTTACTTGTAATGTAATAATAACGAGAAGGGAGGGTCCTTGCTCAGCCGGGATCTGAAAAACGTATTTTTTTGGAAAATATCCAGCCGGAAATCCTTGTAAAATACGATCTTTACATATTTGATCGATTTTTTTGTAAAAAAAATGACAGTTGTTTAAAATGGTGCAACTTAATTTTATATATTGCATCGTCAGGGCCGGTCCTGAAAATTTCAATGCCCTGTACGAAATGGTCGAAAATAGGCCCTTAAAAAAATTTAAATAACACCACACATTTTTTATGGGTTTGAAATCCGATCAAATTAGGTGACTCATCCCTACGTCGATTTTTATTATACAAATAATCAGGGCCGGTCCTAAGAATTTAAGTACATAGAACGAAGTGAAAAAAATGCTCTTTGACCCTAACGTATAATATAAAGTATTAAAAAAAATGACAATAAGGACATACCAATAAACATAAAGTGTATACCATTAAATAGAATATTGAGTTAAAGTTCTTTTATATATTTTACCTTTGTCGGTTT
This sequence comes from Rutidosis leptorrhynchoides, assembly GCF_046630445.1. Lineage (NCBI taxonomy): Eukaryota > Viridiplantae > Streptophyta > Magnoliopsida > Asterales > Asteraceae > Rutidosis > Rutidosis leptorrhynchoides. The sequence continues at coordinate 485,113,322 of NC_092336.1, forward strand.
TATTTAATTTATCGAGCACAACCTATAAACTTTGTGAATAAACTTTGTGAAAAAGACCCGTAAACCTAATCTTTTTAGTACTCCTTTTTTACATCAACGACTAAAATTTTAAGGAATTTTCTAATGACAACTCTAAAGATTATGATTAAGAATTAAATATACCCATAATTCATGAGACAGTTATTTTTATGAGGCGGTTATTAATTTTGAATGTACAAGCAGTTTTATGCGTGTTCGAATGTGTCAATGATAGTCGTTAAAAAACTCTATATTTTAATTATAACTAGTTGTGGAGCCCTCGCTTCGCACCGGGGGCTCCGTTTTGAATGCGAGTTAAAAAAAAGTCTTGATCTATTTTGTAAAAAAGGAATTTTTTTTCGACATCTAACATTGAAGGGTCGTTCCTTTTGTGAAAGTTGATTCTTTTAGCGTTCGTTTTTTTTTTTTTTAAAGTTAGTTGATCTATTTTGTAAAAAAAATATTTTTCAACATCTTTTGATAGCATTGAAGGGTTGTTCCTTTTATGAAAGTTGCTTCTTTTATCGTTGAGGAAGAAAAGAAAAAAAAAGGGAAAAAAAGTTAGTTGATTTTTTTGTAAATTTTTTTTTTCGACATCTTTTGGTAACATTGAAGGCTTGGTTCTTTTACGAAAGTTGCTTCTTTTATCGTTGTAGACAAAAAAAAAATGACTGTAGCACAGTAGTGGCCCCTGTGGGTCCAACTGTTTGAGCGCAGCGTACAAGTCGGTAAAGCGTGATGGGTGTTATTATTCAGTATTTTTGGTTTTAGTAATTGGATAAATAATAATTTATAATTTAGAATATATGTATACAATGGAGGTTTGATTTGTATTTTAATGGAAGTTAGAGGGTTATTTTTGTGAAAAGTGAAAATGTAAATAATACTATTCATCGCATATAATAAAAATTTTGCCTAATAGATTTGTCTAATAGATAATATGTTAATGTTAATTTACATTTACAATAAATATATTAGCCAACACTTAAGAATAGTAATTGAGTTTATTAGCAAAAACTTGGGAATAGTAATTGAGTTACATCATGCTAACATCACCTATTTTGTCATTAGCTTTTTATAGCTTTTTTTATTTTATTTTACGAAATTCTATTTGTCCGGCCCAACGAAGTGGGCTAACCGGCCACTTCCTAGTTATAATAATAATAATAATAATCATAATATAATAATAATAATAATAATAATAATAATAATAATCCATAATAATAATAATCATTTACATTACTCGTAAACAATTAAATTAAAAAATACTATATATACCCCTTACTCGGTCACTGACTAAATTGTGCGTTAATTAAACCGCCAAATTATACGACAACGACCGCCTTCCACCACCATCAAAATTAGGTTTTAGCCTCACACAAACCCTAATTCCACCCGTCAAATCATGAACAACGAACGCACCTGGCCACACCGATCAGAAACCTCACACTTTTCAACCCTACCGTTTCCAACCAAAAACCCTAATCCTAAACACAACCTCAATTCTCCTTCAATTCCTGTTCGCCGTCGTCAATTCCGATCATCCTCGTCACCATCACGGCGTTCCAATCACGGCCACCGTGACTTCGCATCGTTGCCGAACGACATACTGATTAAAATCGCGGGGAATTTCAGCTTACCGAATTTACAAACGGCGTCGTTAGTGTGTAAATCATGGAGAGATGGATTACGGCCGTTACGTGAAGCGATGTTGTTTTTACGGTGGGGGAAACGGTTTAAGCATGGGCGTGGTGGTGTGAAGGTGAACGTTGAAAAGGCGTTGGATTCGTTTCTGAAAGGTGCGGCGCGTGGATCTACGCTCGCTATGGTGGATGCTGGATTGGTGTATATGGAGATTGGGAAGAAAGAAGAAGGTATTGCTTTGTATAAAAGAGCTGCTGAACTTGGTGATCCTGCTGGTCAATGTAATTTAGGCCTTACTTATCTTCAAGGTATAATCATTACTTACTATTTGCTATTTATATCGTGCTTAATTGTATAATTTATAAATATAAATCATATAAGCACAAAGCACCATGGTATGACTATTTGTGTTGCAAGTTTGGAAAAGAAGCTTAATTGTATATTTTATTATGTCTTATGTGTCTGCCCCACACACTCTTTGTTTTTTTTGAATACATAAGATAAAATAATGTCAATGTCTTATCTGCAACCTCGAAAACTTAGAAATATGCTGCTGGTGACAGCACTAAGTTGTTTTGCAAACATAAATAAAAACAGTTTTTAGTATTCATCATACAGACTTTAGGCCGCATCTTCTTCTTTACAGACATGGTCTGCCTGCAAATTTTCAGACAAAAACATCTTCAAAACAAAAACATCTTCAAAAACAAACATCACCTTAGTCAAATATCCGTTACATATACTCTGTATTATATTATGATGATTTGTATATACTATGTGATGCTGGTCTGCTTTGTTTTTTTTATTACTTTTTGAAGAATTTTTTATTTTTAGATCTTTAATGTATTAATTGGTGTACTTAAACAAATGCAGCTGAACCGCCAAATGAGAAGGAGGCTGTTAAATGGTTGTATAAAGCTTCTGTTGCTGGCTATGTTCGTGGGCAATATCAATTGGCTCTTTGTTTTCACCGGGGTATTGGTATAGGCCAGAGTCTGTCAGATGCGGTATGCTGTTAGATCATTTACTTTGCTTATAATAAATACTTCTACGTGTTCTCCATATTCTGAATCAAAATTTGATGTTTTGAACAGGCAAGATGGTATTTACGAGCTGCCGAGGGTGGGTATGTGCGTGCTATGTATAATTTATCATTGTGTTACTCTTTAGGAAGTGGGATATCGCAAAACCTTCGACAAGCAAGGAAATGGATGAAGCTTGCTGCTGATCATGGACATAGGAAAGCTCAGTTTGAGCATGGACTCGCTCTATTTGCGGTAACTACATATACATACAACAGTTGATTATTATTCAATATTACTTTCTTTTTTGAGTAGAAGTCAATATTGGACTTTCAAGTTGGCCTGGCATACTAGGGGTTGGGTAATGAGCATTTTGATTGAAATGAATCATTTTTTAGAATCGTCAAAACAGGCTGGGTCAGGTTACCTGCAGACAATTTTAATCTATGTTAAAAGTTTTTTTATACATGGTAGATAAATAATGTGTTAAACTAGGCTGGTTCGCCCATACATTACTGTGTGGTCGAAAATATGAATAATACTAGATATGAACTTAAGATAGAAGTTATCGTAACATCCATATATATATATATATATATATATATATATATATATATATATATATATATATATATATATATATATAGATTTGGATAGGAGGTAAAGCAAAATGTTAATTATACATCCAAAGGGGGCATAAAAACATCTCCATTCACAGGGTGTTGAAACCAAACGTTAATTTTGAACCACATCTGTTTATGAGTTAACACGAACTATTTTAGGGGTGGTTTAGCAGTTACAGGTTAGAGATAGTACCATTTACCTTTGGTAATATGTTAATATTATATATCAAGTAATATGATTACGAGTAAGATATTGTCACTTTAAAGTGCTAATCTATATCTTTGAATAGAACTATTTGGAGGTTATATGCAGGCAAAAATAGACCCTGGACTAATTCTGATATGTTTGAGGTACACAACACAAATTAGTCAGTTCCTAAGTAGATCGGTTGAAATCATCAAAGCATTGTTAGGTTAGATACTTGGGTTGCTTATTTACAGTAAACATTGACGACATTGACTGAGATATAGACATTTGACCTTGTTAGAACATGAAATTGTATGACTTATGTTTCTATCATCTTGACGGCATGTTTGAGAAAGATTAATAAATACTGTCGTACTAACATGTTTTGGAGCTGTTTTTGCAGGCTAACAGTAACACTGTTGTACTTGATTAAACAGGAAGGGCAAATGATGAAAGCTGTAGTGTATTTGGAACTGGCGGAGTGTGGTGGTGAAACAGCAGCAGTTCATGTGAAGAATGTAATATTGCAACAGCTCCCACAACTTTCTCGAGAACGTGCCCTCACTCTTGCTGAAAATTGGCGTCCCCTTCCGTCAACCCGTTGAACGCTTCAATAAAATGCGCCCTTCTATGTGTTATACTTTACTAGACAGAAAGAATACCTCCCTAGTAAACTGAACAGGAAGAAGTTGAAAGATCAGGCCGTTGTGTTGAGATGTACATTTATTTGAAACCTTACAGATTTATCCCATATCCTGTCTTTCAGGTAGAAAATGCAAACGAACTTACTTGCGGATCTATCACTACATACAACAACAACAACAAAACCCAATACCACATAAGTAGTGTTTGGGGGTAAGATGTAGACAATCTGAGAATAAAGACAAGTCATTTCTTCGTCTAAAGTGAAAACAATCTCAAAAGTAGAGAAAGTCATATCTCTCTCTATTCTACGTATATTCGACGGATAGATTGCTTCCGAGTGGACCTCCGGCCAATTAGTAGGAAATTTTTTTATAAAAATAAAATTAAGACGCAATGAAAATGGTAAAATCAAATTTTCATGGGTTTTAGGCTCTAAGAGTCAGTCAAGTCGTTAATAAATGAGAGGTGATACTCACACACCAGTTTTTGATCCATACACACTTTTTACCAAAAAACTTACAATTATATCCTTAAATTTATCTAGGTACTTGAACCTCTATTATTGTAAGTAAGGACATAATAGTCAATTTGGTGTGTATGGATCAATATTGAGTGTGTGAGTATCACATCCCTTAATAAATCGACGCTTGCTGTCAACTCAATAACTATAGCCGAAGGGATGCCCAAGTGGTATTCTAATACATTATTGTAGCCACAAAATGAATATATGATTATATGCATCATCTTCCGTCTTTAATTCTGAAAATTGTGATTTAACACCTCCAAGGTTCACATCTTATACATGAGACAATTGTTCTTTCTTATCTTACCGTACCGGTCTGCAACTGAGGCCATATGTTTATTTCCATCTTTGACCCGTGGTTAAGTAATTCATGAGGTTTAAAAGATGGACGCCTCCTGGTATTATCATACAACTACTTATATTGTAAATTTTCATGATTTAAAACCCATGAAAATTTGATTCTATCATTTTCATGGCGTCTATTATTATTTTTATTTTAGTTTTTTTTTATATTTTTTTTTAAACTTTTTTCTACTTAAGGGCCGGAGGTCCTCTCGGAAGCAATCTCTTTATCCGTCGAATAAAAAGAGGGATGACTTTCTCTACTCTTGAGAGTTTCACTCTGGATGGAGAAATGACTTGTCTTTATTCTCGGATATGGGAAGGATTGTCTACATATCACCTCCTCCATACACCACTCATGTGGTATTGGGTTTTGTTGTTGTTGTTGTTGTTGTACTTATATTGTAATATAGCATTGTAACCATAGTTTAGGGATTGTTAATGTAAGTATACCTTCTATAAATAGGTCTCATGTACTAGTATAATACACATATACAATAACACAGTTCTTTCTTTCTCTCTTTAACTCTTATGGTTAATATGGTATCAGAGATGTAAAGGCCTAAGTCCGGCAACAATTCCGGCAGCCACTATTCCTGTAAAAAATTCCGGCAGCTACTATTCCGGCAACAGTTCCGGAACCAAAAAAAAAAAAACTGACCTTTAAAACTCAAAGTATGCTCTGTGAATGCAGCGTTGTCGGAACGTTCACATCAGAAACAAGTTTTTCAGGTCATAACAACTAAATCCGGTCAACCCAAATCAGAGAAAACCAAATCAACAAACAACTCTAACCCAAATCAACAAAAATCGCCAACACCACTACATTCGGAAATTAATTCCGAGCAAGCGCTGAAATTTTCAGCAAAAACCACCGCCAAACGCGCCACCACGCGCCGCCAAACCACCAGAACTTTTTCAATCTTCTTTTTCGATTTAGCATGATCCAACCAAAATCAAGAAAAACCGCCAACACCAATAGCTTCGGAATCAAAATCCGAACAAACCCTGAAATTTTTAGCTTGTTCCGACACAAAACCACCATCGACCGCCACTATTCACCGCCGGCAGAACTATTCACCGCCGGCAGAACTATTCACCGTCGGTTTTCCTTTTTATTTATTTTTTTTTTTTTGAGAACGAACGGGAGTAAAAGAAAAATAACCCACTGAAGTTTAACTTCATCTTTCTTTTATATTACCTCTCCTCCGTACTTATCTTATCTATTCTATATTTTATTTTTATTTTTTATTTATTTTCGTTTCGGCCCAAAAAAAAAAAAAGGAAAAAAGTAGGAAAATGCTAAAAAAAACAAACACGAAAAAAAAAACAGAGTTACTGTATCATTTTCTCTATTTTTGAAAATGGCACTATTAGCTACCTTTACTTCAACAGAGAAAACCGCACACAACTCTCACAAATTTGGTTTCACCTTATCTCCCACGAACTATGGTTACTGGAAGACAATAGTTCAACCGTTCTTGGTCACCAACAAATTGTTTGACTATATTGATGGCACAATCCCTGTCCACCTAAGAATGTCCCATCATCGGTCCAATCACTAGAAAAAGATGAAGAAACACAGTCTCAACCACAAAACCCCAATTACATTAATTGGGTCTCTAATGATGCTCATATACGAATGCTCCTCATTTCTACCATATCCGAAGCATCATTTCAACATGTTCAAAGACTAACGTCTCGTGATCTCTGGTTGTCCCTTGAGCGTGCCTACGCTCCTCACACTTCCTCTCGAGAATACACTTTAAAAACTCAGCTTCTCAGACAACAGATGAAGCCAGATGAAACAACCGCAGACTACCTAACTAGGACTCAAGAATACGATGTTGCGCTCGCTAACATAGGCGAAAAGATGAAAGAAAAAGATTTGGTGATTCTAGTTATATCAGGACTACGAGAGGAATACAACGGTTTAAAATCAAGCCTTCTGGGCCGCGAAAAGCCTCCTACCTTTGTAGACCTTCATGGTCTGCTATCAGACAACGACTACATGATCAAGAAATCTGTACCCGACATTCCTTCAGCTCAAGCATTCACGACTAGCACACAAAGTCGCAATTCAACAGCTCCTAATAATGTCTTGCCCGCTTCACAAACAGATCAGCTTCAAGCCGTACAATTGCTTTTATCTCAACTTGGACTCCAAGCTCAACCTGCCCATACACCGGCTGCACAAGCCATGTACACTAACCGATCTGACAATAACCGTGGTCGTAGACGTGATTACAGACGTGGACTAGGCAACTATAACAACATAAATCAAGCAGGTAATCAAAATTCATTTAACTGGGCTTCTAATCAAAACACAGTTTTTGGCACATGCAACAGGTGTGGGATTGGGCACATCTCATCTCAATGCCCTAAAAAGTAACCCTGCTACTATGAGACGACAGTCACCTTCAGCCAACTTTACAGACTATCGCTCCCAAGCGTCAACCTCTTGGATCCCAGACACATGCTCTAGTCACCATGTTGCTCCAGATCTATCCAACTTTGGCAACTCCAAGGTCTACTACGGTGAGGACAATCTTCATGTTGGCAATGGTAAGGGTTTACCCATTCTACACGTTGATTCCTCACAATTTTCGTCTCCAAACAAAACCTTTTCCCTCAAAGACATACTTCATGTTCCTGAAATAAAACATAAATTACTTTCTGTACAAAACTTTTGTCTTGATAACAATGTGTATTTTGAATTTCACTCAATTTTCTTTGCTTTGAAGGACAAGATTACACATACTACCCTCCTCAGGGTCCAAGTAATGGTGGTCTTTACTCCTTCCATCTTCCTCAGTCTTCACCAGTTCACAAAATAGCATTCTACACTACCCGTGCATCTTCAATTACATGGCATCAAAGACTCGGACATCCACATCCACAACTGTTGAAGTCTATGTTATCTAAATATCATTTGCCTTTACAAAATAAGTTTACAACCACCTTTTGTGATTCATGTAATGTTGGAAAATCCTCTAAACTTCATCTGTTACCATCTACTTATAAAAGTTCGCACATTTTGAATTTAGTCTTTTGTGATGTATGGGGACCTGCGCCTGTTACCTCCTTTGATGGTCACAAATACTTTTTGCTGCGTGTTGATCACTTTTCACAATTTATGTGATTTTTCCCATTAAAACTCAAATCTGATGTTTACGCCACCTTTAAGCAATTTGTGGCAATGGTTGAACGACAATTTCAGACCAAACTCAAATCTCTCCAAACTGATTGGGGAGGTGAATTTAGAAATCTCTCTCAATTCTTTTCTCCACTAGGCATCAATCTATAACAACCCTCATATTTTCATACTTGAATTGACTAATTTGCCTATAGGGTTGTTATCCATACGTAATATATAATTAAATTCGACGTTGATCAAATATTTATTTTTAGTCGACACTTTTTGTTAACTAAAGTTTACACTAATTATATAAAATAACTTTAGTTAATATTAATATTAATGCGTATTATATTTAAAACTATATGTAACATAATTATTAATTAAATGATAAGTTATTTTAATCATTATATATATATATATATATATATATATATATATATATGTATATATATATATATATATATATATTTAGCTTATAAAAAAATGATTTTTTTATAAATTAAATAATGAGCCCATGAAATTTGACTAATATTTTTTTATTTTTATTTTTTCAAAAACAATCTTATCAAAAACATTTTCCACATTTTTTTCATTTTTGTCAAATATGTCATTCTTGAAATTTTTATTTTATTATTTTTTTTTCTTTTTCACCTACCATTTTTAACTATAAATACCACATACATTTCTCATTTCAAACTTGTACCTTAATCTCTCATTTCTCTCTTTGAAGAATTACTACTAGTAAGTATTCTTTTCTTACTTTTTATTTTTTTTACTTTTTACTTTTTACTTTTTTTTACTATTTTACTTTTTACTTTTTACTTCAGTTATTATTTTTACCAAAATATGTAAATAATGTTATAAATTATATGCAATTAAAAATAAAATAAATAACATGTATATACTATTACTATTACTAGCACCTATAACCTACTACTTATATTGTAACATAAAAACATTTTGGGATATGTATTAGAGATGTATAGATCTTCGAACATTCTTGACGAATAGTTTCTATGAGATTCTAGGCAGAGGGTTTGGACTTCCGATTTAAAGGGTCCTATGGCTCAAGCCCCTAGATCTAAATTAGCCATTCGAAGGGAAAGGGGTGATTGGAAGCTTATCTAATACGGCAAGTATCCTAAAATGGAAAACACTGATAAAAGTAGAAACTCTCTAGTCATAGAAACTTAGTAAAATAAGAAACTTTCTAAAAATGAAAACTGTATAAAAATAGTAACTTACTAGGAATAGAAACTTAGTAAAACGAACTATACTTAAACACATACTTAAACTTAAACATGGGCAAAACACTTAACTACTCTTAAATGTCAATAGGTTGACTTTCCTGCTCACTCGTTCAACTCTTTATTCCGAGGAATAACTCTCTCTACTTACTAAGGTGAACTTCATAGCCCCACTTTTTACTATTTCATTACTGTTTACAACTTGGGGTGAGACACATGCTTGCTTTATAACTGTTTTACGCTTAGACACAAGTACTAAATTGTTAACTATGCTGTCATGCTTTGATTCATGCTAAATCCCTACCGTAATATCGTTAATTGCTACGTTTAAATGCAAACTTAATTATTGTGAATAGGCCTATTGAGAGTAACGTCTCTAACCATTCGACCGTTGGTCTTTGGTTACATAATAATGATTCCACGACACTGACAGTACAAGGTGTCATAGGGTAAACTTGTTTAGTAGCGATATTACAAACTGCAGCAACACTTTTAGATTGATATATTTGGTATCAATAAAACTTAAACTAAATCTTGTGGTCTAATGCATATTATATAAACCTATGAACTTCACTCAACCTTTTTGGTTGACACTTTAAGCATGTTTTGTCTCAGGTGACGAATAAGATGATTGTTATGACTGCTACTTGATGAATTGAATGCTGCATGGAGTCTTCATTTCATTACATCTACTTTGCATTTTAAAACTATTACTATTTCAGTTTAGATTTGATGTAAACATTCTTAATGCTTCCGAAGTTTTATTAATAAAGGTTTATTTCAAAACGTCTCATATAGAGTCGTTCTCGTTTATACAACTGTAATTTGATATAATTAGTCACAAATACCCCAGGCCCTATTTGGGGGTGTGACACAATCATCTTCTTTCCTGTCCTCATACAAGTGAACAAAATGGTTTGGTTGAAAGATGACATCGTCATGTTGTTGAAACCGGTCTTACTCTACTCGCTCAATCACATGTACCACAGCGTTTTTGGCATTTTGCTTTTGGAACTGCAGTATACCTTATCAATCGAATGCCATCCAGAACAAACTCAGCCACCTCACCCTTTGAACATGTGTTCAAACATAAACCCGATTTTTCATTTCTTCGAGTTTTTGGGTGCCAATGCTACCCTCATCTTCGTTCATACAACCAACACAAAATGGATTTTCGATCTACACCTTGTGTATTTCTTGGTTACAGTACTGCCTGTAACATCCCGCGTTTTTCCGTTAAATTATTTTAACACCGTCTTTTTTTTTTAAAAATAACATCCCTCGTCACCTATACTCGTGCACTTCGTTAACTAGTGTTCATGATAATCCCGTTACTCGATTATAACATCTCTCGTTAACTTGCGTTTTAAAAATATTCGTTTGGTTATTTCCCGCACCCGACAACAAACTTGAGGGACTAATCTCGCCACTCGGGTAAACTTGGCTAACTAGTGACTCCTCACCACCACACACTTCATTTCACCATCTTCTTCCTCTTTTTCTTTCTTCCTTTTCTCTCAAGAACACAAACACAAAATTCATCATCTAATTTTGATCTTGGAAGCTCACAACAAATCCGATTACATATTCTTGATCCTCTCATCATCCTCTTCGATTTGATGCTAACTACTTCGATTTTGGGTAACATTTCTAAAACACTAGATTTCTTTAAATTTGTGTTCTTGACTTAAAAGTATGTTAATTAGTGTCTATGGCTCATTGTGATGTCGTGTATGTAATTTGTATGCTCGATTTGTTGTTTTTGGTGTAACTAGTTCATTATGAAAATTACTTGCTAAATCCTTGATTTTGGATGATCAAATGTTATTAGATTGTTAATGTGCATGTTTTAAAAGTGTTACTAGTATCATTAGCTTCATTTTGATGTATAAATTGATGAACTTGAAACTTGAAAATAAACCTCTATTGATCACTTGACGGGATTTCGGTTATTGTATATGATGTTTTTGCTTGATGAAAAGTGCTTAGTTGTATTCCTCGTCAAAATACCTTTCCAACGATATATGATAGGCATTATAAGTGTTTGCGGGTCAATTGTTGTGTTAGAATTGATTTTGGCTCGTGCATACTTGTGGAAAAACAGAAACAGACCTGCACAGATGGTGGCGCGGCGCGCCCCATCCCCGCGCGGCGCGCAGATGTGCCTGGTCAGATTCTGACCTCCTCGTCCCATTTCACGTGAAATGTTTGATGACCTACGGACCTCCGATTCACATGAAACTTGTTTTAATACACTTGTATATGAATAATTAGCATAGAAAAATAGTCCGGGACCTGACCCGAACATGTTGACTTTTTCGTTGACTTTGACCCGACCAAGTTTGACTTTTTGTCAAACTTAACCAATTAATTATGCAATCTTCCTAACATGATTCTATACTTGTATCTTGCATGAAACTTGACAATTTTCTTCACATGCTACATAATCGAGTCGTGTCGAGCCATAGGACTAATTGAACAACTTTGACCCTTCGTGACTATCGTTATTGATACAACCTACTTGTTTAGGTCGAGATTAGCTTTGTCTTTGCACGCGTTTACTCGTTGAAGTACTTTATTAACTCTTGCGCTCAAGGTGAGATCATAGTCCCACCTTTTCAACAACTTTATACTTTTAAATTGTGGGCTGAGAAAACATATACTTTGTTACATCTTGTACTACTTACTTTTATGTTTTGAACACAAGTGTGAAAACAAACATTCCACGTGCGAGTTAGAACAAAAATGCCTCAATTCGATTATCATTAGTTACACTTGCAGGGTGTAAGCGAGAACTTATATTGTGTGGCCATACGGGTTTAACAAACCCTCATTCGGACGGTTCGCTACCGTTATGCGGATGAAATATATTTTTGTGTTTTAGTGTGGGTTCTAGCACTGTGTGATGGGGTAACGTTGGTTAAGTTTTGATAATTGAGTGCTCGCGTATAACAACACTTTTGGAATGCAAATGATTTGGATAATCTACGTTATGGAAATACAAAATCTTGTGGTTCAAAAACAACGTTTAATACTTACTAAACCTATGATTTCACCAACGTTTTCGTTGACAGATTCTTCTATGTTTTCTCAGGTTTTGAATGCTTAGTGATACATGCTTCCGCACTCTTTTGATACTTGCTTGGATGTCGAGTATACATGCATTTTGGAGCATCTTTTGAACTATTTAAACTGTGTCGCATAGTTTTCATTTGTACTTATAACGTTGTAACTTAACTTGTGGTCAATTATCTTTGTAAACTTTGAAACAATCTTTACACTTGAATGGATGCGACATATTTTGGGTCAAACGTCTGTTTTAAAGACTTATGACCAGGTAATGGGACCTACGTAGTCGACGCCGTCACTTGACGATTTGTCGGGGTCGCTACAAGTGGTATCAGAGCCTTGGTTGTAGGGATTTAGAGTTCATTTGTGTCCACCCCGAGTCATAGGGTACATAGGTGAATCTAGACTACAACCGGCATATAGACTGAAGTAGGAATTACTTGACTATTTGTGCATCTATACTCGAACTCTTCTATCATATCTAACTCGTATTCGATCTTGATCTTACGTTGATAAATTTTGTTGACGCGCCACCTTGACTTTATGAGGTAATGTTAAATGCACATGAGAATCAGGGTAATAAAATTTCCGGGATTATATTACGGTGATTCATATGGACATTCCGACATTATGACATAAAGAATTTAAGGCGAGTCAAGGAAAATTTTCTCTACATCATCATTCCCTATCATGATTAGTATTATTGAGAATACTAATCAACGATATTCTTGTGTCTTGAAGGAACAATGCCTCCCCGTCGCGGGCCACGTAATGAAACTTCCGAACAAGCTTTTCAACGCATGATAGCCACCGCCATAGGTGCGGCTATGGCTAGTATCTCCTCCGACATCAATAACAACCACAACCACAACAACCATGGAGCCGGTAATTCAAACGAGGGTTGCTCCTACAAAACTTTCATGGGGTGCAAACCTCACACCTTCGATGGGACCGGAGGACCGGTTGTGCTCACCCGATGGTTTGAGCAAACAGAAGCCGTTTTTAGCATAAGCGGTTGTCGGGACCAAGACAAAGTCAAATATTGCACCCACACTTTTGCCGGTATCGCCCTCACATGGTGGAATACGTATGTGCTGTCGGTGGGTATCGATGAAGCTCACACTCTCTCATGGGCCGACTTAAAGAAAAAGATGATCACCGAATACTTCCCGCGCGAAGAGACCCGTAAGCTCGAACACGAACTAAGAACTTTAAAAGCGGTCGGGAATGACCTAAAGGCATATAATCAACGATTTTCTGAGCTATCCTTGATGTGCCCAAACCTCGTGACCCCTGAACCTCTAAGGGTTGAACTTTACATGGATGGTCTTCCCAAGAGCATCAAACAAGGAGTAATGTCATCCAAACCCAGTAATCACCAAGAGGCCCTGAATATGGCCCGTCAATTGATCGAAACGGTAGACGAGATTGAAGTGCCGGCACCTAAAGCCGAGGATGAGTCGGGTGACAACAAAAGAAAATGGGAAGCCCCCCAATCGAGCAACTACAACAACAACTTTGCCAAGGAACCTCTCACCCCCGTCGGCAAGAAAAGTTATGCCGGGACACGACCTTTTTGCAACAAATGCCACAAGCATCATTTTGGTGAATGTGGCAAGCTAATTTGCCATCGGTGTCAAGGTAGTGGTCATATTGCCAAGTATTGTGGAAGTACCGCCCCCGTCACTCAAAAGGGGCCCGACGCACCAAAGCCGAGTATTTGCTACAAATGTGGCCAATCGGGTCATTTTAGGAATGAATGCCCAAAGAATAAAGCAAAAACCAACGCGCGCCGTTGAACTTACAACATCGACACCTAGGATGCCCGAGACGATGATGGACTAGTCACGGGTACGTTTCTTCACAACAAACCGTATATTTCATACTTATTCGATTCGAGTACCGTTAGACGTTTTATAACCAAGGATTTGACTCGTGCTCTTTATATTCCACCTCTTTCCCCCAGATACTACTTAGACGATTTAAGTGACCGACGGAAAATATTGTGTGCCTATAAATTTTATCGGAGGATATGCGTTAAGAAATTGGACTCGACACCTATAGAACTAAGGAACTCAAAACCTATTCATTAAGGAGAAATTGTTGCCCTACACTCATGTATGGATTATTGTGAACTAAGTAACTTTCGGTTGGAAACCAATACTCTCTTCCTCGTATCCATTACCTCATGATTATTTGCGTGGATCCCGTGTATTCCAAATCGACCTCCGTTCTGGTTATCATCAATTTTGGGTTAAGGGAGACGATGTCTCCTAAGCCATTTTTCCGAATTCGCAACGTTAGTTGTAAATCTCTCTTAGTACCGTTTGATTTATTTAGGAATCCGTCCGTATTCATGAACCTCCTAAACCACGTATGCAACTTATCTAGACAAAGCTGTTATCGTATTTATGGATGACATCTTAACTTATTTAAGTAAAGAAGGAAAACGAACAACATCACCATCTTACGCTCGAACTTTTGAGAAAAGAGCAACTCTATACCAAATTCTCCGAGTGAGAATTTCTGTTGAACGAAGTCCAATTTTCTAGACCATGATGTTAATGGTCAAGGCATTACAATCAATCTCGAAATCAAGCCACATGTAATCAGGAAACTCTAACAACTCGGACTTGTATTCGTAAAAATCTTAGATCTTGTCTGTTATTACCGAAGATTCATTTCTGACTTTTCTCGTGTTACACGACTTTTAAACTCGTTAACTCACTAAGGAAAACTTTAAACCTCTCCGTGTTCGCACCTTGAGCGTGATTCTTCACACCAACATTTCTAGTTAAAAATCGTATAGCAACAGATGGAACTCAAACATGGAAATATTTCTACTTGAACGCCGAAAGGCATACTCTCTCGACTCAAAAATCAACATAACTAAAATTCGTTATTTTGCACGAAGAATTCGAATACTAAATTGTGGATCCGATCAATTTTCTCGTCATCCCGTACCACACTACCTACCTCTGTTATTTCACCATCACCGTCTGATATTACTGGAATTTAAGATGACACACAATCCAACGATACTTCACTCTTCTTTGACTTAACGCCCTTGTGTTTCTGATAATCGGTCAACTATTGTTCAACCCCGAACTATACAACTACGTGTACTACCTCGTTTCTCTTTCAGACTTCAACTTTTGACAACTAGAGGCACGTTATGGCAACCTCGAGATGTAAACTCATCCTATTCTAGGTCCTCGTTTCACTCCTATCTTTATCGCTCGCACTTCCGTTTAAGGGAACTCCTTGTAACATTTCTCCATGGATAGAGAAATTCCTCATATTACCTTAGTATTCGCCACGAGGGTGAATAGTCCTAACGAACATTTTTTTTTCGAACCCTAACCGACTTGTTCAAACATATCTTAAGAGATCCTATTCTAACACGGTGTACCATTGCCAATTACCTCGGATCAAAATACTCGTATCGCTTCTAGTTTTGCAAGAAACCTTGGAAACCCACTTGGACATACGTACCGCGTATCTCCCACAACCGACGAACCGAGCAAAAGTACGATTCAATCTTGGAAAGACATGTTACAGACTGGTATTGTCACCTTTAGTAGTTCCTTTTACGACGACAGCTATCACTCGTATATTAACGCAGCACTTCCGAAACCCTATATGACCGCTAATGTCATACCCCTGTTCATTTAACCAAAGCATGTGGCAAACAAAACACCGAATCTTAACTCATCCAAGAAACAACAATTGAGATAATCCAAGTCCGAGAAGGGCTCGAGACGACCCGTAGTCGCCCAAAAGAGTCATACCAAACTTAAATGAAAACCTCACAAATCCCAGTGTGTAACCGTGTAATATTGAGAAATCGCACCTTGGAAAGGTGTAATCCATTTTGGGAAATCGAGAAAGGCTATATCCGCAATATCGAACCTTTTGAAACCTTGGGGCGTATTGGAACCGCTTCCTATCGTTTAGGACTTCCGACTCAATTAAGTTTCCGTTTACCCTACATTTCGTGTAACAAACTTAGAAACGTGTCCTGCGGAACAGGAACGTGCAATCCTTCTAGATGCACCAACTATTGATGACAAACTCCTCCTCATAGGAAAAACCGGCTGAACTTGTGGATCGTAAAACCAAGCCCTAATACAACGTAACACCCCGACTATCCGGATTCGTGGAATGTCCAAGAAAGTACCTTCAATCATTCGTAGAGTTACTACACTAGGTCTAGAGTAAGAGACATCGACTATTACTTCCAACTAAATTTCGGGACGAAATTTCTTTTAAGGTGTGGATAATGTAACATCCCGCGTTTTTCCGTTAAATTATTTTAACACCGTCTTTTTTTTTTAAAAAATAACATCCCTCGTCACCTATACTCGTGCACTTCGTTAACTAGTGTTCATGATAATCCCGTTACTCGATTATAACATCTCTCGTTAACTTGCGTTTTAAAAATATTCGTTTGGTTATTTCCCGCACCCGACAACAAACTTGAGGGACTAATCTCGCCACTCGGGTAAACTTGGCTAACTAGTGACTCCTCACCACCACACACTTCATTTCACCATCTTCTTCCTCTTTTTCTTTCTTCCTTTTCTCTCAAGAACACAAACACAAAATTCATCATCTAATTTTGATCTTGGAAGCTCACAACAAATCCGATTACATATTCTTGATCCTCTCATCATCCTCTTCGATTTGATGCTAACTACTTCGATTTTGGGTAACATTTCTAAAACACTAGATTTCTTTAAATTTGTGTTCTTGACTTAAAAGTATGTTAATTAGTGTCTATGGCTCATTGTGATGTCGTGTATGTAATTTGTATGCTCGATTTGTTGTTTTTGGTGTAACTAGTTCATTATGAAAATTACTTGCTAAATCCTTAATTTTGGATGATCAAATGTTATTAGATTGTTAATGTGCATGTTTTAAAAGTGTTACTAGTATCATTAGCTTCATTTTGATGTATAGATTGATTAAAGAAACTTCATAAACGCGATTATTGATTTTGTAAACTTTTGGTTAGGGTTTGACAACTCTTAAAACGAACTTTTGATGCGTTGAATGCTTGTTAATGTTATTGATAAGTGTTTAGTTGTATTACATGTTTCATTATCTTCAAAACGGCATATCATATGTATAAATCGGATTCCCGAAACTTAAATTGCAATTGATGAACTTGAAACTTGAAAATAAACCTCTATTGATCACTTGACGGGATTTCGGTTATTGTATATGATGTTTTTGCTTGATGAAAAGTGCTTAGTTGTATTCCTCGTCAAAATACCTTTCCAACGATATATGATAGGCATTATAAGTGTTTGCGGGTCAATTGTTGTGTTAGAATTGATTTTGGCTCGTGCATACTTGTGGAAAAACAGAAACAGACCTGCACAGATGGTGGCGCGGCGCGCCCCATCCCCGCGCGGCGCGCAGATGTGCCTGGTCAGATTCTGACCTCCTCGTCCCATTTCACGTGAAATGTTTGATGACCTACGGACATCCGATTCACATGAAACTTGTTTTAATACACTTGTATATGAATAATTAGCATAGAAAAATAGTCCGGGACCTGACCCGAACATGTTGACTTTTTCGTTGACTTTGACCCGACCAAGTTTGACTTTTTGTCAAACTTAACCAATTAATTATGCAATCTTCCTAACATGATTCTATACTTGTATCTTGCATGAAACTTGACAATTTTCTTCACATGCTACATAATCGAGTCGTGTCGAGCCATAGGACTAATTGAACAACTTTGACCCTTCGTGACTATCGTTATTGATACAACCTACTTGTTTAGGTCGAGATTAGCTTTGTCTTTGCACGCGTTTACTCGTTGAAGTACTTTATTAACTCTTGCGCTCAAGGTGAGATCATAGTCCCACCTTTTCAACAACTTTATACTTTTAAATTGTGGGCTGAGAAAACATATACTTTGTTACATCTTGTACTACTTACTTTTATGTTTTGAACACAAGTGTGAAAACAAACATTCCACGTGCGAGTTAGAACAAAAATGCCTCAATTCGATTATCATTAGTTACACTTGCAGGGTGTAAGCGAGAACTTATATTGTGTGGCCATACGGGTTTAACAAACCCTCATTCGGACGGTTCGCTACCGTTATGCGGATGAAATATATTTTTGTGTTTTAGTGTGGGTTCTAGCACTGTGTGATGGGGTAACGTTGGTTAAGTTTTGATAATTGAGTGCTCGCGTATAACAACACTTTTGGAATGCAAATGATTTGGATAATCTACGTTATGGAAATACAAAATCTTGTGGTTCAAAAACAACGTTTAATACTTACTAAACCTATGATTTCACCAACGTTTTCGTTGACAGATTCTTCTATGTTTTCTCAGGTTTTGAATGCTTAGTGATACATGCTTCCGCACTCTTTTGATACTTGCTTGGATGTCGAGTATACATGCATTTTGGAGCATCTTTTGAACTATTTAAACTGTGTTGCATAGTTTTCATTTGTACTTATAACGTTGTAACTTAACTTGTGGTCAATTATCTTTGTAAACTTTGAAACAATCTTTACACTTGAATGGATGCGATATATTTTGGGTCAAACGTCTGTTTTAAAGACTTATGACCAGGTAATGGGACCTACGTAGTCGACGCCGTCACTTGACGATTTGTCGGGGTCGCTACACTGCCCATCATGGCTATCGATGTTTTGACCCAAAGTTGGGTCATATTTATATAGCCCGTCATGTTCAATTCAATGAGCAATCGTTTCCTTTTAAACAATCTGATACAACCATTTCTACACATCCAGTCAATCCCTACATCTATAAATATCCAAATCCTACCTCACAAACTAAAGATTCACCTACCACAGTTCCTAAAACACATTCCGTCCCACCAAAACCACAAAATACCACCACTACACCGCTTGGACACGACACGATCAAACCACCTATCATTCACACATATCATCGTCGCTCCAAAACCTCCTCATCATCACCTAAACAAAGTCACAACCAACTACCTCAGACTACTGCTACTACTACCACCACTTCCACAAACACTGAGCCACCTCCTCGTTCTCGACCAACCAATCTTTGCCCTAATCCTAAACAAATCCACCAACATAAGGCTACCTCCTATCATACAAGAGGTCCCTCGTCCGATACTGAACCAGCAAACTTTACCATTACTAACAAAGATCCTCACTGGCGTAAAGCCATGACTGAAGAGTATTCAGCGTTGGTGCGGAATGGTACTTGGTCACTAGTACCTCGTGTTCCAAATTCTAATGTGGTTGATTGAAAGTGGGTATACAAATTAAAACGGGATCAAGCAGGGGCAGTACAACGCTACAAAGCACGTTTAGTTGCTAAAGGGTTTCGACAACAACCAGGCATCGACTATCAGGAAACATTTAGCCCCGTTGTAAAATCAACAACCATTCGTGTGGTTCTCTCCTTGGCTGTGTCTCAGAAATGGTCCCTCAGGCAACTTGATGTACAAAATGCCTTTTTACATGGTGATCTTCACGAAACAGTTTATCTACAACAACCACCAGGATTCGTCAATTCAGCTACACCAAATCATGTGTACCTCCTTCAAAAAGCCTTATATGGATTAAAACAAGCACCAAGAGCATGGTTTCATCGACTCTCTACAGCACTTCATTCTCTTGGATTTCATGGGTCAAAAACGGATACTTCCTTATTCATCTACTCTAATGGGAACACTCTTCTATATATGCTTGTGTATGTTGATGACATTATTTTAACAGGGAATGATACAAAGGAAATAGATAGGGTGGTACAAAGTCTCAGCCGCTCATTTGCTGTTAAAGACATGGGTAACTTATCTTATTTTCTAGGGATTTAAGTCAAAAGGAATGGTAATGACATGATTCTATCACAACGCAAATAAATCCATGAACTTTTGGAACACGCCGACTTATCTAATGCTAAACCAGTTTCATCTCCAATGACAACCAATTCCAAACTTGCTCTTGGTGATAGTGCATGTGACACTGCCAATTTTTTTTATACGTATACGTGGCGGAAGCATTAATAATTAATTACCAAATACACTTTAACAGTGTCACGTGACCACATAACAAAATATATGTTTTAAACGGAAAGGACGTAATTACATTCGGTTTACAAAAGAACACAATTCATATGATAAAAGACTCATCAGAGTTAAACACTGTCAAATATAACATTGTCATGCCCGTCTTCTCCCAAAAGCAATATCTACAAAAACTAACAACCTGCAGGGAGGAGATGGAGGGGAATTAGCACGAAGCTAAGTGAGTACAACTAACTACAGGTAATAGTATACAGGAACTATCATACTAATCATGTCACAAAATCTAACACACAAACATCACCCAAGTGCCATCTACAGAGACTCTGGCGGCTCGGCCAAACCATTAAGCACCAGCTGATCAGACTGGGGCTTACCAGAATTTCCTCCACCACCGTGTGTATATATATAATCCACACGCGACAGATGCTTCATTCACATATATATACACCTCGGTTGTCAAGGCTACCACATGCGGAACCCAACCCGTAGGTTGATCTCTCCTACCGAGGCTACCACACAATAGGGATGCACCGGGCTCCAGCAGACAAGAATCAACTAACATGCAGTCATCACAACGTACTAACTAACCACAACTATAAGTATATCTAACAAGCATGGAAATCATAATATAACATGCTACTCTATACTATGTTCTTCAGTTAGTCCTACTCACCGATTACCATCAAATGAGAAGGTGTTCAGCTGTCTAATTACTGAACCTTCTCTTTCTCCTTTTCTCCTGAGAAAGACATATACACAAGTTAGTTATAATGTCTCGATAACAACCCAACAACAAAACAATAACACCAAATACCAACACTTAAGCACTTAACAACTGGTCTACCAACCGTACGTGAAAGGACCCGTTCATATACATTATAAACGATTCACAATAGTTGATTTCATCGCGAGGTATTTGACCTCTATATGATACATTTTACAAACATTGCATTCGTTTTTAAAAGACAAACTTTCTTTACAATAAAAATTGATGGTATGCACACCATTTCATAATACATCCAACTATAATTGACTTAATAATAATCTTGATGAACTCAATGACTTGAATGCAACGTCTTTCAAAATATGCCATGAATGACTCCAAGTAATATCCTTAAAATGAGTTAATGCACAGCGGAAGATTTCTTTAATACCTGAGAATAAACATGCTTTAAAGTGTTAACCAAAAGGTTGGTGAGTTCATAGGTTTATCATAACAATCATTTCAATATATTAATAGACCACAAGATTTCCGTTTATAAATATATGTACACTCGCAAGTGTATAATATTATTCTATAAGTTGTAGGCACCCGGTAACAAGCCTTAACGTTCATGTTTTACCCTTTGAAGTACACCAGATCAGGTGTGTTTAAAATAACCTCGAAGTACTAAAGCATCCCATAGTCAGGATGGGGTTTGTCAGGCCCATAGATCTATCTTTAGGATTCGCGCCTACCGTACATAGACAAGTAGTTTAATGTTACCAAGCTAAGGGTATATTTCTGGTTTAAACCCACGTAGAATTAGTTTTAGTACTTGTGCCTATTTCGTAAAACATTTATAAAAACAGCGCATGTATTCTCAGTCCCAAAAATATATATAAAAGGGAGCAAATGAAACTCACCATACTGTATTTCGTAGTAAAAATACATATAACGTCATTTAACAAGTGCAAGGTTGGCCTCGGATTCACGAACCTATATTAATTATATATATTTATATGTTAGTCAATATTTGTCTAACAATTTTTGGTCAAGTCATAGTGTACCACAATCCTAATGCTCGAGACTAATATGCAAAAGTCAACAAAAGTCAACTTGACCCAAAATGACTTCTAAAATTTATACGTGTTTATTATATAACTTAACTATAGTAGTTTTATATATTTAAATATATTTATTAGATTTTATAATAATAAAAGTCATTTATTAATAAAAATTTATATTAACGTTTATATATGATAAAATATACTTTTATATATCTTAAGTAGTAAAATTTATAAAGTTCACTTAATATCTTAAAACTATAGTGGTAAGTATTATTAATGTAATTATATTACGCGTGGTGAAAAATATCTTTGTATCCCCTATTTATTTGATAAAATAATATTGATCATAATAATAATAAGTAAAAGTTGTATTATTTTGTAATAATAATTATTATTATTCTATAAAAAATAACTATATTTATATTTACTAAAAATGTTATTATGATAAAATGATAATACTAACATAATAGTAATAATGATATTTTATAATAACAATGATATTTCTATTAAAATAATAACGACGATAGTAATAATAATCATTTTAACAATAATACTAAAATTCAGTTGACTATAACTTCAAATCCGTTCATCGAAACCATTCGATATCTAAATGAAAAGTTCTTAATTTTTCGCTAGCTTTTCAATGACATGCATATCATATACCCTATCTCAGTAGCATATGTATCTAATTCAGGATTCAACAAACCTATCTAAGGACAATATCGAATGTACAAGCATGCATAATCCTATATACTCGAGCACTAGTCAGGGATACACTATTGATATATAAAAGTTAAGTTATGAGTGCTCACGTATCAATATTGAGATTCAATATTGCAGGAAAGTACGTAGACGCAACGGAGATGATAAACACTAGATTGACCTCACGAGCATACCCATGAACCATACCCATCACTTCCATAGCTATAACCCATAATTTCCTTAGCTTCGACTCATTCAAAAAACTATTTTGAAATCACTCGGACATCACTCCGTCGTAATATTTTATGTATACTAATAATATCTTGAAATAATACAGAGCAAATATATATATATATATATATATATATATATATATATATATATATATATATATATATATATATATATATATATATATATATATATATATAACTGTGATATGTAAATCGATTGAGAGAGTTTAGAGAAATATATTTTCAAATTTCTATGAAATAATGAAACCTATTGAATTCTATTTATAATAGATTTTTGAATTATTAAAGTGAATTATTAAAGTATGAATTATTAAAGTGAATTATTAAAGTGAATTATTAAAGTATGAATTATTAAAGTGAATTATTAAAGTATGAATTATTAAAGTGAATTATTAAAGTATGAATTATTAAAGTGAATTATTAAAGTTAAAGTAAAGTAAAAGTAAAGTAAAGGTAAAGTTAAAGTATAGTAAAAGTATAAAAACTATGTATGTATAATACGCGTATAAATATATATAATATTAATTTAAATCGTTATATATATTTAATGAAATAAAATATAAATATCGTTATATTTATTATACTGGTTAAGTAATGAGTTGTCAAAAGTGATTCTAGATATTTATAAGAGTTTAATAATAAAGTTTTTTTTAAACTGAAAACGTTTTTGTACGTTTGAAAATAGATTAATAGAATATTATGGAAACCAATTCTCCACTAGCTTTTGTCTAACTTTCGTAAATGACACTTTTTATTTTTATTTATAAATAGCTTTACAAATTATTCCGAATATCGTTAAGAGGAATAGATTTCTCAAATCATAGTGGACCTCTCAACAGAGACTTGTAATCATAATTCAATGTTTCTGATAATTCAATCATTTAATATATATTTTTTTAATTTCGTCGATAATCATATTGAAACAAATACGTTCATATAAAGCATTATACTTTTAAATACTTTGTTGACATTTTCAATTTATAACATATACACATATACATACATATTCATATATGTTCATTTAATGGTTCGTGAATCATTGGAATTTGGTCGAGGTTTAAATGAATGTATAAACATAGTTTAAAATCCTTGAGATTCAACTTAACAAACATTGCTTATCGTGTCAGAATAATATAAAGATAAAGTTTAAATTTAGTCGGAAATTTCCGGGTCGTCACAGTACCTACCCGTTAAAGAAATTTCGTCCCCGAAATTTGATAGAGGTCATTATGGCTAACAATGAGAATGTTATTATGACGATTATGAAGTTTTATCATGTCTAAGAAGTATGGATAAAATAATTCGATTACTCAAAGCGTATGAGGGAAGTTATCGTAAATGAAGGAAATAAGATTATAGTGATTCGTCATATCTTTTGACGTCATCACAATTGATCTCCGAATTTAAAGAAAATCTTTGTAATCTATGTTGGATTTGATGCTTCGGTGATTAAGGAGATTATGATTCTCTTCGAATTAATACGATAATCCATCTTGATTTCTCTGTCAGGTATTTCACTATAAATCCACCTCCTTCGTTTCCTTACAACTCACACCTTCTATTCTTTCTCCCTCAATTCATATTTTAAAGTATTTGTCAATATGCTTCATCCAGTACTGATTCTCGATATACTCCTCACTTTCATATCTGTCGTTCTTCTTTTTCATCTGCCTCCGGAAGAATCTATTTACTTCTACTATACTCTCGGTTTTATAGTTTTTTTAGTTCTTCCGTGTCTTTATATTGATATATGCATCGATATATACAGTTTATAATTTTTGGGTGGTTGTTGGGTTTTATATCTTCCCTTATATTTCAAAGCTCCTGCTTTTGTCTTCTATAATCATTGACATCCACAGTTAATGCTCCCTTCTATTTGCTGCGATTTATACTCCAATTTCTATTTTGGAGTTTTGTCCTTTCGTTTCTTCTTTTTGCGATTAAGCAACGTTTGTAATGGTCCAGTATTCGCAGATATGAATTTCAGAATGAACATAGTTAATGTTCTAAGAAGGAAATGGTAATGGCACGATCTTGATTTGTTAATTTACTAGAATACCCTGAAAAGACCGAATCATCAAGAAAATATATTCTTGATATTTTTAGAGATTAAATAGAATACAAGAGTCGTGTAACATGGAACATGATGACGGCATGGTCTGTGAATCGTCATGTCCCATTAGAAACTCAGCATGACTTACTGTAATATAATCACGTTGATCAAGTGTCATTATATTATACTAATTCATGCTTCAGTTCTCAACACTACTTCAAAACATTCATAATTTAAACTCGAAAGTTTATAGAATATAGAAACTAATAGTTTCTTATATGATGTAACACTGATAGCGCAAAGAGATAAATGACTTCAGATAAGATTAGTTGTGAAAATATCTTCAGAAATATCGCGGATATTTATAATGAAAGATATGATAATATCTTAGAATTTCTAATATTGATGGATGATGATGAAGATTTGTCTGTAAAGGTTTAGAATAAAGAGTAAGGTATTCGTTAATGACTTTAGCAGGCACTGAATCATTTGGATTCTTTGAAGGCAGATTTAGTCTTTGTGATTTGTCCACAGCCTCCTTCATAGTCTGTTCAATCCGTTTTCCAGTTCTAAACCTTCTCTTTTTCTCAGCTTTTCCACCTTACTATTCTTTGTCATTAAACTTTTTACTATTACGATCGTTTACAGTTTTTGATGCTTCATCAGTATTTCGAGAACTAGTTCGCAGTTTAGGGTGTTTTTCAGAAACTTCACATTCAAAGTATATAAGTCCAGAAGATAGACACATATAATTGTTGGCGTAGACATGCTGCGAGATTTCAAAATACTGATTGCTAATTTCTGATGATTCATATGGCAATTCTCGTTACAAGATGCAGATGAGTAAATGATGGGATTTTGATAAATATAAAGATTTTTCGAAAAGTCAAAGATCAATGAAGTTGTTAATAAGTTTACTGCTAATGTGGCGATATATGAAAGGTTCCCCGATAATAATGATGAAGGGGTAATCATTATAATAAGGCTTATTCGAATGAACAATTGAAGTTGGTTTGCTGGAGCTGTGACAAAATCGTCTATTTTTAGAAGGGATTGAAAAGTTATTTTAGCTAGTAAATACCAAAAGGTCTGACATGGATACATGTTAAATTATGACTTTGGTTTCAAGAGTTTTTCAGGTACATAACCGTGGATAACATGTGGTTGGATCATCATCTCGATTGTTCATTATTTGAAGTGTCTTCAGGTATTTTGAAGGGCTTGAACACAGATTATAATCGTTAATATACATACGATGTTCTAACACAGTTTTGAAGTTAAAGTATAGCTTTGAAAGATGTAAGAATCTAAGAGTGATGATATTGTTTATAACTAGAATTGAATTCGGCGATTTCAAAATCAGAATATGTAATTAGATTTTTGAATGAGTATGGTTGTTTTGATTTCTATAAAAGAATGTATATTGTTGTGAAAGTAGGGAGTATAATGGATGATTTGCTGAATCAGATTCGAAGAATGTAACATATTAATTGTGAATTTATATATCTCTCGGGTATTACCTACCCGTTAAAAAAATGTCACAATTAATATTTTGTACAAAAGAATTTTATTACAGTCTTTATGGAAATATATGTGTATATTTCTTCAGATGTAATATAGATTTAACGAGTTAATATTAAATTAAACTCACTTGATTTATGGTTAAGGCTAGTATAGATAATTTCTAAACTTTAGAAATTACATAATCGTCGTAGAATGTTTTCCCAATGAAGTTATGAATCAATACTTCATCGTTGTGGTATTCCTTAGTATCTACAGGGCGTATGACGTCGATGCTCATGGGACAGATTGTGAAGTTGAGGTTTGCGATACGGTTGTTGTTGGTGGTGGTAATGGTACTGTTGGTGTTGCTGATGGTGGTACTGTTTATGCTGCTGGTGCTGCTGCTGGTGTTCGTAACCTTTGCACCATATTCTCCAAAGCCACTACCCAAGCGCGAAGCTCGTTGACTTCTTCTATTACACCGGGGTGATTGTCGGTTCGGACGAGCGGATAAATAAAATCTAGAATTTGGTGTAGTATGTAATCGTGACGAGATACTCTAGAAATAAGAGAGAAAATGGTGTTTCGGATAGGTTCGTCGGTAAGTGCTTCAGGTTCTTCGCCAAGAGGGCAATGTGGTGGATGGAAGGGATCACCTTCTTCTTGTCTCCAATGATTAAGGAGGCTACGAACCCATCCCCAATTCATCCAGAATAGATGATGACTAATTGGTTGATCCATTTCGGTCACACTGCTTTCAGAACTTGAGTGGAATTCCATTTCGGAATCCGAGGGACTTGAACTAATGACGAATTCCATTTCGTACGATTGAATAAAGAATTTTTTGATATGAAATGATTTTCCGGCTATCGGGTGGTATTCTAATTATATAGAGCAAAAGGTTTCGTAGATTACGGAGGAATTTACGGAATATGTCAGGCAAAGTTTACAGTAACAGATACGCTAAGATATGAATTAGCAGATACGCGAAGATATGAATTTTGTCTATACACTATTCATGCAATCAATGCAATAAGATGTGTCTAGACTAAAAATGATAAGCAGGTAATTTCCGACAAGAATGATGAGCAAAACTTTTGAAATGCAGACACGGTCGAAGTCCAGACTCACTAATGCATCCTAATGACTATCAGTTAGACACACTAATGCAGACCTGGTTCGCTAAGACCACCGCTCTGATACCAACTGAAAGGACCCGTTCATATACATTATAAACGATTCACAATAGTTGATTTCATCGCGAGGTATTTGACCTCTATATGATACATTTTACAAACATTGCATTCGTTTTTAAAAGACAAACTTTCTTTACAACAAAAATTGACGGTATGCACACCATTTCATAATACATCCAACTATAATTGACTTAATAATAATCTTGATGAACTCAATGACTTGAATGCAACGTCTTTCAAAATATGCCATGAATGACTCCAAGTAATATCCTTAAAATGAGTTAATGCACAGCGGAAGATTTCTTTAATACCTGAGAATAAACATGCTTTAAAGTGTCAACCAAAAAGTTGGTGAGTTCATAGGTTTATCATAACAATCATTTCAATATATTAATAGACCACAAGATTTCCGTTTATAAATATATGTACACTCGCAAGTGTATAAAATTATTCTATAAGTTGTAGGCACCCGGTAACAAGCCTTAACGTTCATGTTTTACCCTTTGAAGTACACCAGATCAGGTGTGTTTAAAATAACCTCGAAGTACTAAAGCATCCCATAGTCAGGATGGGGTTTGTCAGGCCCAATAGATCTATCTTTAGGATTCGCGCCTACCGTACATAGACAAGTAGTTTAATGTTACCAAGCTAAGGGTATATTTCTGGTTTAAACCCACGTAGAATTAGTTTTAGTACTTGTGCCTATTTCGTAAAACATTTATAAAAACAGCGCATGTATTCTCAGTCCCAAAAATATATATAAAAGGGAGCAAATGAAACTCACCATACTGTATTTCGTAGTAAAAATACATATAACGCCATTTAACAAGTGCAAGGTTGGCCTCGGATTCACGAACCTATATTAATTATATATATTTATATGTTAGTCAATATTTGTCTAACAATTTTTGGTCAAGTCATAGTGTACCACAATCCTAATGCTCGAGACTAATATGCAAAAGTCAACAAAAGTCAACTTGACCCAAAATGACTTCTAAAATTTATACGTGTTTATTATATAACTTAACTATAGTCGTTTTATATATTTAAATATATTTATTAGATTTTATAATAATAAAATTCATTTATTAATAAAAATTTATATTAACGTTTATATATGATAAAATATACTTTTATATATCTTAAGTAGTAAAATTTATAAAGTTCACTTAATATCTTAAAACTATAGTGGTAAGTATTATTAATGTAATTATATTACGCGTGGTGAAAAATATCTTTGTATCCCCTATTTATTTGATAAAATAATATTGATCATAATAATAATAAGTAAAAGTTGTATTATTTTGTAATAATAATTATTATTATTCTATAAAAAAATAACAATATTTATATTTACTAAAAATGTTATTATGATAAAATGATAATACTAACATAATAGTAATAATGATATTTTATAATAACAATGATATTTCTATTAAAATAATAACGACGATAGTAATAATAATCATTTTAACAATAATACTAAAATTCAGTTGACTATAACTTCAAATCCGTTCATCGAAACCATTCGATATCTAAATGAAAAGTTCTTAATTTTTCGCTAGCTTTTCAATGACATGCATATCATATACCCTATCTCAGTAGCATATGTATCTAATTCAGGATTCAACAAACCTATCTAAGGACAATATCGAATGTACAAGCATGCATAATCCTATATACTCGAGCACTAGTCAGGGATACACTATTGATATATAAAAGTTAAGTTATGAGTGCTCACGTATCAATATTGAGATTCAATATTGCAGGAAAGTACGTAGACGCAACGGAGATGATAAACACTAGATTGACCTCACGAGCATACCCATGAACCATACCCATCACTTCCATAG
The DNA here is from genome assembly GCF_046630445.1 of Rutidosis leptorrhynchoides. Classification (NCBI taxonomy): domain Eukaryota; kingdom Viridiplantae; phylum Streptophyta; class Magnoliopsida; order Asterales; family Asteraceae; genus Rutidosis; species Rutidosis leptorrhynchoides. Next base: position 485,143,173 of record NC_092336.1, read on the forward strand.
CTATAACCCATAATTTCCTTAGCTTCGACTCATTCAAAAAACTATTTTGAAATCACTCGGACATCACTCCGTCGTAATATTTTATGTATACTAATAATATCTTGAAATAATACAGAGCAAATATATATATATATATATATATATATATATATATATATATATATATATATATATATATATATATATATATATATATGTAAATCGATTGAGAGAGTTTAGAGAAATATATTTTCAAGTTTCTATGAAATAATGAAACCTATTGAATTCTATTTATAATAGATTTTTGAATTATTAAAGTGAATTATTAAAGTATGAATTATTAAAGTGAATTATTAAAGTATGAATTATTAAAGTGAATTATTAAAGTATGAATTATTAAAGTGAATTATTAAAGTATGAATTATTAAAGTGAATTATTAAAGTATGAATTATTAAAGTGAATTATTAAAGTATGAATTATTAAAGTGAATTATTAAAGTATGAATTATTAAAGTGAATTATTAAAGTATGAATTATTAAAGTGAATTATTAAAGTTAAAGTAAAGTAAAAGTAAAGTAAAGGTAAAGTTAAAGTATAGTAAAAGTATAAAAACTATGTATGTATAATACGCGTATAAATATATATAATATTAATTTAAATCATTATATATATTTAATGAAATAAAATATAAATATCGTTATATTTATTATACTGGTTAAGTAATGAGTTGTCAAAAGTGATTCTAGATATTTATAAGAGTTTAATAATAAAGTTTTTTTTAAACTGAAAACGTTTTTGTAAGTTTGAAAATAGATTAATAGAATATTATGGAAACCAATTCTCCACTAGCTTTTGTCTAACTTTCGTAAATGACACTTTTTATTTTTATTTATAAATAGCTTTACAAATTATTTCGAATATCGTTAAGAGGAATAGATTTCTCAAATCATAGTGGACCTCTCAACAGAGACTTGTAATCATAATTCAATGTTTCTGATAATTCAATCATTTAATATATATTTTTTTAATTACATCGATAATCATATTGAAACAAATACGTTCATATAAAGCATTATACTTTTAAATACTTTGTTGACATTTTCAATTTATAACATATACACATATACATACATATTCATATATGTTCATTTAATGGTTCGTGAATCATTGGAATTTGGTCGAGGTTTAAATGAATGTATAAACATAGTTTAAAATCCTTGAGATTTAACTTAACAAACATTGCTTATCGTGTCAGAATAATATAAAGATAAAGTTTAAATTTAGTCGGAAATTTCCGGGTCGTCACAGTACGAGTAACACTCTCACTCGCACGTTTGAGAACACTCAACCGTGCGATTGACAACTTACTCGTATGTTTGGTCTATGACTGAACACCCATCAAAGAATTAAATGACCCGTACGGTTCACCACACGAGTGACCAATGACTCGTACGAGTCACATCCCAATAGTACGTATCATCTTACCCAAAATAATAGTTCTACTTCTCCATAACCACTCACTCGCACGGTTCATAACACGGTTGACCACCCCAACCGTACGAGTGAAGGCTCACTCGTGCGAGTGATGAAGAACAGTAGCAGCAACTGTTTAAACGGGTTTTCACTCAAAATGTACAACATAAACATCAATTCATATAGTAAGTTAACACATATCATCATATATTCACTATATGATAAGCCTACATCATAAACTCAATCAATAACGACCCTAAACGAGTACAAAACAAGACATACACAATAAAATCTCTTCTTATGACCAAAATAAAGTTTGATCTAGCTTTTTAAAACCTTATCATTGTAAAGTAAACTTCAATATGAGTCCAACGATAGTTTATTCATCAAAAATGGAGTTACGGTTTGAAAGTTACAGCCTTTTCAATTTTACCAAAAACTGACCAGTGCTCACTCGCGCGGATGAGACCTCACTCGTGCGAGTGAGTCCTCAACCACGTGGTTGAGCCAAAAACGCATGCTCAACTGCATGATTGAGCTGTCAGAAGTGTGGGAGCTGTTAGAACATTCCAGCTCGCTGTTTTCGAGTTTTTGACCCAAAATCATGATTTTTGCAATATCTAACACCAAAACCACTTCCAAAACATCATATAAACTATATATAAGCTATTACTAACAACAATTGAGCATAACAAACTCTTAAGATCAAGAATCAAGTATCAAAACCTAACTTTTACTCAAGAACACAAAAACCCAATTTAAACAAGAATCAAGACATGAATCAAAGAGATGCTTACCTTAAAATGATCACAAAATCACAGAGAACAAGAAGAAGTAAATGATTTGAGCTCTAGATCAAAGATTAAGAATTAGGGTTTTGATTAGATGAAGATGAAGGTACGGTGTGTTGAGAGGAAAAGTCTAGAAAATGGAAGAAAGAACACACCACTAGTCTTTTAAGTGAGGTTAATTCCAACACTGTGCAACACACGGGGATTTATCAGTTATCTGATATCTTTTGTACATCATTTGGCAACCCAAACGAAGTCCAAATTAAATAAACAAACCTGTTCTGTGACCCTTTTCACAAACTGGTCCTAACCACATCCTCAAATAATAATAAATGTTAAATTAAAATAAAAGCATAACATAAACTTAAGGGCAAACTAGTAATCTTACAGCTAGGCCCGGTTGAGGATGTTACAAAGGTTCCCCCTTAAGAAGATTCTGTCCTTAGAATCTGGTCAAGGTCAAACAAATGGGGATAGCGCGCCCTCATTAACTCCTCGGTTTCCCATGTTAGGTTGGAACCTAAGATGTGCCGCCACTCCACTAATACCATTGGAATCTGCTTCTTCCTTAACTTTGTGACTTTCTTGTCCACTATTCTAATCGGCTCTTCGACTAATTTCTTGCTCAAATCCACTTTCAAGTCCTTCAACGGAAGAATCAAACTTTCATCGTCTACTTTACACTTCCTTAAATAACACACATTGAACGTGTTGTGAATTCCCAATAATTCTGATGGAAGATCTAAAACTACCGTTTGATCATTCAAAATTTCTTTGATTGGAAATGGCCCTATAAACCTCGGTGCTAATTTACCAAGTTTACCAAATATAATCACCCCTTTCCACGGTGATACCTTCAGGTATACACGATCACCTATATTAAAAATTATCGGACGTCTACGCGGATTAGCATACATTTTTTGTCGGTCTCTGACTGCTTTTAACTTCTCACGTGCAATTTCAACCTTTTCTGCAGTTATCTGAACAATTTTGGGACCTGAAAATTGTTTCTCACCCGCCTCTAACCAACATGTCGGAGTTCTACACTTACGACCATACAACATTTCATATGGCGGCATTCCGATACTCGAATGATACGAATTCTTGTAAGCAAACTCTATCAGTGGAAGATGAGAATCCCAAGAACCACCGTATTCCAAGACACACGCTTTCAACATATCTTCTAGTGTCAGAATTGTACGTTCACTTTGACCGTCTGTCTGTGGGTGATAAGCTGTACTTAGATTCACACGTGTACCCAGATTCTGCTGAAAACTGTTCCAGAAGTTGGATACAAATCTAGTATCCCTGTCGGAAACTATTGACAACGGTACACCATGACGACTAACGATCTCTTTCAAATACAATTCTGCCAAATCACTTAACGAAGCGATTTCACGAGTAGCTAAGAAGTGAGCACTCTTTGTCAGGCGATCCACTATCACCCAGATCATGTCATGTCCTTTCTGGGTTCGGGGTAGCTTGGTTACAAAATCCATCGTTATATGATCCCATTTCTACTGAGGAATTTCTAACTGTTGTAGAGATCCATATGGTTTCTGATGTTCTGCCTTAACTTGCGCACAAGTATGACATTTCTCAACGAAACTTGAAACATCTGTCTTCATTGTAGGCCACCAATACAACGTTTTCAAATCTCTATACATCTTAGTACTACCTGGATGCACTGTCAATCTTGATTTATGCGCTTCAGTAAGGATTAAATCCCTTAAATCTCCAAGCATAGGCACCCAAATTCTGTCTTTATAGGTCTTTAATCCTCTAGAATCATTGCATAGGTCAAATTTTCTTTTAGTCATTTCCTCAGTCTTTAGGTTTTCATCATTCAATGCTACTAACTGAACGGTTTTCAAACGATCAATCTGGTCTGAAACTATCTCAATTCTCATAAATCTGACATTTTCGACTGTTTTCTTGCGACTCAGAGCATCTGCCACCACATTTGCTTTACCCGGATGGTACTTAATCTCACAATCATAGTCTTTAATCAGTTCTTGACATCGACGTTGACGCATATTTAATTCTTTCTGCGAAAAGATGTACTGAAGACTCTTATGATCTGTATAGATTTCACAATGTGTACCGTACAAATAGTGTCTCCAAAGCTTCAAAGCAAACACAACTGCAGTTAACTCTAAATCATGAGTGGGGTAATTTCGTTCATGATTCTTCAACTGTCGTGAAGCATACGCTATGACTTTATTTCTTTGCATCAAAACAAAACCCAGACTTGCACGTGACGCATCACAGTAAACCACAAAATGTTCTGTTCCCTCTTGTAAAGCTAAAACCGGCGCTTGACATAACAACTGTTTGAGAGTCCGGAAAGCTTTTTCTTGTTCATCCGTTCATCGAAAGGCTATATCTTTTCTGGTTAACTTATTCAACGGACCTGCTATTTTAGAAAAGTCTTTAATAAATCTGCGGTAATAACCCGTTAAACCCAGAAAACTCTTAATTTCTGTCGGCGTCCTCGGCGAGTTCCAATTCATTACAGCTTCTATCTTAGACTGATCTACTTTGATACCCTGTTCACAAATCACATGACCCAGAAACTGTACTTTCCGCAGCCAAAATTCACACTTGGAAAACTTAGCGTACAACTGTTCCTGTTTCAGAAGATTTAACACCAACCTCAGATGCATACCATGATCTTTCTCGGTTTTTGAATATATCAAGATATCGTCTATGAAGACAATCACAAACTTGTCAAGATACTGATGACACACCCTGTTCATTAAATCCATAAACACTGCTGGCGCGTTGGTTAACCCGAATGGCATAACTAAAAATTCATAATGACCATATCGAGTTCTAAACGCTGTTTTTGGTATATCGTTCTCTGCAACACGTACCGGATGATACCCTGAACGTAAATCAATCTTTGAAAAGTAGGAAGCACCCTGTAACTGATCAAATAAGTCATCTATTCTTGGTAATGGATACTTATTCTTGATTGTTCTCTTATTAAAGTCACGGTAATCCATATACATTCTAAGCGACCCATCTTTATTTTTCATAAACAACACAGGAGCACCCCACGGTGAAGAACTTGGTCAGATAAACCCCTTATCTAACAGAGCCTGAATCTGAGACATCATTTCTCATATTTCTGACGGAGCTAATCTGTAAGGAGCTTTTGCAACTGGCGTAGCACCCGAAACCAAATCAATTTTATACTCTACCTTACGTACTGGAGGTAACCCTGGTAAATCATCTGGAAACACTTCGAGAAATTCTGACACAACAGGAATATCGGTCATCTGCTTCTTTTCTTTCTTAACATCGATCACCTAGGCTAAGAACGAGTCACACCCCTTCGATATCGCCTTCTGAGCTTTCATTAGGGAAACCATAGGGAAGTTAAATCCAATGCGCTCTCCCCTAGCTATCACTCGGGATCCATCGGCCAAAAGGAAAGAAATCATCTTCTTATCACACTTAATATTAGCCCTATTAGCTCTTAACCAATTCATGCCTATGACTACATCAAAGCTAGGTATAGGCATCAACTAACAGGTTAAAGGGAAGGAATGACCATCGATTTCGATGGTAACTCCAGACACAGATGATATGCATGGAACCATTTTAGCATCAGCTACTTCTATTCCCAAAGGCGCATCTAACATTCTAACAGCCAACTTCAACTTATGACAGAAGCCTAAGGACATAAAAGAACAATTTGCTCCTGAATCAAATAACACACGAGCTGGCAAGGAATTAACCAAGAACATACCGTTAATGACATCATCGGTAGCGGTTGCAGCGTCTACCGTCATCTGAAATGCCCTTGCCTCTGCTGTTGGAGGATTCTTTCTCTTCTGCCCGGCGGTAGAAGCAGAAGATCCCCCAAAAGTTGCTGACCTCGCCCCTGACCCTGCCCCAGAACCGGCTCTTAACGCAGATGGTCAATTTGCAGATCTATGCCCCTCTTGATGGCAATTCCAACAAACATTGGACTTAAAGGAACAAGTCGTTGATTCATGACCTAACACTCCACATTTCAAACACCTTCTTGTCATTGAAGAACAAGGACCGACATGGGTCGACTTACAAACATTACACCACCAAGATTGACTTGAACCCGATCCACTAATACCATACTTACTTTTCTGTTTAAACCCGCCTGACTTTTTACCCCGAAAACCGGATTGCTTACCCGACTGCTGAGTTGAGTGTCCACCCGATTGACCTTCTGATTTACCCCCAAAAGATCCACCTCTCGAACTTTCTCTTTTCGCTGCATTGATGTCACCCTCAGTAATCTTAGCCATCTCATGAGCCTTTGACAAAGTCATTTCAAATCTCGCAACCGTTCTAAACTCTGGCTTAATCACCCGCATAAAATGCTGAATCTTATCCTTCTCAGTCGGTACCCATTGTTGGACGAACCTTAGCTTCGATGTAAAATCTCTGAAAACCTCATCAATTGTCATACTTTCTGTCATTCTCATATTCAGAAACTCCGTTTTTAATCTTTCCATTTCATACTCAGAACAATACTGCTCACACACCTTAGCAGCAAATTGTTCCCAGGTTATTTGACTGATCTGTTCTTTGGGTAAATATGCAGTGATAGAGTCCCACCATTCCATTGCTTCACCTTTGAGAAGCCTACTAGCGAATAGTACCATAGATTTAGGCTCACAGAAACATGCTTCCAATGCTCGCTCCACTTCTCTTAACCAATTGAGTGTCATTGTAGGGTTTGTGTGACAGCTGTACTTAGGGGGTTCGCAGTCTAGAAACTGTTTATACGTACACTTCTTTCTTGTCTCAGGGATTTGAATGGGTAGATCATCTGATTCAGAAGGGTTTGGTTAAATGGGTATGGCATTTGAAGGTTTTGATAGGTATTTTGTGGAAACTGTGATTGGGAACTGCCACCGGCTTGATTATAAAGGTTTGAAGGAAAAGTTGTGTTCAACGTAGTGGTATTAGGGTGCCATTGTGCCCGTTCTTGTTCTAATTCTTTAATTTTCTTGTGAGCTTCTAGTAATTGACTTTGAAGGTTTATAACTTCTTGTGAGGTTTCCTCTTCTGATGACACATGCCCATCTTCATCGGGAGCTCTAAAAATACCCGTTCCAGGGACAATAGGGCCAGTAGCGTTTGCTTCATTATCTGCCATTACTGCACTACCACAACACTCACACCAAGGGTTAGTATAAACTCGGTTAGTATTAACAACTAACACATAACCTATCCTAATACTCACTTAACCCATCCCCAGCATGTTATGTTTGACATGACTCGACTAAGTTTGGGAACATGACATTTAAATCACAATGCACATGCTGCCAAACTTAGCTCTGATACCAACTTGTGACACTGCCAATTTTTTTTTTATACGTATACGTGGCGGAAGCATTAATAATTAATTACCAAATACACTTTAACAGTGTCACGTGACCACATAACAAAATATATGTTTTAAACGGAAATGACGTAATTACATTCGGTTTACAAAAGAACACAATTCATATGATAAAAGACTTCATCAGAGTTAAACACTGTCAAACATAACATTGTCATGCCCGTCTTCTCCCAAAAGCAATATCTACAAAAGCTAATAACCTGCAGGGAGGAGATAGAGGGGAATTAGCACGAAGTTAAGTGAGTACAACTAACTATAGGCAATAGTATACAGGAACTGTCATACTAATCATGTCACAAAATCTAACACACAAACATCACCCAAGTGCCATCTACAGAGACTCTGGCGGCTCGGCCAAACCATTAACCACCAGCTGATCGGACTGGGGCTTACCAGAAGTTTCTCCACCACCGTGTGTATATATATAATCCACACGCGACGGACGCGTCATTCACATATATATACACCTCGGTTGTCTAGGCTACCACATGAGGAACCCAACCTGCAGGTTGATCTCTCCTACCGAGGCTACCACACAATAGGGATGCACTAGCTCCAGTAGACAAGCATCAACTAACATGCAGTCATCACAACGTACTAACTAACTACAACTATAAGTATATCTAACAAGCATGACAATCATAATATAACATGCTACTCTATACTATGTTCTTCAGTTAGTCCCACTCACCGATTGCCAGCAAATGAGAAGGTGTTCAGCTGTCTAATTACTGAACCTTCTCTTTCTCCTTTTCTCCTGAGAAAGACATATACACAAGTTAGTTATAATGTCTCGATAACAACCCAACAACAAAACAATAACACCAAATACCAACACTTAAGCACTTAACAACTGGTCTACCAACCGTACGAGTAACACTCTCACTCGCACGTTTGAGAACACTCAACCGTTCGGTTGACAACTTACTCGTATGTTTGGTCTATGACTGAACACCCATCAAAGAATTAAATGACCCGTACGGTTCACCACACGAGTGACCAGTGAATCGTACGAGTCACATCCCAACCGTACATATCATCTTACCCAAAACAATAGTTCTTCATAACCACTCACTCGCACGGTTCATAACACGGTTGACCACCCCAACCGTACGAGTGAAGGCTCACTCGTGCGAGTGATGAAGAACAGTAGCAGCAACTGTTTAAATGGGTTTCAACTCAAAATGTACAACATAAACATCAATTCATACAGTAAGTTAACACATATCATCATATATTCACTATATGATAAGCCTACATCATAAACTCAATCAATAACGACCCTAAACGAGTACAAAACATGACATACACAATAAAATCTTTTATTCTGACCAAAATAAAGTTTGATCTAGCTTTTTAAAACCTTTTCATTGTAAAGTAAACTTCAAGATGAGTCCAATAATAGTTTATTCATCGAAAACGGAGTTACGGTTTGAAAGTTACAGCCTTTTCAATTTTACCAGAAACTGACCAGTGCTCACTCACGCGGATGAGACCTCACTCGTGCGAGTGAGTCCTCAACCACGTGGTTGAGCCTCAAACGCGTGCTAAACTGTGTGGTTGAGCTGTCAGAAGTGTGGGAGCTGTTAGAACATGCCACCTCGCTGTTTTCGCGTTTTTTGACCCAAAATCATGATAACACCAAAACCACTTCCAAAACATCATATAAACTATATATAAGCTATTACTAATAACAATTGAGCATAACAAACACTTATGATCAAGAATCAAGCATCAAAACCTAACTTTTACTCAAGAACACAAAAATCCAATTTAAGCAAGAATCAAGACATGAATCAAAGAGATGTTTACCTTAAAATGATCACAAAATCACAGAGAACAAGAAGAAGTAAATGATTTGAGCTCTAGATCAAAGATTAAGAATTAGGGTTTTGATTAGATGAAGATGAAGGTACGGTGTGTTGAGAGGAAAAGTCTAGAAAATGGAAGAAAGAACACACCACTAGTCTTTTAAGTGAGGTTAATTCCTACACTGTGCAACACACGGGTATTTATCAATTATCTGATATCTTTCGTACATCATTTGGCAACCCAAACGAAGTCCAAATTAAATAAACAAATCTGTTCTGTGACCCTTTTCACGAACTGGTCCTAACCACATCATCAAATAATAATAAATGTTAAATTAAAATAAAAGCATATAATAACACAACATAAACTTAAGGGCAAACTAGTAATCTTACAGTTAGGCCCGGTTGAGGATGTTACAGTGCAACATTTGACAACCCAGTTCAATATCGTCAAATTGTGGGTGCCCTTCAATACGTCACATTGTCTCGACCGGACATCACTTTCGTAGTCAACAAAGTCTGTCAGTACATGCATTGTCCCACGATAAATCATTGTTCAGCAGTTAAACGAATTCTTCATTACTTACAAGGCACTGCCAATTATGGTTTATGATTTATGCACGACTCCGGAACAGTGCTTCATGCCTATACTGATTCAGCATACAACTCGCTGACTAGCTTCTCTGATGCTGACTGGGCAGGTTGTCCAGATGACCGTTGATCCACGGGAGGATATACTATATATCTTGGTTCAAACCTAGTATCATGGTCTGCCCGAAAACAAAAGACTGTCTCTCGATCCTCCACAGAATCTGAATACGAGGCCCTAGCTGACACGTTTGCAGAACTAACATGGCTTCAAGATCTATTACGTGAACTTCGTGTTCATGTTAAATCGGTTCCTACCTTATGGTGTGATAACCTTGGCGCTACGTATCTCTCAGCTAACCCAGTCTTTCATGCACGTACAAAACATGTAGAAGTTGATTTTTACTTTGTTCGAGAAAGAGTTGCTCAACAAAAACTTTCAGTTCAGTTTATAACTACTGATGATCAGATTGCTGATATCTTCACCAAGCCATTGTCCTCACCAAGATTTCTTCAGTTACGATCTAAGCTACAAGTTGTTACCCGTCCTTAGCTTGCGGGGAAATATCAGAAAACTACTTATATTGTAATATAGCATTGTAACTATAGATAAGGATTGTTAATGTAAGTATACTTTCTATAAATAGAAGGTCTCATGTATACCTTATATTGTAATATAGCATTGTAACCATAGTTTATGGATTGTTAATGTAAGTATACCTTCTATAAATAGAAGGTCTCATGTACTAGTATAATACACATATACAATAACACAGTTCTTTCTTTCTCTCTTTAGCTCTTATAGTTAATAGGTATGAAATTCCTCATTGCATAGGGCTTTGTATATTTGTAATTATATAACATATAAATGAGTTTGTCTAAAAATATGTTTAACATCTTGTCTGATAAATTTACATATTCATCATGACAGTTTTACGAATTTAATCATCCATTATCAGCTAAGGTTGAAAAGTATGAGGCAGCTATGGCTTGAAACCGCCTTGGTAATCGAACGTTCTGTTGATTAAAAACCCTACACAATTGATATGCCTAAAGAGTTGACCGATGGACAGTTAAATCGGTGGTTTAGTTTGGTTTTCACTTTTTAATATGTTAAAATCAAAATAGGGCAAATACAAAACAAAAATACAATTGAACTCATAAAAAAAATGTCAAACAATAGTTGGGTTGATATACCAACTAGCGGTGCACGGAAAATCTGTATCTGATCCGACAAAAGATTTGTATCCGGTTGTGGAAGAACTGGATTTTAAAAACTCCAGATTGGGGATTCGATCCGGTTCCCCCTGTTCGTATCCGGTTTTTATTCGGATCCGATTCGAGTCTGTCAAAAAACCTCAGAAATTATAGCTTTTTTTATTTTTTGACTTACTTTTTGATTTTTTGAGTGTTTTTTTAACCATTTTGCCCCACAATGTGATTATAAATAGAGTGTTGTTTTGGTTGAAAACATACCAACACACACTCATTTCTCTCTAAACTCTCTAATTACACTCTAATTACTCTCTAAACTCCACTTAATAATCCTATAATGGATAATTCACAAGCTTCCGTTATCGATTCCGCTTCGGTTAGAACCTCTTCACAACGTTACACCATCAACGATATTGAGCGCATTAAAAATACGAACCTAAAGGTGACGTTTGGTCAAAATCCGAATTGTGCATGATGAAAGATGGTAACAAAAGAGCTCGTTGTACATAATGTTTGAAGTTCCTAGGTGTTTCGGGTAATAGTACGTTAAGAAAACATCTTGAAAAAAGTTGTAAAGGAAACGACGACCCGATACAACAAACACTTGGACGGGATGGTTCGCTTTTTGTATACGATGCCCGAAGCTTTTTGGTAGATTTGTCAAGGTTTGTCATTCAAAAATGGCATCCTTTCAATCACTTCGACAATCCAAGGCTTACGGAGCTAATTCGGACTCGACTACAACCGCGATATAACAATGTAAGTCGTACTAATTTAATTCGTGACACTTTTAAATTATGAAAAAAGCTAAAAAAGATATTATTGAAGGTTTTCGAACATATAAACATAGTGTATTTATAATTTGTGATGTTTGGAGCGCACCACACGGAACGTGAAATTCTTATTTAGCCGTTAGCGCTCATTGGGTTCAATCAGATTGTACGTATTTTTATGTACAACCGCACATGACCCGCGATTAAATATTAATGGGGTGAAACTTATGATGACGACAATATACCAAAATTCTGATTGTACTTATGGTCTCGAAGATAACGAACCCAACTATATAAATAACCAAATACACGAATTTAATACCGTAATTGAGAAATTATTTGGTATTTATGCAACAAAATATGGTCAATAAGCAAACCCAATTGTTGACCAATTTGGGGCCTGATCATCTTCTCGAAGGCCCCGGGACCTCAATATAAGTCTTTTAACCTAGTACGTGAAGACGCTTCTAAACGTGCATGAACATCGGCACCTAATTTGGGGCCTGATCATCTTCTCGAAGGCCCCGGGACCTTAATATAAGTCTTTTAACCTAGTACGTGAAGACGCTTCTAAACGTGCATGAACTTCGGCACCCACAAGGGAGTTGGAAAATTATGAGTGGAAACTCTGCACTATACATGACGAAGAACTATATCACAACCTTGCCGTTTTAACTCGGTGGCAATCAAAAGAAGACACTTATCCAATATTATCCGTTATGGCTCACGACTTATTTTCCGTTCAAGCTTCAATCGTAGCTTTCGAATCGGCCTTTTCTTCTGGTGGTCGAGTTATATCGGATAGAAGGTCAAGACTTACCCCCGAAGCCGTGCAAGTATGTGTATGTTTGAAATATTATTTGGACGGGGTAGATAGGATACAAAATCAAACGTCATTAGAAAGTGTGTTATATATTGATGTTGAAGAAGTTATAGAGATGGAAGAAAATGAAGCCAGATTATCACCTACATCAACCGAAGAGGATACCGAGATCGAATTGGATGAAGGTTAGTATGAACCCATTGTGCCGTCCAAATATGAAGCAAATTACCAACAAACTTTTTTTTACTCGGGTTAATGACCCCGAATTTGATGGAATACAAACGAAGGCAAAAAAGCCTCTCCGCATCAAAGCTCATTTGACGACTAAAGTATAACGGGTGATGGCAATGCCGAAACTCGGTATACTTTATTTGTTATACATTTTCGGGTAATGGTCATGTCAAAACTCGAAATGTATTAACTTTTGTATTATAATTGTATCGTTCGAATAAAATTGTTATCATTCATATTATTTATAGTGATAATCGTTATAAATAAAAATCTTGTTATATGTTATTTATTGTGTTAAGCGTTGTAGCTTTTGTTTATATTGATTATGTTATTACTGTTCAAACGTTAAAAATATCGAACTGGTAAAATCTAATCCTATTCTGAATATAAATCTAAAGTGTCAAGTAACCATTTTCTTAAAAAATCATAAATAAACTCCACCCGAATGTTCAACGGGTCAAATCCTCTCGCTTGCAACGAGTTAAATTTTTCCGACACCATCGTTAAACTCGAAATAATTTTAGGAACACAATGTCACTAACTATACGCAAAACAGACGCTTTTTAAAAAACGCTAAATATTTGGGGTACTTTTCATACACGTTGATTTTGCGTTAAATTTTTAAAAGTTGACAATTCAATAGCGAAACGCGGAGATGCACATATAAGTTAATTTAAATTAACATTTAAATCTTTCACGGGTTATACCTTTTAGTTCGACTCGAGTTGCACTTCAACGACATAATCGTTAGCCACGAAATAATTTTACACACTAAATGCAATAAAATACATTGAAAACCGAACCCCCAGCGCGAAGCGAGGGTTCGAAAACTAGTTTTATACCAAAATTTTATTAACCTACTTGAATTACGGAGTGTATTTTTTATATGAAAAGGAGAAGACATGTACAATGTCGCAGTCTCGAATTGATCCTCTAGCCTCGATTTTACGATTCACTCCAGACAAAAATTTACACTTTCTACCAAGGTTGTAAAAACCTGATTACTCGCCGATTAATCACCGATTAATCAGTTTTAAGAACAATCCGTTTCAATTTTTCAAAATTCGTTTAATTGATCGGTCAACGTCAATTGATGGGTCAAAATCGAATTTGGTAATCAATGTCGGTCAAAGTCAAAATTAGTCAACGTTTTAACATGAATATAAACTATAACTTTATAATTTTTACACTTTGTATCTTCCAGAATTCTGTTAAGATTTTAGCCCCCATCAATTTTCGGATTTCCACTTTTCGAATTTTTTTTTTTTCAAAATAGAAGAGGGTCTATTTTAGATGGTAGTAGTAGGTCGTACTCCTACGTGCGTGGTGAGAGATGTAATCTCATTTTTCTCATATTAAAGTGAAGAGGATCTTATCGAGTATTGACTTTCTTTTTCATATGAATGCTGATTCGTACACCACCAATATTATCCATACACCACTAAATATGCAACACAGTGTTGTATTGTACAACTCTCTAATGCATATTTAGTGGTGTATGGATAATTTCAAGTGGTGTACGAATCAGTCCACTTCTCATATATGTTACTCCGTATTGTAAATATATGTAACAAGAAGTGAAATGATCCGTAAAACTACGAGTTTGTTTAAACGAAATAGTTTAATAATATATTTTAAGTATTAAGTGAACGTAAATGCTAAGTTATTTAGTTTAATGACCCGTGAAACTACAGAGTCCGACTAAAAACCTCGTCAGCTGAACATTTCATCAAACACCTAAAATGCATATTAAACAATCCACATCCAATAATAAGAGATAATATTGGTTGCCAATTTATTTTAAAAGTGCAAATTAAAATATAAATTTATAATTGGTTTCCTTCTCCCTAACTTTTATACATTTTCGTACTCAATTCAAAATAATTAATTAAAATAATTTAAAACTATTTAATTTTAATAATTAAAATAATTATTAATAAGATTTAATAAGATTTAATAATAATAATTAATTAATAAGATATAATTTTGACTCAAAATTATTTAGATTAATAAAATCACTCATCATGCTTAGATATTTTTTTTTTTTTTCTTAACAAAAGAATTAGTCTAATAATGAAATCATCATTATAGAATTTTAATATTAACTATAGATAGATTGATTTTTCTTATTTTAGAATAGATTGACAAATTTCTAAATTACCTTAAAGTATACAGTATTAATTAAATATGTTACGGAGTAAAATTATTAGAGTAACGTTTATCTTCTATTTATAAAAAGAGTAAATTTAATATTTTAACAATTTTTTATTATTATTATTTTAAATAATGTCTATTTATATTTATTTTAACACAGATATAAATAATAATGTCTTTTTTATTTTTATTTTGAAATTATTTGGAGGTTGCTGTTGGTAATGTTTTCAACTTCGTTGCACAAAATAATCATCACAGATTAAATTAATCGTATCGACCGACAAAAAAGGCAACCATATTTTGACCATATTTTGAAAGTTAGTTTAATTTAATAAAAGGATATATCTAGGAGTGAAAAAAGGTTATTATAGTGGGGAACCTTTAACCCCATGCACCCTTTGGATGCCAACTGTACGCGGGTCAGCACAGCTCCAGGCAAGTGTGGTCGGAATTAACGCCTGTCTCAGCGCCTAATACAACTGGTGGCCGAACCGAGATTCGAACATTCGCCATCTAGGAGTGAATTGCCAATTGACTAGGTCAACTGGGCATTTGCGGGGCACCCTGGCCACCCAGGCTATGCCCGGATGGTTAATAAAAGGATATATCTAAAGTGGCAGGGGATGCCACCCGCGGGTAACGGGTACGGGTTCTATATACCTGCGACCCGTCCGTTGGGTTTCTTTTTTACACGTTGAGACCCGTTACCCGTCCACGGGTAAAAACTTTTCGCCCATGTCCGTGACCCGCAGATACCCGTGACTCGCGGGTAACCCGCGGGTAATAATAATATATAACTTTTTATTAGAAAATTCAAATAATTTTATTAATAATAAAATCATATGTACAATCTATATATATAATGGCGTGAAAATTAAGTTTTTTAATTGTATATAATATTATATTTTTAATCATTATTCGAATACTATTTAAAATTTAAATTTAATAATTGTAAGTATTAATTCGTGGGTAAATTAAGAAAAGTCTCATGCATTCACGGGTCGGGTTTTACCCGCGACGGGTAGTATATACCCGCGACCCGCTCGCAACCCGTCGGCGAGTATAAATTTTTACCCGTACCCGTGCCCACGGGTAAGATTTAATGATTTTACCCGCGGGTCACGGGTTTTTTCTCGCTCATTGCCATCCCGCAGGGCTCAGGAGTCATGTATAGAAGCATCAAGAAGCTTGTTCATTTTTCTATGTTTTGCAGCCATACTCGATCTTAAACGAACCATCCTGAAAGTTCCCCAACATTCCTCCTTATTGTACATATAAATCCTAATCAGATTCACAAATTCAGAATACTCAAATCAAAATTAGTAACAAACCAAATTGAACAAGCCATTTAATTAACCAGCAACGTCCTATTAATCAAACAATGTCGATCGTCCCTAGCTTATTCGGTGGCCCAAGAAGCAGCATTTTCGACCCATTTTCACTTGACGTTTGGGACCCCCATTCAGAGATTTCCAGAATATTTCATCATCATCAGAAACATCTGCATTGGTAAACACACGTGTGGATTGGAAGGAAACACCAGAAGCTCACGTGTTTAAGGCCGATATACCCGGAATTAAAAAAGAAGAGGTGAAAGTAGAAGTTGAAGAGGGGAGGGTGTTACAGATAAGCGGTGAGAGAAACGTTGAAAAAGAAGATGAAAATGATAAATGGCATCGTGTTGAACGTAGCAGCGGCAAGTTTACAAGGAGGTTTAGGTTGCCAGAGAATGCGAAAATGGATCAAGTGAAAGCGGGTATAGAAAATGGAGTGCTGACAATTACTGTGCCGAAAGAGGAAGTGAAGAAGCCTGATGTTAAGTCTATTGAAATCGCTGGTTGAAAATGCATGAGTATGATACATGAGTTCTAATAAAATTCTTATGTGATGTTCTGTGTTTAAATGTATGAACTTAGCAAGAAGAATGGTGCAAGTTTTTGTAACCTTGATTATGAATAAAATGCTTGTTTTCTTTTAATTTTTTTTTTCCTTTTTTAATTTTTAATTTTAATTTTAATTTTTTCTAATTCTATTATTAGAGTTGTAATCAGGAGAAAACAAGGAAAAGGTTGAGATCCAAAGAGCACTTCTCAGCCCTTGGATCATTTTTGATCAATGAACCAGATTAGACTACCAAATAACATAGGGAGGGTAATTTCATCAATTAGCAATTGAAGCTTTGTATGTACAGAAACATAACAGAGCAAACATTGAACGTGATCAAAATTGAACCTCCAAAAATCCTACGATGGCGATACAAGCTCCTGGCAATGGCGATTGAGGTTTTTCCAACCAAAATCAGATCTTCACCACCATTAACACCTTTTATCTCTCCAATTGCTGATTATACGATTCTGATCTGTAACGTCGATCCATTACTAATTGTAAGATTCAAAACACAGCCGTTCACTCCAAAATTGCTTAATGTAGGAATTCATTGTTGAATCAATTGATCTTCATCTCCAATTTAAGTAACGGAAGAAGAATACAAAATCAGTGATGAAGAAAATCAACGAAATCCAGAATACTCTAGGTATGAAAATTGTTTCTTCCTTAATCACATGTGATTAGAGTTTAATGAAACAGTGTTTTAACTTTAAGTGATTTCTTGTAAAATCACATGTAATTGAATGATAATATGTAATATACATCAGTAATATATCCTGCTATTAGTATATAACTTGTGATTGTTAAGCAATTTGTTATATGAAAGACTGTCAGTGGTAAGTTATTATACCTTATATCTAAAAGGCAAAGGCCAAGTGAATAGTAACCCACAAGTTTCACAAACCACCCCCACTCTTTTACTTACTTACATTTTAGTCCCAAACAAATATATAATATCTAACTTTATGGTTTTTAGAAACTTATCACAAACTTTTAACATTTTATACTTTAACCATTAAACTCCTCATTCGTTATAAATCGACTACATACTTTATATACTACCTAATAGACAAAAAAAAATAATAGTCGCCAGTGGTGCTTTCGTTCTCACTTTTTTCCCCCTTTTCCACCTTTAAAAAAAAAAAAAAAAAACCCTCATAGTTTGTTCAAATATTAAAATCGACCCCCAAACAGGGAGTAAAGTGTCAAATACTCATTTTCATAAAAAAAATTAAAAAAACTACACCCAAATATTCAACGGGCCATATCTTCTCGCTCGCACCGAGTTAAATTTTTCTGAAACCATCGTTAAACTCGAAACAATTTTAGGAGCACACTGTCACTAACTATACGCAAATCAGACGCTTTTTAAAAAATGCTAAATATTTGAGGTACTTTTCATACACGTCGATTTTGCGTTAAATTTTTAAAAGTCGACAATTCCATAGTGAAACGCGGAGATGTACATATATTGTTAATTTAAAATAACATTTAAATCTTTCACGGATTATACCTTTTAGTTCGACTCGAGTTGCGCTTCAACGATATCATCGTTAGCCACAAAATAATTTTACAAACTAAACGCAATATAATACATTGAAAACCGAACCCCGGCGCGAAGCGAGGGTTCGAACACTAGTTAGTAGCTAAATTGTTCTAGAATTTCTTCAGTTAATAATTGAATCACATGTGATTGCATTTGATAAAATACTCCAGTGTCTATAAACAAAACAGAAAGTTAAGGGGTGTAACGTTGTGTAACAACCCAACCCGTTATCCAACTGCAAACAATTTTTTTTTATACTACAGTGGGGTGCGCGGCGCGCACAAGGCCTGGCAGCCCGCTGTCCAAATTTTCTAATTTTGCGTTAAAGATCTCCCACTTCCCGACACTTTTAGACGAAACGCTTTTCACATCACATTATAATAGTTAAAACTAACACGTTTCAATAATAAAACAAGTTTTACGAAACTAGACCCACATATGTCGAAATGTAACAACCCAAACCAAACCACCATCGAACCCGCGGAAAATACCAAAAAAAAAAAAATTTGATTGTTCAGCTAATGGCGCGGCGCGCCAGAAGGCCGCGCGACGCGCCGATCTGGTCTGTCCAAAAAGTCTTCAAATGCTAAAAAGATTGGCCACTTCCCGACATAATTAGACAAAACGCTTTTAACAACACACTCAAATATGTACAACTAACACTTTTCAAACATAAAATAAGTTTTACAAAGCGGGACCCACAACGGCCGTTTTACGAGTTTAATACATAACGAGAGTTTCGACCGCAAAAGTTTAAATACCAAATGACCCTACGAGCATGGTGTTTGGGGTTAAACTACCCAAGTCTCGGTCAAACCCCAAAGGCTAATCTCTCCAAAAGCGTCCCCTAACACGACGGGATCTCTACTCCAAACAAACGTCCTTACCTTTGTCCATACCTGAGCCTATAAAAAGGTAAACAACGAGAGGGTAAGCAAAGCTTAGTGAATGTAATAATTACACGTACATATATATAACTCATCTATTTGCAATCACATTCACCAAATACCTCATATGACCTTGTAACTCAATTAGCATGTCATCGTACCCAAAACACTTAACAAGCCGTACATTATCACAAAACCGCATTAGCATATACTCAACACAATGTATGTATGTATATATATATATATATATATATATATATATATATATATATATATATATATATATATATATATATATATATATATATATATATATAAACAATATGCTAAATAATCGACAATCTCAATATGGTTAACCATAAACGCTATGGTGCTACCGGCTCGTGGTTCACACCATACGCAATTGAGTCATACTCTTTTATAGTGCTACCGACTCGTGGTTCACACTCGATGCTACCGGCTCGTGGTTCACATCTTATTTTATAGTGCTACAGGCTCGTGGTTCACACTCGATACTACCGGCTCGTGGTCACATCTTATTTTATAGTGCTACCGGCTCGTGGTTCACACTCGTTGCTACCGGCTCGTGGTTCACATCTTATCGCACACATGTTATGGCACTACCGGCTCGATGGTTCATACCATAACACCCACAAATAAACGCGTCATATACACATACGTATAATTACTCCACTCACCTCAAAATCTCTTGTGAAAGATAATCAAGCTCGAAAATCTTCAATGTAACGTACCTATTACATTATACATAATATCAATCACAAACTCAAGTTGGTCAACCAACTAAAACTCCATTCTAGTGTTATCTTGACCCATGGTGCAATTTCGACCCATTTGCAACCCTAACCCTAATATTTGGGTTAACATTCCTAAAACCCTAATCATTATCCAAGTTAGGTCCTAAGACACTTTCCAATACAAAGTTTATGCATCAAACACATACATTTACCCACTTAGGTCCATCATGACCCATTTGACCATTTAAAGTCAATACACTCATTTCGGGTCACCCATTAACCTACTTAACACCCATTTACATATATATAAGTGTGCTAGTACTTTAACTAACCAATTTAGGCTCATAAACATAGTTTAATACTTTGAAAACCCTAGTTAGTTATCTTTGGGTCTACATGACCCAAATTCACCCAAAACACCCAATTTACTAACAAATGGGTTTTAGGTTCATCACTTACCCCACACCCTAACCCATAATCAAATTAAAATCAAGAAATCAAGATTAGAGCATACCACTACCACCAAAACGTAGCTAGAGGAAAGATGAACAACTTTGAAACTCGCACTAAGACCCGATTCAACCTCCTTCTTCCTTTAATGGAGCTTTCTCACTCTAGAACCTCCTCTCTCTCTAGGATTTAATGGAAGATGATTAAGTGGGTGGAAATGGAGTAATTGAGGCTCCAACAACTGATCCTAAGCCTTAAAGTCGGATTCCTTGTTATTTTACCAATTTGCCCTTAAAATATCTAATTAAAAAGGAATCTGTCACAGAACAATGGCGCGGCGCGCCAAATGGCCGCGCGGCGCGCCAAACGCCCAGACCCGTTTTCTGCATTCTTTTTAATATGTACAACCAAAACCCCAATTCAAGTACATTAATTACACTTATGTACACTACAAATAAACGGGTCTTACAACTCTCCCCCACTTGAATCGGAGCGCGTCCTCGCGATCCACGCCGCATGACAAGAAGGAAGATAAACCAACACAAACTCTTCGGGCTCCCAAGTAAACTCGGAACCTTTACTACGACGCCATTGAACTTTAAAAGTTCTCACCTCTTTATTTCTCAACATTTTCACCTTCTCATCAAGTATAGCAATCGACTCTTCAACATATTCTAACTTATTGTTTAGCTCAATTTCGTCTAATGGCATCCATGAAGAATCATCCGCAAGACACTTACGGAGATGGGAAACATGAAATGTATTATGAATTCCCGCAAGCTCTTCGGGTAATTCTAAACGATACGCGACTTCACCAACACGCGCTAAAACCTTAAATGGCCCAATAAACCGAGGAGCTAACTTTCCCCGTTTTCGAAATCGAATAATACCTTTCCATGGAGAAACTTTGAGCATCACCATGTCACCTTCTTGAAATTTGATCGTTCGTCTACATTTATCGGCATACGACTTTTGTCTATCTTGAGCCTTCTTCAAATGATCCCGAATAATATCAATCTTGTTATTCGTCTCTAAAACCAAATCGGTACTCCCGATTTCCTTTTGTCCCACTTCACCCCAACAAATCGGGGTTCGACATCTACCCCCATAAAGCATCTCATATGGCGGCATCCCGATACTAGTATGATAACTATTATTGTACGAGAATTCCACCAAAGGCAAATGCTCATCCCAATTACCACAGAAATCAATAATGCACGCTCGTAACATATCTTCCAAAGTTTGATTCGTACGTTCGGTTTGACCGTACGTTTGAGGATGATACGACGTGCTTAATTTTAATTGCGTACCCATATCTTCATGAAATTTCTCCCAAAACAGATATGTAAAACGGATATCTCGATCCGAAATAATAGATATAGGAACTCTGTGTCGAGAGATAACTTCCTTGATAAACAACGTAGCCAAGGTCTCCAACGATATTGCTTCTTTAATGGGAAGAAACAAAGCACTTTTCGTCAATCGATCAACTATAACCCAAATCGAATCAAATTGGGTTCTCTCCATTTTAGGTAACTTTGTGGTGAAATCCATGGTAATGTGCTCCCATTTCCATTTCGGGATTTCTAATGGTTGTAACTTACCATACGGCTTTTGGTGCTCGGCCTTAACTTGCAAACACGTGACGCAGTGTTCAACATACTTTACAACATCACGTTTCATGCCCGGCCACCAATAATCCTTCCTCAAATCAAGATACATTTTCGTCGCGCCCGGATGAATGGAATACTTTGACTTATGTGCTTCATCAAGTAGCACCCGCCGGTAACCACCCATCTTAGGCACCCACACTCTTTCTTGAAAAGACAATAAACCACGTGAGCCCATAGTGATGAACTCCGATTGCCCTACAATTCGTTCTTCGTGTTTGTTGTGAACGTAAGCCTCTATTTGAATCACACCAAGTTTTTCAAGAAAATCGTTAGTAATAATCATACGTAACAATCCCAATCATAACGCCGGGTGATGACTCTTTCGACTTAATGCATCCGCGACCACATTCGCCTTGCCCGAATGATAAAGTATCTCACAATCATAATCTTTCACCACATCCATCCACCTACGTTGGCGATAATTCAAATCTCGTTGATTGAAGAGGTGTTTCAAACTCTTATGATCCGAATAAATCGTACTCTTGACACCATACAAGTAATGGCGCCAAATTTTCAACGCATGCACAACCTCCGCCAACTCAAGATCATGAGTCGGATATCTCGTTTCGTGTTCCTTTAGTTGTCGAGAGGCATAAGCGATGACTTTACCTCTTTGCATTAGAACATACCCGAGCCCATTTAACGAAGCATCAGAATAAACCGTCATGTCTTCCACTCCTTCCGGCAACACTAACACCGGAGCTTGACACAATTTCTCTTTTAACAATTGAAAAGCAATTTCTTGCTCGTTCTCCCAAGTAAATCTCGCGTTCTTCCTCGTCAATTTCGTCAACGAAGAAGCGATCTTAGAAAAGTCTTGGATAAACCGACGATAATAACCGGCCAATCCGAGAAAACTTCGGATTTTCGTAGGCGTAGTCGGTCGTTCCCAACTCTTCACCGTCTCTATCTTCCCCGGATCTACTTGAATACCATCTTTGTTCACAATGTGGCCAAGGAATTGAACCTCCCTTAGCCAAAATTCACATTTGGAGAACTTAGCATACAACTTCTCCTTTCGTAACGTCTTTAATACTTCGCGCAAATGACGTTCATGTTCGTCCATACTTTTCGAGTAGACTAGTATGTTATCAATGAACACAATCACCGACTTGTCCAACATAGGTTGGCACACTCGGTTCATAAGATCCATGAATGCCGCCGGTGCATTCGTAAGACCAAAAGGCATTACCACAAACTCAAAATGCCCATAACGCGTTCGAAAAGCCGTTTTCTCGATATCTTCCTCACGGAACCGCATTTGGTGATAGCCGGATCGTAGGTCGATTTTAGAGAAATACGTTGCACCTTGGAGTTGGTCAAACAAATCGTCAATCCGAGGTAATGGATAACGATTCTTGATCGTCACTTTATTTAACTCCCGATAATCGATGCACATCCGCATACTACCATCCTTCTTCTTTACGAATAAAACCGGAGCGCCCCATGGCGAAGCACTCGGTCGAATAAAACCCTTCTCAAGCAACTCTTGGGTTTGATTTAACAACTCTTGCATTTCCGTCGGCGCTAAACGATAAGGAGTTTTAGCAATGGGGGTAGCCCCCGGAACCAACTCAATGCGAAATTCAACTTGTCTTTCCACCGGAACACCCGGTAACTCATCCGGAAAAACGTCTTCGAATTCACTAACCACCGGAATTTCACGAATGGGTGGTGGCTCATCACGAGTATCAACAACATGGGCAAGAAAAGCCATGCCACCACTATCGAGGAGACGACGTGCCCGTGCAAAAGTGCATATCGGCACAAGTCTTCTACGCTTATCACTGTGAATAATTAACTCTCCCCCACTTGGGGTCTTCACACGAATAAATTTTTCATGGCATGCAATATCGGCCCTATTATGATCGAGCCAATCCATCCCAACAACGATATCAAAATCACCCAAAGTCATCGGGATAAGATCTATCTTAAAGTTTTCGGCACCAAAAACGACATCACAATTTTTACACACATCAACCACTAGCACCGTCTTGCCGTCCGCTATTTTGACTTCTACCAGACGACTTAACTTAGCTAACGGTCTATTAAGTCTAGGCACAAATTTTGGAGATACAAACGACAAATTTGCACCGCTATCAAATAGGATCCTTGCCGGATTAGAGTTAACCATAAAAGTACCTGAAACAACTTCGTTGGATTGCTTGGCCTCATCATTGGTCATCAAGTAATTGCGACCCCTAGCCATACCTGCCGCTCTCTCCAATTTCTTCACATGATCATTATTCAAATCGGGACATTCCGGCCTCTTGTGTCCCTCTTTACCACAATTAAAACAAGTAAGTTTGGTCGTCGCCTTGGTACAATCACGGGCGATGTGCCCTCTTTGATTACAATTATAACACGTGGGTCCGAAACCTCCGGAAGCACCCTTCTTCACACTATTAATGCTTTCGGAGCCTTTCTTGTTCTTTTTATTTGAAAAGTTCGAATAGCTCGAACCTTCAAGCTTTCTCTTCGAAAAAGTGAAATCGCTTTTCCTTGAAACCTCCGGCTCAAAACCCTAGCCAATTCGTATAAATCTTCAAATGACTTAGCCATTCCCCGGCTAATCTTACCCTTCAACTCATCACTTAAAGTACGGTAGAAATCTAGCATCAACTTGTGATCATCACCAACGTACTCCGGACAAAAACGAGTCTTTGCCAAGAAGGTGGACTTGAGAGTAACCAAGTCCATTGAACCTTGTCGCAAATGGTGCAACTCGTCCCAGATTTTATCAAGATCTGAAGAAGTTCGGTATTCTTGGAAGAATTCCTTCTTAAACTCCTCCCATGTCAAGCACATACATTGCTCTTCACCAATAGCGGAGCTAGAGGGGGGCATGGTGGTGTCGAGCCACCCCCAACTAGGAGCACATTTGTTATTTCATAAGTTTAAAACTCATATAACTAAATAACTAATTTACTCATGCCTCCCTCCATCTAATATTTTTCACCAACTTTAAACCTTACAGTCAGTTATTGTTGACTTTGAGATTCTTTTATTATCATTTACATACTCTTCCTCTACTTTTTCATTTTAAATTATGAAAAATAAATATTTTTTAGATTTAACCCTTTACATAAACTACCCGAGAAACTTATTAGATATAGTTTAGCATCATCATTATTTTTTTAATAAAACACCATAAACAACATATTAATATTTAAATTTAATATATTTTTAGTGGTTTAATAGATTTTGTACAACTACAGTGAAAAAATGATGGTAAAATAGTTACTATACACTGAAACAAGTTATTATGTTTACGAATAGTTGGTATGTGTTACTAATATGTATAAATGAAATTTTTTACTCGTAGCTATTAACTATTAAGCGTCTTATGATATTTACCATTACCATATTCGTAATGAAATTCGAGCCCCCCTCATCAAAAAATCCTAGCTCCGCCCCTGCTCTTCACCATATAATTTGATTTTATAGTCCCACCACAACTTGCCCTCTTCGCGCAACATGTTAGACCCATACCTCGTCTTCTTCTCGGGAGGACACTCCACGGTACGGAACTCTCCCTCGATATCGGAAATCCAACAAGTGCTTTTCAATGGATCCCTCACCCCATTAAACATCGGAGGTTGAGTATCTTTGAAATTTTTGTAGTGGAAGTCCCGCCTTCCACCCCCACCATTACTTTCACCCCCTTCGCCTCGAGGATAAATGTTTCTAGCCTCTAAAGCCTCTTCTATTACGGCTTTCATTCGATCATTGATCATTTCGGTCACTTTTCCATCGACCGACTCTTGGAAGACCTTTCGGACGTCGTCAAGAAAATCCTTCTTTAGCCTTTTAAAGATGGCCTCAACCTTGGCCGTGAGTTCAACGTCCTCACTCGTACTTCCGTCATTGGTGTCGTGTCCATTTCTCATCTTCATTCTATAAAACGAAGTAAATTAAGCAAAAAAACGAAAGGACTCAACACATATGTATAAACATATACACCACACTACCCCATCTTGCTCAACAATCGTCGTACATCGCTTGTTTGACACGATTTGAACCCGTAACAACGGTAGCTAATCGTTGTTACGCGAGCACGTCGCATTAACTCGCTAGTACTACGTCTATCTCGCTTGATGATTGCTAAAACAACACAAAGCAATTAGTGCATGGTTAATTCACATAAACACTAGCACTAACAATTCCCTTTCCGACCCAAAGTCCTACAAGTCCCGCATAAAGCGTACACACAGTAAAGTCTAAGTCTAGGCACCTATCTCAAGTCGCCTAAATCCCTTAGACCATGCTCTGATACCACTTGTAACAACCCAAACCAAACCACCATCAAACCCGCGGAAAATACCAAAAAAAAAAAAATTTTGATTGTTCAGCTAATGGCACGGCACGCCAGAAGGCCGCGCGGCGCGCCGATCTGGTCTGTCCAAAAAGTCTTCAAATGCTAAAAAGATTGGCCACTTCCCGACATAATTAGACAAAACGCTTTTAACAACACACTCAAATATGTACAACTAACACTTTTCAAACATAAAATAAGTTTTACAAAGCGGGACCCACAACGGCCGTTTTACGAGTTTAATACATAACGAGAGTTTCGACCGCAAAAGTTTAAATACCAAACGACCCTACGAGCATGGTGTTTGGGGTTAAACTACCCAAGTCTCGGTCAAACCCCAAAGGCTAATCTCTCCAAAAGCGTCCCCTAACACGACGGGATCTCTACTCCAAACAAACGCCCTTACCTTTGTCCATACCTGAGCCTATAAAAAGGTAAACAACGAGAGGGTAAGCAAAGCTTAGTGAATGCAATAATTACACGTACATATATATAACTCATCTATTTGCAATCACATTCACCAAATACCTCATATGACCTTGTAACTCAATTAGCATGTCATCGTACCCAAAACACTTAACAAGCCGTACATTATCACAAAAACGCATTAGCATATACTCAACACAATGTATATATATGTATATATATATATATATATATATATATATATATATATATATATATATATATATATATATATATATATATATATATAAACAATATGCTAAATAATCGACAATCTCAATATGGTTAACCATAAACGCTATGGTGCTACCGGCTCGTGGTTCACACCATACGCAATTGAGTCATACTCTTTTATAGTGCTACCGCACATATGTTATGGCACTACCGGCTCGATGGTTCATACCATAACACCCACAAATAAACGCGTCATATACACATACGTATAATTACTCCACTCACCTCAAAATCTCTTGTGAAAGATAATCAAGCTCGGAAATCTTCAATGTAACGTACCTATTACATTATACATAATATCAATCACAAACTCAAGTTGGTCAACCAACTAAAACTCCATTCTAGGGTTATCTTGACCCATGGTGCAATTTCGACCCATTTGCAACCCTAACCCTAATATTTGGGTTATCATTCCTAAAACCCTAATCATTATCCAAGTTAGGTCCTAAGACACTTTCCAATACAAAGTTTATGCATCAAACACATACATTTACCCACTTAGGTCCATCATGACCCATTTGACCATTTAAAGTCAATACACCCATTTCGGGTCACCCATTAACCCACTTAACACCCATTTACATATATATAAGTGTGCTAGTACTTTAACTAACTAATTTAGGCTCATAAACATAGTTTAATACTTTGAAAACCCTAGTTAGTTATCTTTGGGTCTACATGACCCAAATTCACCCAAAACACCCAATTTACTAACAAATGGGTTTTAGGTTCATCACTTACCCCACACCCTAACCCATAATCAAATTAAAATCAAGAAATCAAGATTAGAGCATACCACTAACACCAAAACGTAGCTAGAGAAAAGATGAACAATTTTGAAACTCGCACTAAGACCCGATTCAACCTCCTTCTTCCTTTAATGGAACTTTCTCACTCTAGAACCTCCCCTCTCTCTAGGATTTAATGGAAGATGATTAAGTGGGTGGAAATGGAGTAATTGAGGCTCCAACAACTGATCCTAAGCCTTAAAGTCGGATTCCTTGTGATTTTACCAATTTGCCCTTAAAATATCTAATTAAAAAGGAATCTGTCACAGAACAATGGCGCGGCGCGCCAAATGCCCAGACCAGTTTTCTGCATTCTTTTTAATATGTACAACCAAAACCCCAATTCAAGTACATTAATTACACTTATGTACACTACAAATAAATGGGTCTTCGTACAAAATATAAGTTTCGACCACATTAGTTTAAATTCCAAATGACACTTTGAGCATGGTGTTTGGGGGTTAAACTACCCAAATCTTGGTCGATCTTCCAAAAGCCAAACCCTCGAGAGCCACTACTAATCCACACGGATACCTTTGCCCTTGTCCATGCCGGAGCCTAAAAAGGTAAACAACGAGAGGGTAAGCTAACACTTAGTGAATGCAATAGTTATACATATACATTTATAACCTACTTACTTGCCATCACTTACACAAATACCTCATACACGCTAGCATTTTAAATTAGCATACCATTTCAACGTACAACGCTAAATCCACGATATCACGAGCTAGCACAAATGATAGCATATAACACGAACAATATAATATGCTATACAACAACACATAACCATGGTTAACCATTCATACAAGGAGATGGTGCTTGCAAACACCATCAGAGTTCGCAACATCCATTAGTGTACTTAACACCGCGTATCACTAACCCCCGGGTGGTATCTTAACACCGCGACTAACCCACCCTCTATGACATTGTGGTGTCTTAACACCACGACTAACCCACATGACATTAAATTCCGGAGTAGCGTCTTAACACCGCGACTAACCCACTCATTACATATTATGTGCTGTCTTAACATCGCGACTAACCCACATTCCATTAATTTCAGGAGTGGCGTCTTAACACCGCGACTAACCCACTCGTTACGTATTATGTGGTGTCTTAACACCGCGACTACCCACATTTCACGCCACACAAATAAATACATTATATACATACATGCATAATTATTCCACTCACCTTAACGATTCGGTGACGGTTTTATACTTCCGCAAGCTTCAAAGCAAAGTACCTAATACATTAAGTACTCCATCAACACGCAAACTAGTTGGACTAAACACCAACAATTCACTCATGTGCATTTAATGACTTAAATGCATTAAATGACCCATTTATACCAAAGAGATATTATCATATTTATCCCTAGTAATCTTTAATATCACTTATTTCCCCATTTAAATAATAAAATATCACATATACCCTATATAAACCCCCAAATCAATAGTTCATATCCTCTTTTAGTGAATCCTGTATTATGTAAAACCTAAAAGACCATCGAGCCCTCTCTGATCGTCATCCCTCCCGCCCTTTTTCTTCTCAACAGCCCACGATTCCCTCCAGCAGAAACTACATATGGCGAATAACTTCCAAAATCAATCATATTCATCCAATTTCATGTTCTTTATCAAAGTTTTTTCAAGGTTAGAATCCCTAATTTTTATTTTTGTTGATTTGGGGTTTTGATGTATTCTTGTTGTAAGTGGCGAAGTTCAGGATTAAAGTTATCTAGCATTTAAAAATTTAAGTGGTCAACAAAGAGAATCCATAATTAATTTGATTTTAGTATTATACTTTTTTTGCAAGATACAGTGACGAACTATCACTTGATGTGCTAAAGCTTATGTAGACTAATGTATTAAATAGATAGAAAAACCTCATCTAATTTGTTTTATTTAATATTTATGCTGATTTGCTTAAAACTGGTGTCAGGACTAAGTGGATTATGTATGAATATGCCTTAATTGAACAAAAAATGGTACTGTACTATGAATATGCCTTAATTGAACAAAAAATGGTACTGTAGTAATTTGTATTGTATATGGTTTTCATTTGATTAATTTTGTGTCAATATTCCAAAACAAAAATTTTTATGCTGATTATGTTCATGCTTATGTTTAGATGCATCATGGTGATGTTGATGATTATTTGGAACCAAGATGGGAGAACATGGCACAATCACCTATAACGAGTATGTTTAGGCAAATTTTAAGAGCAATATATATTCTTTTGTAGAGTTGTAATGCTATATGTTCATTTAATTTTCATTTGTAGACAAGTAACATCCAAGTACAAGTTGAAATTGAAATATGGAGGCTTGTTTCGAATGGTTAAAAACTTATCTAGGAGAAGATACTATTTTGGATCTCAAAAATTTATCTACATCGACCCAAGTTCATACAATTTGAACAAATTAACCGAAGAAGTCAAGAAGCATTATCCAGTCAATAGCAATCTTGTTTTTTCGATTCAATTTGTTGACAATGACGTAAATGAGCAATCTTACATTGATATCGATTCTGATGAAGACTTCATGGGAATGCTTGCAATGTATCAGAACGAGAAAGAATTGACAATTTACGTGACGAAAAATCATAATCACGGGAACCATTTTTTAGTACCGAGGTATTGTCAGTCAATATGTATGTTTATACATATGTATATATGTGTACTTATTGTTCAACTGTTAAGTAATTGTGTACATTTGATGTAGTGGTGAATGTCAAGTTACTGATGAACCACAAGACGAAGATGATTCGGACTATTGTACTGATAATGAAGACAGTTATCACAGCCCTTATAGTACTGATCATGAAGATGAGACAGTGCACTACCAAACTGAAATTCATTCACTCAACAACAAAAATATAGAACTGAAAGAGAATTCAAAGTTTCCAAATGTGACTAGTTTCAGGAGAGCTTTGAACCATCATGCACTAACAAATGAGTTTGAATACTCTATTGAGAAAAGTGAACCGACACGATTCAAAGCAAGGTGTAAACAAATCGAGTGCAAATGGCGAATTCATGCTTCTATCCTACAAGATAGGATTACCTTTCAAGTAAGCATATAGTTTATTAAAGAAAATTGTGAAGTAAACATATGTAATGTAATAAGTTTTGAGTATATTGTTGAAATGAAAAATTATGACCCATTTCGGTCATAAGGACCTATTTTAACCCGTATGCATAATATGATAAACCGAAGTCACCAACACGTTCAAAATGTCATTTTTGAATCGTGTCATGAATTTGGTTGGTCCGGGTAAGCGAGATGGAAATTTGAGTTGTCAATCAGAAAATATACTAATTTGTAAAAAATATTAAAACATGAATCTCGGACCTACTTTGGGGGCTAGTAAGTTAGATATGGTTAACCTTTTGAAAAGAAATAAAAATTCAAATTGAATATAGACCCGAAAAGTTTCAAATCGGTATATGATATGTTTGATTTTGTCGAGTTTATTGTTTCTTTGCTATTTTTGTCCAACAAGTTTTATTGTTTCTTTGCTATTTTTGTAGGTGAAGAGTTTGGTAGAACCACATACTTGTATTCAAAGCAGTATGAGCGGTAACAAGTGTGCCACTCAAGGATGGGTTGCTGATGTAATCACGGACAAACTAAGATCTGATGGAGATGTCTCGGTTGCAGAGCTTAGAAGGTGGCTTGTGAAAACTTACAATGTTGAGGTACCATACATGAGAGTTTTTAGAGGGAAAGAACAAGCTTACACGGATATGTATGGTAAGTGGGAGGACTCTTTCATACACCTTGATGATTTCAAAGAGGAACTACTAAATAGGAATCCCGGAAGTGTTGTTGACATTGATTTTGACACAACGACTGGTCAGAAACGTTTTCTACGTTTTTTTATTTCATTAGCTGCTTGTTCTAATGGATTTCTTTCCGGTTGCCGTCCCTATATTAATGGTTATGTTGTTATAGGAGATGTGGAAAGAATTCAACAACTCAAAGCGGACGATAATGAAGTAATAGCACTCCGAGCATGTCACTTTTTCAATAGTTAGTAATTCTTTTTCAATAAATATGTCTTGTTGTTAGATATAGTATTAGGCCTATTCACTAAATCCTTAATTCTACATATAGAAATTTTTAAGAATTATTAACTAATTACGTTTAGGGATGACATCGGGTCGGGTTTGGTCGGGTATAGGCAATACCAAACCCAAACCCGATTAAGAAACTCACCCCCAAACCCGGTACCATACCCGGCGGGTAACCATTAACTAATTAACCGTCGGGTAACGTATTTCCCCACGGATAATCGGGTAACCAGTTAATTCAAATCAAATTAAATTAAATGTTAAAGAATTTACAAACTGTGCAGCTTGTTCATAGTAGCATCCAAGGATTAATCTCAGTTACATGTCTGTACTCGAATGTAATGTATGCATGTTTTTCTTGTCCATTGTGGTGGGCCTTATGAAATGGGCTAGTAGGATATAAGCCCAGATTGGTATTTGTTTGTAACTTTCAATGTAATATATTGAATAAACTAATCGGGTATATGGTCGGGCGTACGGGTCGGGTATATGAGTTTTTATTTAAAACCAAACCCGAACCCGAACCCGCGAAAAATAGTAAACCTATACCCATACCCGACCCTAAACCCGTATACCCGAACCAAACCCGGACCAATAATATCGGGTTTCGAGTTTACCCATCGAGTACGGGTATTTTTGCCATCCCTAATTACGTTATAGTGTTACCCTCTTAGGTGATATGAAATTAAACTAATTAGATTTAGTTTAGATTTTACACAGTAGTGAAACAAGTAGTTATCAAAGTATTATTGAGTTGTAATATAAAGTGGTTTCTCTAATTGTTATATTTTGTCACATACAGAAAGGAGAAGGATGGTTTGTTTTTATGTCTCAAATAAAAGAAATGAATCAAAATGGTGAAAGAAATGGGGCAGGAACGGAAATGGAGAGGTGAATTAGTGAAGAGGAAAAGGCTATGTTGTTTTGAATTGGAATAATGAATCAATTAGTTTGTTATCCATCAAAATATATATATGGGCAAAACTGGAATTTTAGTTATGTTTGTTTGGTTTTGTTATTTATTTTTAATGAAAATGGGTATATTTGAAATTTTATTATTTACTTGGATATCTATGTAATTTTAACGCTTAATAGGGGGATATATGTTATTGACTCTATACCAAAACCGTTCATTTAAGGTCAAGACCATCATAAACCACTAAAAGCTAGTGATTAAGGTCCAACAACACTAACTAATACCAAATTTGGGGTATTTCATATCCATCTTTCCCAACTAGGTTAATCATTACCCATTTGACCATTTTAAAGTCAACACTCCCATTCACATAGCAACCAAGTGTGCTAGTGATTAATTAACCTTTTAGGACTCATAACCACCAATTTACACTTTGAAACTCTAGGTTAGTTACTATTGAGCCCTCATGACTCAATCTTACCCAAGAACACCCAAAATCACCAATGGGTTTTATGCTCATCACTAACCCAAAACCCTAACCCTTAAACAAATTAAAATAAGAAAATCAAGATTAGAGCATACCACCACAATCACAACGTAGCTAGTGATTAGATGAACAACTTTAATACACGCGCTATGGCCCGAAATCAACTTCTTCCTCCTTGATTTGAGCTTTCTCTCTCTCAAAGTGTTTCTCACTCTAGAACTTTAATTTTGGGGAGAAGATGAGGTTAGTGTAGTGTTGAATGTGTTTTCAACCACCACACAACTAGCTTATAATGCCCTGAACTCGCCCCCATGTGAAAAGACAAGAATGCCCATCATTTAACTTTAATTTAAAAAGCAGAAATCTGTGAGGCGCGCACACTTACCCCTGCGCGGCGCACACAAGAGTCTCTGTTTAATTACACAAAGATACCCATACTCTATGTACCAAATTTACACAAAGATACCCACACTCTATGTACTATATTTACACTGCTGTACAATAATAGTTTGGGCCAGTGGCTCTTGCTTTTTACTATTATTTTGGGTAATAAACATTTATTTAAAAAATATATATATAAATAGTAACTTTAAAAAAAAAAAAAAAAAAAAATTAGTTGGTGGTTGCTGTTGGTAATGTTGTCAACTTCGTTGCACATAACAATCATCACAAATTAATTGCATCGTCCAACATAAAAAGGCAATCATATTTTGAAAGTTCGTTTAATAAAAGGATATATCAATAAGTGGACATAGAAGAATCGAGAAGCTTGTTCATTTTTCAATAATTTTACAGCCATACTCTATCTTAAACGAACCATCCTGAAAGTCCCCCAACATTCCTCCTTGTTTTGTATATATAAATCTTAATCATATTCACAATACTCAAACCAAAATCAGTAACGTACAACAAAGCAAATTGAACAAGCCATTTAACCAGCAACGTCCTATTAATCAAACAATGTCAATCGTCCCAAGCTTATTCGGTGGCCCAAGAAGCAGCATTTTCGACCCATTTTCACTTGACGTTTGGGACCCATTCAGAGATTTCCAGAATATTTCATCATCATCATCAGAAACATCTGCATTGGTAAACACACGTGTGGATTGGAAGGAAACACCAGAAGCTCACGTGTTTAAGGCCGATATACCCGGAATTAAAAAAGAAGAGGTGAAAGTAGAAGTTGAAGACGGGAGGGTGTTACGATAAGCGGTGAGAGACACGTGGAGAAAGAAGATAAAAATGAAAAATGGCATCGCGTTGAACGTAGCAGCGGCAAGTTTACAAGGTGGTTTAGGTTGCCAGAGAATGCTAAAATGGATCAAGTGAAAGCGGGTATAGAAAATGGAGTGCTGACAATTACTGTGCCGAAAGAGGAAGTGAAGAAGCCTGATGTTAAGTCTATTGAAATCGCTGGTTGAAAATGCATGAGTATGATTCATGAGTTCTAATAAAATTCTTATGTGATGTTCTGTGTTTAAATGTATGAAATTAGCAAGAAGAATGGTGCAAGTTTTTGTAACCTTGATTATGAATAAAATGCTTGTTTTCTTTTTTTTTTTTCTTTTTCTTTTTTAAGTTTTAATTTTAATTTTTTCTAATCCTATTATTAACTGCAGCAGCTGCATATATCAGGTACTCCGGAAAAGCATAATATAAATATATTTTGTTTTTAGAAGTTAAATAGGAATCTGATTAAGCTAGGTAGCAAGCACAAAATTCTAACAAGCTGTATGTTTATGAACTCAATGGGTGTGTTTGAACGAAAATAGCTGGAGCTGGAACTTGTAACTGGAACTGGAGCTTATGACTGGAATTGGAGCTGGAGCTTATTTTAAAGCTGAAAGCTGGAGCTTATTGTGTTTTATAAGTGTTTGATAAAGTAGCTGGAGCTGGAGCTTATATTTGTGAAATGACTTGAAAGGATCCATATATAAAATGTAAACTAATATAATAAAGGGTATATTAGTAAATTTATCTCTCATAAGCTCTTCTTTTATTCAAAAGCTAGTTTCACTAGCCTCTTTTTGTAGAGCTTCTTTTTTTCTATAAGCTCTACGTTTTTGTTTTGCCAAACAAAGCTTATGACACGTAGCTTATTAAAATCATAAGCTCCAATAAACTATAAGCGCTCTCATAAACTCGTCGGTCAAACACACCTCATGGTAATCTGAGCTAACACATAACTTAGACATAAGCTACCATTTCAATTGTAAACCTAGAGATCATGTTCATCTAATACGAAATCAGATACACATACGTATAGTAGCAAAACGATTAACATACTTCTAACAAGTATCCAGATGCATTATATTACGAAATCGCGAATGTATATTGATATTGTACCCCTTTATCCAGCAAATAGCCGAAGCTAAGCTAACGAAGGTATCGCGATTATCAAGGGTTGATGACATAAGGATTGGTCACAAGAATACATATGTCAAATACAAATCAAGGGCGGGATACCTTCAAATTCGAATAATACATATGCCAAATACAAATCAAGGGCGGGATACCTTCAAATTCGAATACAAGCCCCCAAATGATAAAAGGGGAATACTCCCAAAGTGTGATCTTGGTACTCTGACTTAACAAGGAACCGTATCTGTTATACGAAGCTATAATACCGAAGGTACCTGGTCACGAAGAGATCACGGTTACCAATGGAGAAAGACTTATCCTGAAGTCACAAGATCACATATGTTGAAGGAGAGAAGTAAACAGGTTAACCAGCTTACTTCTACTAACGTCCAAATGGAAAAAGAGGAATGCATAAGGCTTGCTTTCTTCCACAACAGGGATCACAGTCAACCAAATGGAATGTTCACTTTGTCTTATCAAAGATTGCCTTGGAAACTGATCCTCACCTAGAAAACTGGGGAAGAAGCTATAAAGTGGCCCTATAAAAGGAGAACATGGTATATGGAGAATGCATTCACTCAAAGTAATAACAACACATACACACAACTCACAAAAGAGTTACCTTCGTATCTTGGTGGCGTAAAGTGCGATACCTGTTGGTTTATTTTGGCTAGTAGAAGATATGTTTATCCCACATTGGTGGGAGAAAGATGTGAGGGGTGAGTGACTTGGTTATATAAGAGGGGCTAAGTCTTCATTCCAAATCGCACCAATCAATACACTTTAAGTATTTGATTATTTCTTTCTTTCTTACCCTTGTTTGAGAGTTGTATTAGTTAAATATTTTGGAGAGTGTAGTTGGCTTAAGAGAGTCGTCTATATCATTGTAACAATTTGTGATATAGTGTATTTCTCTCTTTGGGGGCCGGTGGTTTTTCTCCTGTTTTGGAGTTTCCACGTTAAATCTTGTGTTGTGTATTGTTCTTATTTCTTTACTATTATTGTTGGGCTGGGTGGTGGGAATTAGTGAGACCGTAATTTCCCAACAACTGGTATCAGAGCGTCAGGTTTGACGGGGGTCTCGGTTATAGGAGTCGGAGTATGCTCTGTGGTTGCCACGGGAGTGGATCGTCCACATCAGAAACGAGTTCTATTGATCGTATAGGGTATCTGGTTAGACAATATTTTTCTGATTCGTAGTAATAGTTGGATTTGTTAGTGGCGAGTTGTGGATTTCCGATTTAAAGGGTCCTGGCTACCTGCTACATCTTTTGGCTATTCGAAACGTGACCAAAATCAGAGAAAGTTGTTGTCTATAGGATACGGATACGATGTCGAAGTTCAGTCCAATGAGGTTTGATGTAGAGAAATTTGATGGGATGATCAATTTTGGCTTATGGCAGGTTCAAGTCAAGGATGTGTTGATTCAGTCCGGGTTACACAAGGCATTGAAAGGTAAACCCACCTTTGTTTCCGGCAGTGATTCTAGCAGTAAGTTCGATGAAGAAGAATGGGATGATATGGATTTGAGGGCAGCAAGTGCGATTCGTTTGTGTCTTGCAAAGAACGTGCTTGCAAATGTGCACGGGTTATCAACGGCAAAGGAGCTTTGGGTTAAACTAGAGCAGTTGTACCAGGGCAAGGGCATCTCAAATCGGTTGTGTCTTAAAGAACAATTTCATACTCTGCGTATGGATGGGGGTTCAAAGATTTCAGATCATCTAAGTATTCTTAACGGTATTGTTTCAGAACTGGAGGCTATTGGAGTTAAAACGGATGATGAAGATAAAGCTTTGAGGTTGATATTATCTTTATCATCGTCTTATGAACACATGAAACCTATTTTGATGTATGGGAAGAAAACTCTGAAGTTTGAAGACGTTACTAGCAAGCTCCTATCCGAGGAGAAAAGACTGGAAGGTAACGGGGTCTCGTCATCAGGAGATACGATAGTGTTGTGTTCGGATAGGCAGAAGAGAAACTCTAGAAAGAATCTGACATGCTGGAAGTGCGGGAAGACTGGACATGTAAGGGTTAATTGTCCCGGTGGAGCTAATCTGGCAAATGGCTCCAAAGACGCTAACATTGTCTCCGTTGTTACGGAGAGTGACGAATTCCTCTGAAGTCACGTCATCCTCATGGTGTGTCCGCGCCACCGTGGAAAGGGATGTTCGTTAGCGGTTCCACAATTACACATGGGCATTGGTTTGGCGTTGATGCAGGCTGTGTGGTGGAAACTGATGTTGTAGCTGATGGGACTTTCGGGAAAGCCAAACAAGGAAGTTGCACCATAAAGTTTCAGCTGGTTGTTCAACAACATGTGCCGAGGTGAAATGCTTGGAATGTGATATTCTAAGTGCTATACTCTTAATGGTGGAGTATGATAATTCTTGTTAAGAGTTATGATTGTCTGTGATGACAATGATTATCGGTTTAGACAATGTTCGATGAAGATGCAAGTTTTGTCTCTTGGGAGATAATGTCAACGGCATGAAGATGAGGATCTTGAAGTTGTCGTCGAGGAAGCGTCTACATCGGTTATCCTTGCAATGTGGAAGCATGGTTATCTTCTTCTATCCAAAAGGTGGAGATTTGTTGGTTTATTTTGGCTAGTAGAAGATATGTTTATCCCACATTGGTGGGAGGAAGATGTGAGGGGTGAGTGACTTGGTTATATAAGAGGGGCTAAGTCTTCATTCCAAATCGCACCAATCAATACACTTTAAGTATTTGATTATTTCTTTCTTTCTTACCCTTGTTTGAGAGTTGTATTAGTTAAATATTTTGGAGAGTGTAGTTGGCTTAAGAGAGTCGTCTATATCATTGTAACAATTTGTGATATAGTGTATTTCTCTCTTTGGGGGCCGGTGGTTTTTCTCCTGTTTTGGAGTTTTCACGTTAAATTTTGTGTTGTGTATTGTTCTTATTTCTTTACTATTATTGTTGGGCTGGGTGGTGGGAATTAGTGAGACCGTAATTTCCCAACAATACCTTCGTACTACCTTCGGGGAATCGCCAACAAGCATACATTCATCATCATACCCCATAAACATCTTTGTTCCTCCAACAAGGATCGCCAAGAATTGTAAAAACATATATGAAACCTCACCTTATCAAGCTCTATACGAACTCTCATCCATTTTTGTTCCTCCGTCTCTTCAATTCCTTCGTTTTCGCCTTCACTTTCACCGTCACCGTCATCTCCTTCACCACAGTTCCGCAACTCATTAGCTTTTTTCTCCAGCTCTCTATCATCTTCAATCTCATTAACTCTCATCCTCATCTCCTTCTCCCAATCAAACCTCTTCTTCCTCTCTTCATCAACCGCATCATCTTCATCACTGTATCCATTTCCGTTATCTTCATCACTTGAAATCTCGTAATCGACTTCATTAAACTTAGAATTCGACTTTCTCTGTTTCCTATGAGACGGTGTAAAAACCGGATCCTTTTCGAATTCGATTCCGCGTAGTGACGTGAAGTTGTATGTAATAGGAGTTACCGGCTCCTTTTTAAATATGTGCAGAATGATGTAGGAAGGAAGTAATCGTAATTTGTTGTTGTTACGGTTGATTACGGTGGTTCGTGGTGATGTTACTTCGAGTAATAGTGCTAGGTTTCCAATAACCGCCATGCCGGAGATTAACGTATCGGTGGAGATCGAATGAAAGTGAGATATGAGTGGGAACAGGGGATATTCAGTTGAGTGATGATATTTCGGTTAACTAAAAAGACATTTGTGCCCATGCATATTTTGCTATATGTGGGTTGATTTATTTTTTATTATTATTATTATTTGTGATCCGTTACGAGATTAAAATTCAACACGACGATCTCGTAAGGATTTAAAAAATGGTTTTATATGTTAGGCTTCCGAATTTATGTGACGTACACGAGTACTCAGGAATGAATAATATGGGCTACGGAAAAAGGTTGCTATTGTTGATCTCTCTAAATTACAAAACAAATAATAATGTAATATAGAGGCAATTGAATATGGGGTAAAACACATACGTTTTATTCTCTTGTTGTACGTACAATACAAAAAGGCATCCCCTCTTCCTATTTTACGATCTATATATTTGAAAGTAAATAGGAGCAATCTCTGTTTAATTTACATATAACTGGAGATAGTAAATTAAAGGCTATTTTCTAAAATCTCTCATGCACTGGTATATATATAGCTACCAGTAGAATGAGGCTATTGCTCTCCACAACCCACGTATACATATGTATGATAATGGGATCATGGGCTAGTTGGTGTTGCTGAATGTTGACTACATGCAAAACCCACGTAGACTAGTTGTTTAGGAAATATAGTTTTGACCAATCCCACACAACTATTTTCTTTTACCTTTTCAACTTGTTGGTTTTCGGATATGGGTAGATCCAACCGGATCAATTTGCAAAAACATAAACTTAAATCGAATA
The DNA here is from genome assembly GCF_046630445.1 of Rutidosis leptorrhynchoides. Classification (NCBI taxonomy): domain Eukaryota; kingdom Viridiplantae; phylum Streptophyta; class Magnoliopsida; order Asterales; family Asteraceae; genus Rutidosis; species Rutidosis leptorrhynchoides. The sequence continues at coordinate 485,183,685 of NC_092336.1, forward strand.
TACCTACAAATCTAACCGAGTTACATAATAATTTAGACGCAAACACGTTTGACTTACCAGATTCAAGAATATGTTTAAATTACCTGATGAAATAGACCATAAATGCATTGAACAAATTATAAAGAAGTATTAACACATAATTAAAAAATTAAAACATTTGACTTTGCGACTTATGTAAGTTTGTTTTTATTTTTCTGTTAAAGATATGACTTCAAAATTGTAGCCTATAAGAAATTTTAATGAGACACTTTTTCTCCTCACGAAGAGATTTGAAATTGGAGACCACAATCTAGGCATCTCACTGATATGTGCAAAACACACATAATCTTATTGTAATATGATTACGAATTTGTTCAAAGAGAGTAGTGTTTAAGATTTTAAAACTAATAATTATTATGAAGATTTAGTTGTAAAAATGGAGTTTTGATTTAAAACTAATTAAAACAAAGTAAACAAAAACGAATTCAATAAGATAAAGGGGTATTCACTTAGATTCAATTCCCTAGGATCCGGATTGCTTTTATTAAGAACAATGTAATCAAATCCCCAAGTGTAACTCTCGTTAACCTAGGTCATTAATCAATTAGTAAGATAAGTTGGTGTCCCTCACTTAGATACTAATTATATCATGAATGTGTCAGTTTTGCACGCTGGTTTACCGCACGCTTCTGAAGAACACAATCAATCAATTTATAACTACTCAAGATGGTAATTCAGTTGAAGGGTAAATCGGTGTCCCTTTTTAGGCTTTACAATTACCTACTCAATTGATGGGTTAATTACTAGTCTAATTACATTGGTGTCCCGCATGCAATTCAACTAATCTAATTATCTTTCAAAAACCTAGATAAGTTAATTAATCTAGTAACTGTCGTTACTTCAATTAATAGACTAATAATTAAGGGATCAATCAATGAGAGTAATTAAGAATCATGGATCAAGAGCAATTAATTAAACAAACAGAAGATTAGTAAACCATCACCTAGGTTCAATCATCTAAATGAATACAATATAAATTTAGCTAATCATCATTGGACTCGAACAATCAAACCAATAAATCAAGTATATAATATTAATCATAATGCCAATAATTAAATGAATGTACCAATTAGTTTATAGGTTGAACAATATCCAAAGTAATAGCCAAAATTGTTAGAAATTGGGTATGACTTGACTGCCGGATTCGTTCATGAATCGTGTGTTTACTTTCTCTATAAAGTATTTCGACCCTACGATTGCCTCGGTTGCACGAAATCTTTACAGGGATAAGACAAGAACGCAATCAATGTTTTTGGCAACGAAATCACTGATCAAATTGTTAGAGAGTATGTGTTTGTTTTCTGTCTGTTAAAATGAAAGCAAAAACATCCTCTATATTACTAATCCGGTAAGGTTGATCCTACGTGTCAACCATCCAATAGGCCAGCCGATTTATCTTTTTTCTCCTGCATCCGGAAATAAAATATTATATTTACACTAATTACCACAGACTGCCACGTGTCCATTAGTATTATTATCCTCAAAAATTAAACCTTAATCCTTAATACAGAAACAAACCGACAGTTTCAAACAACAAAATAATAATTAACCCTAAATTTGATTCAGCATAATTGATTAAACCCAAAATCGTCTGCCAATTTTTCTCAATTTACTTTTTCAATCCGATATTCGAATTGATTTCATGTCGGTTGCGTAATTTTTTGACAGATTTAGTTTAAAAATCCGATTCCCAAATTCGTCCAATTGAAGTTCAAAAGTTTGTGTTTTTCTAGATGATGATTGGTTACTGCAAGATTTAAAACCCAAAATCATACAATTGAAGATCAAAATTGATTATTCTTGAAGATGACGATTTCTTGAGTGGAATATTTTTCAATTGGATTACAACATAATCAACAAAGATGTATTTGGTATTCAATATTTAATCACTATTTCTTATGTTCAGCGATCGAATCACTTCAAGGCTGGTACGATTTTAATTTCCAAGTATTTTAGTCCATCTCAGTATTAATGTTTTTGTTTATGTGAAAGGTTACAAAAAAATTGTATTCATATTGCATATTTGAACATTAGATTGGTTCTGTGTTTGTATTCATATCACCCGATTAAATTGGTTAAAACTGTATCTGCACCCATAACCGATTGAATCAGTTTTACAACCCTAAACCTACATATGCGTTGTCGTTCCAATCATCTGCTTCATTTACAACCATAAATCACCATCTATTAAATAAATAGATGTACTTATCAGATCCTAAATCACCATCTATAAGATAAGCATCTGCTTCATTTACAACCCTAAATCACCATCTATGAGATACGCATCACGTACAGGGGTTCTCCAGTCAATTGTCATGTTGATTATAAGTAAATGTTATGTAAGTGCTTACTTCGATTATTGTTCTTTACCTGTACGATTTTTGTTCGATTATTGTTTCTTACCTGTAATGTTGAACTGAAAGTTCTTTTGGAGATCGGGATCGGATTAGTAATTTTTTCTTACTGCCTTAAATACAGATTTGAGGTATGTTCTTATGATTACATTTTATTGGTTTTTAGTTTTGTGTTATCAAAGCGATAATCTTATTTAATGATTCGAATATCCAAGTAGCCTTATATTCTTATTGATGATTTTATTATGAACCTTTCAACCTGTATTTTCTATGATTTTAGCCGCAACTCTTGCTGCACAACCTACACGGTGAGTGTCGACAAGAGAAACCACCACCAGCACTGTGTTTTAAATTCATGTTGTTTTTGTGTTTGGTCAGTTTTGTGTATCAGTAAATATGTTTTCTGCCTCGATAAGATGGGTGGCTTTCCATTTAATTGCGTACAAGATCTAATACATATAAATTAGCTGGTGAGTTTTTGCTCTGAATAGGTAAACAAAAAGACAATGTATAAGGTTGAGAATGCCAAAAAGTAATTTTAGTTCATATGGTTAGTTCTTTTTTCGATGTCTTTTGGTTGTTTCTCAAACACTTGTGAATTTGTGGATTCACTTTTATTGTGCTGTTTAACTGCTATGTTCCTTAACTCTATGTAACCGTTATTTCTGAATATGCAGACTGCATTGAATGTTATGTTAGTTAAATGTTCTGTTAGAAACGTTTTGTGGTTCTTTTGGGTCTTCGCTTCTTTAGATATGCAGAAGATTGAGGTTGTTGCTTTGTATTCTTTTGATTATTATGTTGACAGATTAGAGTTGCGGCCCGTTTCAAGTACACACATTTAACTACGACATTGGACATGTGAGTTGACATATTGGACTGAAACTGGTGATAGTTGCCAAGCAATTTTGAAATGGCGATTGGAAACAAACTTGGTGGGATCACTGCAGTTGCGAATCTGGATAGGCAGTTTTATGGGTTGCCATATCGTCTTACAGGTATATGTTATCATTATACATGTTATATTGATAACGCCTACTACTATATTATTTCAAAAAATATATATATAATTATAAATTATAATTATTTGTGCAGTCCTCCATGTTAGGTACCTACTTAGCCATAGTACAAGGGTGTTGCTCTAACAGTTGGTGCTTCTACTTATGGTTCACCGGTTTTTGTTAGGTCATTTTCTTAATTTTTTTTCTCTTATCCTTTAAAAAAATTCAAAGTAACAGTTAGGGACAAATGTGCTTCTACAGTGTGGTGTGATACTTCATCGTGAAGACAAGCTAGAAGGTTCATCGATATCAATGTCAATATAAGTTTGGTGGGAGTGAAGATCATTTTATTTTCTCATCTTTCCCATTATACAAGCAAGATTGATAATGACAGCTTAAAAATTGGGATTACAAGGGGTTCATTCCTGGCTCTAAGAGAAGAAACTTGAGGTAGTAATATAATATGTTATTGTGCTTATATAGTATAGTCAAGATGGGCGGGTTAGATAACAAGCTAAAGAGGTTTTATCATGTTTTTCATGATTATTATCATTCGATTCATAATTTTCCACTGGTGATATGATATGCAAAATTCCACCAACTATGGATTAGATGCGCGGGTTAGATGATAAGGTTATCCACCTTCATGTGCTCTAACTTTTATGTGTTTATTTTATTTTATTTTTTTTTGAATTGCAAGGATGCAACTATTTCAATTTTTCAGTGTTGAAACTTTGTAGACACTAACAAACAACTATTTGTCATAAAAAAACAGAGAGCTTTACCATTAGATATGTTGCTTTCACTAATGTGGATAGAGTGCAACAAGGCTCACTATCAGAAATATTGGTTTTCGTCTCATGTAAGTTATTGCTATTATCTACTTTCGTTTTAACACTTCAAATGGTTGCTACATGCACAAAATGGCTCAAGTTTTTGTTGTCAAACTTTTGTAACAAATTCATGTTATATATTTAAAAAATAATAATCATGAACTCATGTTTTGTTATCAACCTTGTGTAATAGATCAATAGTTGGTCATGTTATGTTAAGGTTGAAAAAATATACAACACTAAGAGACAATACTCCTGCTTTGAATACTTAATTCAAAATATGAAAACTTAATTCAACTTTTGACGATCCATTGTTGTCATAGTTGGATCATATTATGTTGAAACAATAATATTACAATACATTGGTGACTGTGGCTCTACATAATTTATAGACAACATCCTGTACATATTCTTTAGAATTAAATATAAAAAAAGAGTAAACGTGCGTCGAGTTTGAAATCCTACTTGAAGCAATGGGGATTGTCATGCTTTTTTATGTGTTACTTTTTTACCAACGGAGTCTATTATATTAGAGCTGGAAAGACGGGCGACTTGGGCGGGCTTGAAGGGTATTAGGTAAGGGTCAAAATGGGTTATGGGTTGTGTTTGTTTTTTCGAGTCTTAATTCATGTTAGAACACTTAGAGTTGAGTATAGAGAGACAAAGGTGTTAGCTTAGAGAGATAGAGAGAGTTATCGGAGAATCGGTTCTTTCATTAAGCACAAATGGTTACAAGACAAATGGCAAAAGTTACAATATATATATATATATATATATATATATATATATATATATATATATATATATATATATATATATATATATATATATATAATGACTTTGAGTATTTATAGTACCACACTTAACCCTTACAGGTTTGCAAAACTTATTTAATTGAGATAATCACAAACAATGTGTTAACTGGTTTTTAAACATGCGTCCATCACACGGGCTCATTTGACATTAATCCTAAAGCTATATGCTACAGTTTTTTGGTAATTGTTTCCAGCTATATATGACATAATATTTACGAGTAATAATTAACAAGTTATGGATGTTTACTCAGTTGCAATGGCTTTTGCTTAAATTAGTGTAATTGATTTTTCTTTGCAAACTAACCAAAAGTCCATATTGTTGTGTAAGCACCATGATACTAAGTCACTTATGTTTATTGACTCTATCAATGTAATGTCTCAGGTGTTTAAATGGGTCAAAAACCTATGATGAAGAAGACATGGACAATTTACAAGACCGACTTACAATTCTCACCGTAACGAGTCATGTTGATCATCGAAAAGTATGTGTTATTTCCGAGATGTACAGAGTATATGATTACAACAATAATAGATTGGGATTTATTTGCTTTTGTATTTTTATGTTGATTAAAATCGAGGGTAAAATTGTTGATATTTGATAAATGGTGTGTATGAATTGATTTGGGAAAATCAACTCACTTTTATAAATGACCATCTTTAAAATCAATTAGGAAATGACATCACTCTTCATGAAATGATGTAACCATTCATGGTTACCTTTCATCAAACGATATAATTTTCAAGACCTTATTGAATTAACTCGAACGAGCGTGCACTCTGCACTCTCCAAACTCGTCAATGAGCTTAATTCGATAAGCCTTTGCTTTCTAGCAAATCTCAATTAACTAAAATGATTGTTGATAACACTAAAATCACCAACAAATCCCTCCCATTTTAGTGTAATCCTTGATTTACTAAAATAATTAAACAAACAGAACAAACCAATGCATAAATGAAAATGTTTCAAAAATTGAATTTTCACTTAGTATAATATTTACGAGAATTCGAGTATCAGGGTGTTTCAGAAATTGAACCCTTCCACTCATATGAAAACTATAAAATATTATACACATCAGTTTCTTACGTATCCCTAAGACAATCTTGACACTATTATAAGCCATGTGTCCCAATCCTTCAGTGAACATATTGGCAGCTAAGTCCAAAGCTCCATTGAAGGGGCAAAACTTCATGTTCACACAGGTAGTTCTTTTACATCTTGCACGCGCATTTGCAATTTTTCAAAAGAACTATTAAAAAGATAAACTTCAACCTAACTCCACTTACGGATCTAAACACATACTTTGGGATCTGTAAGATCCTGAATTTTGTGCATCAGAAAATGCTCCTGAAAGTGTCAGTAAATGCGTGCACCAGAAAGCGCCACCAAAAGTTAACCTAACACTTATGCATTTTCAGAATTTACATCAGAATCAGAATCTGTCAACCTCAGTCCCTGAACTTTTAAATTGAAGCTGGAAACGAAAAATGAAAATGAGCTGCTGCTATCGCGTTTTGGCTTGTTTTATCGCGTTTCATGGTGTCGCGAAACGCGTCAGAGTGCACCAGAACGCGACAGGTTGAAAACTATCATCCTGGTCACTTCATCGCATTTCATTTGAGTTTGTCGTGTTTGGAGTGTCGCGAAACACGACCAGGTGTCGCGAAACGCGACCAGGTCTCGCGAAACGCGACATTTGAGCAGATCTGATTATTTAACTCGTTTTCAAGGCCAAATTTGAGGGGCATTTGAGTCTTTTCACTTTTGGACGGGTTATAAGCTCCAAAACTGATCCAAACCTTATCTCTATCTCACCCTTCACACACACAAACCCTCTCATCTATTTTTAGAGAGAGAAACCCATTTGTAGAGAGAGGAAGCTTGATTTGGAGAAGAAGTGGAAATCTCGCCAAGGTGCTAGTGTTAAAGTTGTTCATCTCGTTCACGGCTACGTTTTGGTAGTATTGGTAAGTTCTAACTTCGAATTTAATTGTTAAGATTCTTGTTCATGTTTAGGGTTTGAGCTAGTTAGGGTTCTAAACCCCATTTCTCATGAAATTGGGGGGTTTTGTTGTATGTAATGTGTAAGTAAACCCGATTATTGTGGGTTTAGAGTTTGAGGACGAATTTGGAAGTATTTGTCATGGTTTGGGTGTTAAATCACTAGGTTGTAAGTTTGTTAGTGAATTTGGTGTTCTTAAGAACAAGTTACTAGTCAAAATGGGTGTTGACTTGGTTTGGTGTCAAAATGAGTTATGGGTCAAGATTTGATGAACCAAGCATATAAATATTTGATTTAGGAGTTAATTGGTGTTTTGGAAATATAATCACTAGACGTTAGTGATTATGGGTCGTTTTTATGACTTTGGTCAAAATGGGTAATTTGAATTGGGTCAAAATTGACGATGACACTAATTTGGATTAAATAGATGTTAAATGCTTTTGTTAAGTGTTAAATGATGTTTTTGGATGTAATTACTCGTGAGAAGTAATTTTAGGTTAAAGTGATATTTTAACATAAGTCAAACGTGGTCAAAAGCAATATGGGTCAATATTGCACGTGTTGGGGTTTTCGTGTAAATGACGTTTGAAATGATTACTACCTAAGTAGTAATTTAGTGTTAAGACCTAGTTGGTCTAATTGGTGTTAAGTATAATTTGGGCTAAGTTATACTTGTTTGAATGGGTCGGAATTACCACCCGTAGTGGTAATTGGTGAAATCCACTTTAGGTGACTAAATGGGCGGATTGTGGAGGTAGGTGTAAACCCTTGGTTAAGGGTGTTGGCGTCGAATTCTCTTGTAGAGAATGTATGTTGATTATGTGTATACCTATATGCGTATTATAGGTAAAAGCTTGCTCGGTTGCGTTTGGTGGAGATTCCGCGCATGGTTTGTAATGCTCGAGTTCACGAGGTGAGTGGAATAATTATGCGTGTATGTTTATAATGTATTTATTTGTGTAGCGTGAGGTGTGAAGTGTCGACGTGTTAAGACACCACATTTCACGTGACGAGTGAAGTGTCGACGTGTTAAGACACCACTCGGGGGTGAAGTGTCGACGTGTTAAGACACCACTCCGGGAAGTATGACGGGTGAAGTGTCGACGTGTTAAGACACCACTCGGGGGTGAAGTGTCGATGTGTTAAGACACCACTCCGGGAAGTATGACGGGTGAAGTGTCGACGTGTTAAGACACCACCCGTGGTGAAGTATCGACGTGTTAAGATGTCACCCGTGAGGTTAGTGTATGATGTGTTAAGTGCACTAATGGTTGTTACGAATACCGATGGTCTTTCGCGAGCACCATTCCCTTGTGCGATTGGTTATCGTGTACTCCAGCGTTTACTCCAAGATCGATTTACGATCAGGTTATCAACAGTTGAGGGTGAAGGAGAGCGATGTACTGAAGACTGTGTTCCAAACTCGTTATGGTCACTATGAGTTTCTGGTGATGCCATTCGGTTTAACCAACGGACCTGCCTTGTTTATGGATCTCATGAATCACGTATGCAATCCGTACCTGGACAAGTTCGTTATCGTCTTCATAGATGATATCCTCATCTATTCCAAAAGCGAAGAAGAACATGAGCAACATCTTCGACTCATGCTTGAACTCTTGAGACAAGAGCAACTCTATGCCAAATTCTCCAAGTGCGAATTTTGGTTGAAGGAAGTCCAATTTCTTGGTCATATCGTGAGCGATCAGGGTATCAAGGTTGATCTCGCAAAGATCGAAGCCATCAGCAAGTGGGAAACCCCCACTACTCCTACTCATATCTGCCAATTTTTAGGCCTCGCCAGTTACTATCATAGATTCATCGAAGGTTTCTCTTTGATTGTGCGTCCTTTGACTGCATTAACTCACAAGGGGAAGAAGTTCGTTTGGGAAACCGAGCAAGAGTCGGCATTCCAAACCCTGAAGCAGAAGTTAACCACCGCTCCTATTCTGTCCCTTCCCAAAGGCAGTGATGATTTCGTTGTGTATTGTGATGCCTCCCGACAAGGTTTTGGGTGTGTATTGATGCAACAGAAGAAGGTTATCGCTTACGCCTCTCGATAACTAAAGATTCACGAGCGAAACTACACTACTCACGATCTTGAGCTTGGAGCCATTGTCTTTGCACTCAAACTGTGGAGACACTATCTGTATGGAACCAAGAGTACTATCTTCACCGATCACAAGAGCCTCCAACACATATTCGATCAGAACTGAATATGAGACAGCGACGGTGGATCGAGACGTTGAACGACTACAATTTTGAACTTCGTTACCACCCTGGAAAGGCAAATGTTGTAGCCGATGCCTTGAGCCGAAAGGAAAGAAAGGTACCTCTTCGTGTTCGAGCCTTAAACGTCACCATTCATATAAATATCAATAGCTAAATCCGTGTAGCTCAAGAGGAAGCTCTCAAGGAGGAGAATATTGCTCAAGAGCACTTGAACATTCTCGTTTCTCGATTCGAGGTCAAGGAGACTGGACTCCGATATTGCCGAAAGAATATGGGTGTCTAGTTATGGGGATTTACGAAGCCTTATTCTAGATGAGTCCCACAAGTCAAGGTATTCGATTCATCCAGGGGCTGGTAAGATGTACCACGACCTCAAGGTTCAATATTGGTGGCCAACTTCAAGAAGGATGTTGCGACTTACGTCGGAAAGTGTTTGACTTGTTCTAAGATCAAAGCCGAACATCAGAGGCCATCCGGATTACTTCAGCAACCCGAAATCCCGCAATGAAAATGGGAAGGAATAACAATGGACTTCATTACGAAGCTACCAAAGACGTTAGGCGGATATGATAGCATCTGGGTTATCGTTGACCGTCTTACCAAATCTTCACACTTCCTAGCCATGAAGGAAACTGATACGATGGAGAAACTCGCGCAATTATACATAAATGAAGTTGTATCTCGACACGGTGTACCCTTATCGATTATTTCAGACCGAGATGCCCGTTTCGCTTCTAGATTTTGGCGTTCTTTACAAGAAGCTTTGGGAACACGTTTAGATATGAGTACTGCGTATCACCCGCAAACCGACGGACAGATCGAATGCACGGTTCAAACCCTGGAGGACATGTTGCGTGCTTTTGTAATTGATTTCGGAAAGGCTTGGGAGAAGCATTTGCCGCTAGCCGAATTCTCTTATAACAATAGCTATCAAGCGAGTATTAAGGCCGCACCTTTTGAAGCTTTGTATGGCTGAAGATGTCGTTCTCCTATCTGTTGGGCCGAAGTAGGTGAAAAGCAACTCACCGGACCCGAACTCGTCCATGAAACTACCGAGAAGATTGTCCAAATTCAAGCGAGGCTTAAGACGGCCCGCGATCGTCAAAAGAGCTATGCCGATCTTAAGCGTAAAGATCACAAATTTCAAGTAGGTGACCGAGTGATGTTGAAAGTCGCACCTTGGAAAGGTGTAATCCGTTTCGGAAAGCGTGGGAAGCTAAATCCGCGATATATTGGTCCTTTTGAAGTCTTGGAGCGTGTTGGATCCGTTGCTTGCCGTTTGGATCTTCCGACTCAGTTGAGTGCTGTTCATCCCACTTTTCACGTGTGGAATCTGAAGAAGTGTCTTGCTGAACCAGAACTTGTCATACCACTTGAGGAGCTTACGATTGATGACAAACTCCACTTCGTAGAAGAACCTGTTGAAATTATGGACCGTGAGGTCAAAACCTTGACACGCAACAAGATTCCAATTGTTCGAGTTCGTTGGAATGCTAAATGAGGACCTGAGTTTACTTGGGAACGAGAGGATCAGATGATGCAGAAGTATCCATACCTCTTCACAACTCTACCGTCTACCTCAGCTTAAAATTTCGGGACGAAATTTTCATTAACAGGTGGGTAATGTAACGACCCGACTTTTTCGACTTGCTTTTGTGCTTGTTACTTCCTGTGAAACTGCGTATTTGTGCGTACTGAGCTATATTATATTCTGGGATCTTATTTCATGATTAATTACCTTCGTTAATACCATACAACGTGCCATTAAGTACTTAGTTACTTAACTTGATCCCCGAATGCTTTTATGACCGTTAGTGTCACTTGACGTTTAAAACGAGCTATGTATTTTGATACACGTTTGACTTTGGTCATAATTGGAATATTATGACTACGTAATACTAATTGTTATTTTCTAATAACAATTACTTGGGCTTTTGGTTGCTTAATTACGCTTAGTAATTTATTTATGCTCACTAGTTAGTCTTGTTGGACTTTCTACCTTGTTGGACTTTAGCCCACCCTACTCTAGCTAATGGACTATTTAATTAGCCCAATTTTAATAAGTTTATGACCCATATAAATATAAGACAAATGCCCATTTATTAGAGGGAACATACTAGCTTTTTTGTTAACCATAATCACAAATGTTGCATGAGATCCCAACATAAGCCCCAACTTTAGACAACTTTAATACCCCGTTAAAATGTGGCATTGACGTGTTGTATTACCAGAGGTTAAAGTCTGATCGATGCAAGCTATATGCAACGTTTTAAAAACAATGGTGACATTTTATTCAAAAACCAAACGTTTACAATACTTAAATAAAAACCAACCAAGTACTAATCAAAACCAAACATATTTAAAATGAAAAGACATAATGCCACTATTAAAGTTTAAACAAATCTTCACTCCAAATGCATGACCTCTACTGCCTTACTAGCTAGAGCGGAAGCATTCCCTAATTACCTGAGAATAAACATGTAAAAATGTCAACACAAAGGTTGAGTGAATCATAGGTTTAAGTAGTATAAAGTGTAGAGTATAGACCACAAGATTTCGTTTGCATGCTCGCAAGCACCTTAAAAATTTAAAAAGATTCTATAAGTTTGAGCACCCGGTAACTAAGCCTTAACGCATGTTTAAAGTACCCCTGTTTTTAAATACACTTAACCAATGTGTACTACCTCAAATAGTATACGCTCGTTAAGTTTAGGTTAGTTTCTAACCCGGACGGACGGGGATGTCAAGCCTTATGGATCCATATACACCTATTCGCGCCCACCAGTTCCTAAACTGGTAGTTACTAGTTACCAAAGCTAAGGGATTTTCGGTTATAACTCAGCATAGAATGTAAGTTTAGTACTTGTGTCTACTTGTAAAACAGAAAAAGACATGTACTCTCACCCCGAAAACAGTTTATAAAACAGTTAAAAAGTTGGGGCTATGACTCACTTTATGAGCACAGTAAACACTATGGTAGTAAATAGCAGCGGTAGTCCAAAGTTGTCAACCTATCATCATTAGGTTTAAGTTAGTTGGATCATCGTGGTCATCATCATCATCGTTATCTTTATAGTTATGTGTTTAATATATATGTTCATATTTATTACCGATGTTTCTTTCTAAAGTTTTCAATGTTAACTACTCCCACAGTTTAGATGTTGCATAACTCAAACGATCCTTGTTGCTATCAAGTAAGTCAATGGACAGCCAGATGTAACCGGGGGCCAGGACTCTTGATCCGACTTTAAGTCGTGACATTCGAGATCCACAACCTTATCCCAAACTAGCAACCTAGACACCATCCATGATCGTAAGTAGCGGTGAGTCTCGTGAAATGTGATTTTTAATTCCACGTATGTTCTATTGAGTATAGGAATACATCACTTGTTTATTTCCATTTTCGATATATATTATATTACCCTTTAATAATATTTAAGTCACATTATAATTTCTTTATATTATTTCTTTTCATATATATATATATATATATACACACACACGTACACATATACTTCTAATTATGTAGTACGTATATGTGTATCTACATCTATACATGCGTGCACTCATGTATACATGTATATCTACATATACGCATAAACATAATCTTTCATATATATCTATATGTTTCATATATACACAATATCATATCCATATTAGGGTTTTACAAATCAAATATTTTCTAATTATAATACACCATTTAAATATCAAAATCTTTTTTAGAGTTTTAAGATCAAACATCACATTCTCTAGTGATTACTTATGTAAATTTTGAGTAATTGCGAATCAGAAACGTAAAAATTGTTTCAAATAGAACATTTAATTTGAAAGTGAATTTGTTATAAATTTTGTAACTTGTTATATAGTTCAGGGACTAAAGTCATTAATGCCTTAAACTTTATCCTTTTCTTTCTTTTGTTTCCCTTCTTTTTTTTTTTTCTCATACGTACATTACAACAAGAGTACTTGTATATTTATATTTTAATTATTCTAGGGGTAGTTTTTAAATATAGTTTTAGTTTAGGGGTTAAAATTAAATAAAAATTTAAGAATCATCTTCCTTCTTAAATCTCGAACGAATTTGGAACAGAGCAAGTCAAATTTTATTTTAAAGCTTTCATTCACAGACATTATTTTTTTATAATTATGATTCAGATTAGTTTTTTTTTTTTTTTTAAATCATAATCCTTTAACAGGCTTCTTTCATAATCATAGTATATATACCATAAAATACTTAAAGAATAAATTAAAAAGTTTAGATTGTGGGTTATACCTTTGGATAAAAGGAATGAAAAAGAAGAGTGGTGATCGGGTGTGGTGTTCGGCAACAGCAGCAACAGATCAACGATTCGTTTGGGTGTTGGTGATCGACAAAAAGAAAATCGATGGTGTAGGTTTGTTGGTGGTCAACGAAAACAACAGAGAAGATGGAGATCGGCCAAAAAAAAATTATGAAACCAATGGTTTGGTTAAGCTCTATTTATAGAGTATGAGATTACAATTAGAGTGTGATTCAAATACTTCAAAGTTAGGATATAATTTAAATGGGTTTGAGATAAAGTTTGATTTAAAATCAAATTGGTTAAAGATAGAGTTTGTATTTGATTAAGGATAGGAACTTGAGGAAAAAGCCACAAAAAAATTTGGATAAATTTTATCATCTATATATATATATATAAATTTTTTAATTTGAAGATAGATATATGCAGGAGAAACAATTGAGGATGAAAGGTTTGGTTGGTGACCCCACTTGTACTTGTTGATGCACATACACGTTTTTTTTTTTTTTTTTTTGTACAGCTTTCCAAAATTAATATGTAGATGCATGAGTCACTAGACTACATTTTGACAAATTATGGAGTATTATTGTTATCACTCCGTATTATTATTATTTTAGCAAAATTTATATATATATATATATATATATATATATATATATATATATATATATATATATATATATATATATATATATATATATATATATATATATATATGTATATATATATATATATATTTTCGGTTTATATATATATTTATTATATATATATTTTAATTTTTATCATTTTAATTAATGTGCATCTTAGTCCCCGCACATTTTATTCGCGTTAGTCCTTCGTTAAATTTTTATTGATGATGACGAGCCATGATCGTTAGTTTAGGTAACCTCGTTACCCATTTCGTTACTTTCAGTGGTTTCGGTTTTCTAACCAAGTTCATTTATTTTAGACCACCTAAGTTTCAAGTTCGTTTGTATAAAAATGATCGAAAAAGTTGGGGTGTTATTGTACCTACCCGTTATTAGAAATTTCGTCCCGAAATTTGGTCGTTGCCGTCATCTGGCGTTTCGTTTGCAAATAAAAGAGGATATTTCTCTCTCATGTGATCTTCACGTTCCTACGTGGTCTCAGGTCCTTGAAGTACGTTCCACTGAACTTTGACGATTCGTATTCTACTTTGACGAAGTCCTTTGACGTTTCGGTCAATGATTTCCGCAGGTTTTTCAATAAAGTTCAGTTTGTCGTCAACTTGAATTTCATCAAGTGGGATGATAAGGTCCTCCTTCACTAGGCACTTTTTCAAATTCGACACATGAAACGTATCGTGTATTCCAGCGAGTTGTTGAGGTAATTCTAGTCGATAGGCCACTGGCCCAATACGTTCGATGATCTTGAAAGGCCCCACATATCTTGGGCTCAGCTTTCCTCGTTTGCCAAAGCGTATCACACCTTTCCACGGTGACACCTTTAGCAGGACCATGTCGTTTTCTTGGAATTCTAACGGTTTTCTTCTGACATCAGCATAACTCTTTTGACGACTTCGGGCCGTCTTTAGCCTTTGCTTAATCTTTACAATGTGTTCGGTCGTCTCGTGGATGATCTCGGGACCAGTCAACTGTCGGTCACCCACTTCATTCCAACAGATTAGTGATCTACATTTTCGCCCATAGAGTGCCTCGAACAGTGCAGCTTGGATACTTGAATGGTAGCTGTTATTATATGAAAACTCGGCTAATGGCAGGAATCGGTCCCATCCTTTTCCAAAATCAATAACACAGGCTCGTAACATATCTTCGAGCGTTTGAATCGTTCTCTCGCTTTGTCCATCTGTTTGAGGATGGTAAGCGGTACTCGTGTCTAACTGCGTCCCCAAAGCTTCTTGTAATGATTTCCAGAACCTAGAAGTAAAACGGCTATCTCGATCCGAAATAATAGAAACAGGCACACCATGCCTTGAAACAACTTCCTTCAAATACAACTGAGCAAGCTTTTCCATCTTGTTAGTTTCCTTCATCGGTAAAAAGTGAGCTGATTTGGTGAGACGGTCAACAATCACCCAAATTGTATCATAACCATTCGCGGTCTTAGGCAACTTGGTAATAAAATCCATGGTAATCCGTTCCCACTTCCACTCGGGAATCTCAGGCTGTTGCAGTAGTCCAGAAGATTTCTGGTGTTCAGCTTTAACCTTAGAGCAAGTCAAGCACATGCCTACATATGTGGCAACATCCGCTTTCATTCCAGGCCACCAATATAACATTTTTAAATCATGATACATCTTGTTGGCGCCTGGGTGAATCGAATACCTTGTCTTATGTGCCTCATCAAGCACTTTCTTTCTTACTTCTCCAACTCTTGGGACCCAAATTCTTCTGGCAAAATAACGAGTTCCATCTCCTTTAATTTGGAACTGCTTGTCTAAACCTCTAAGAGATTCTTCCTTCTTATTTTCTTCTTTAAGCACTTCAAGTTGGGCATCTCGAATTTGTGTAGTCAAATTGGTATGGACAATCAGATTTAAGGCTCTAACTCGTAAAGGTTTAACCCTTTCTTTTCGGCTTAGGGCGTCAGCCACTACATTTGCTTTACCAGGGTGATATCGGATGTCGCAATCGTAATCATTTAATAACTCAACCCAGCGTCGTTGCCTCATGTTGAGTTGTTTTTGGTTCAGAATATGCTGCAAACTCTTATGATCAGTAAAGATGGTACACTTGGTTCCATAAAGATAGTGTCTCCACATTTTGAGTACGAAGACCACAGCACCAAGTTCTAAATCATGTGTGGTGTAGTTTTGTTCGTGGATCTTTAGTTGACGGGAGGCGTAAGCAATGACCTTTTGCCGTTGCATCAAGACACAACCAAAACCTTGGTGAGAAGCGTCACAGTATACGACAAAGTCATCGTTTCCTTCGGGTAGGGACAGGATAAGAGCAGATGTTAACTTCTGTTTCAGAAGTTGGAAAGCAGCTTCATGCACATCGGACCACTCATATTTCTTGCCCTTATGAGTCAAGGCAGTCAATGGTCGTGCAATTTTTGAGAACCCTTCAATGAATCTCCTTTAATAGCCAGCAAGACCTAAGAATTGTCGCACTTGGGCTGGCGTCTTAGGTGCTTCCCAGTTTCTAATAGATTCAATCTTCGTTGGATCCACTTGTATCCCTTGGCTACTAACCACGTGACCAAGGAATTGTACCTTCGATAGCCAAAACTCGCACTTTGAAAACTTTGCGTACAATTGTTCCTTCTCGAGTAGTTCCAATAATAATCTCAGATGTTGCTTATGTTCCTCTTTACTCTTCGAGTATACCAAGATGTCATCGATGAACACGATTACAAACTTGTCCAGATAGGGCTTGCATACACGATTCATAAGGTCCATGAATACTGCAGGTGCATTTGTTAACCCGAATGGCATCACTAGGAATTCGTAATGGCCATAGCGAGTTCTAAACGCTGTCTTGGAGATATCTTCACTCTTCACCCTCAATTAGTGATAACCAGATCTCAAATCTATCTTAGAGTATACGGATGACCCTTGTAGTTGGTCGAATAGATCATCGATTCTCGGTAGTGGATACCTGTTCTTGATAGTTAACTTATTCAGCTCGCAATAGTCGATACACATTCGCAGGGATCCATCCTTCTTCTTGACAAAGAGAATGGGGGCTCCTCACGGAGATGAGCTTGGTCGAATGAAACCTCTATCCAACAATTCTTGCAATTGGTTGGACAACTCTTTTAGTTCTGATGGTGCCAATCTATATGGTGATGGTGCAACTGGTGCAGCTCCGGATACGAGATCTATATGGAATTCTACCAATCTACGAGGAGGAAGACCAGGTAGTTCTTCGGGAAAGACATTTGGGAATTCTCTAACGATCGGTACATCTTCAATTCGCCTTTCTTCAGTTTCAATCTTTTTCACATGTGCTAGGATTGCTTGATAGCCTTTCCTCAGATACTTTTGTGCCTTCATGCACGAAATCAGGTTAAGTTTTACGCCAGTTTTATCTCCATAAACCATCAAATTCTCCCCATTATCAAGGGGTATACGAATCGCCTTCTCGAAACACATGACTTCGGCTCTATTCTTAGACAACCAGTCCATTCCTATTACTACGTCAAAGCTTCCTATTTCAATAGGCATTAGGTCCACCAAAAATGGTTTTCCTTCTAAAACTAAGGTACAGTCTTTGTTGATTTTATTAGCCTTCATAAGTTTACCGTTCACCAGTTCAATACAGTACTTAGTGTCTATGGGTACATGAGTTTTATCAAGCATGCAACTAGATTCTATGGATACGAAACTTCTATTTGCACCACAATCAAACAGTACTGAAACAATGTGATTGTTTAGAAGAAACGTACCAGAAAGCAAGTCGGGGTCCTCACTAGCCTCGTGAGCATTGATATTAAATGCTCTTCCTCTTCCTTTCTCTGGTCCTTTCTTGTTTTGACACTCATTCTTAAAATGCCCCTTCTGACCGCACTCATAACACGTCTTCACAGTACTAGTATTAGCAGCAGGAGGATTTGCAGTACCAGTAGTCTTTGTCCAAAAGTTCTTGGTCATGTGCCCTATTTTCTTGCAATTCCCACAAGTCACAGTGCATCTTCCTTCATGATGTCTCTCACACCTTGAACAATATAGAGCTTTTCCTTGATACCCTTTTCCAGAAACTTCCTGCTTTTTGGATGACTGGGAGTTAGAATTTCCAGTCCACTTCCTCTTATTATCCCCAGACTTCACCTCAGCAGCAGTCCGTTGAGTAATTTGATCCATGAGATCATTTGCCATATTAATGGTCTCTTGCAAAGTTTGGGGTTTAGAAGCATGAACACTAGCTTGAATATTTTCAGAGAGACCCTTAACATAGCGGTCGATTTTCTTCCTTTCAGTTGGGACCATACCCGGACACAGCAGAATCAATTCCAAATAGCGGTTAGTGTAAGTAGCAAGATCAGTCCCAACAACCTTTAAATCCCATAACTCAGCCTCCATCTTCTTAACTTCATTATCGGGACAATACTCAGCAGTCATACGGGTTTTGATGTCTTCCCAAGGGATGGCATGAGCAGCCTCAAGACCCATAGGTCGAGCAATAGAATTCCACCAGGTCAAAAATTTACCTTCTAGTGTGGAAGTAGCAAACTTTACCCAGTTAGCTTGAGCACAGTTACTAATACTAAACACCGACTCCATCTTCTCAATCCAATGGGTTAGACCCACTGGTCCTTCAGTGCCTTTGAATGGTAGTGGCTTACAAGCCATAAACTCCTTGTAAGTGCAGTTTTGTCTCGTGTTCGAGCCTCCAGGCATATTAGCCAATGCAGCGGAGACACCTTCATTGATAAGTGCTCAGAGTTCTTTAGGACTGTAAGTTCGTCTTCCAGACATTGTTCTTCAAACAATAAATACATAGTTAGCATCCTTAGATATGTATGCATATTATCAAATAGTCGGGGTAAATTCTCCATTCGGAGGAGGTCATAGTAGCTCGGTGAATGGTTAGAACTTTCGTCCTCGGAGTCGGAGAGGATGATGGGGTTAGCTTTTTAACTAAAAGAAAACGAGTAAATATAGAGTAACAAGTAAGTAAGGCAACTTATAATCGTCTAGTTATAGATTAGGCTTATTAATGTATCCTATAGGCAGACACACTAATGCATCCTAATTCCCTATAACCAGAGCTCTGATACCAACTTTAATACCCCGTCAAAATGTGGCATTGACGTGCTGTATTACCAGAGGTCAAAGTCTGATCGATGCAAGCTATATGCAACGTTTTAAAAACAATGGTGACATTTTATTCAAAAACCAAACGTTTACAATACTTAAAGAAAAACCAACCAAGTACTAATCAAAACCAAACGTATTTAAAATGAAAAGACATAATGCCACTATTAAAGTTTAAACAAATCTTCATTCCAAATGCATGACCTCTACTGCCTTACTAGCTAGAGCGGAAGCATTCCCTAATTACCTGAGAATAAACATGTAAAAACGTCAACACAAAGGTTGAGTGAATCATAGGTTTAAGTAGTATAAAGTGTAGAGTATAGACCACAAGATTTCGTTTGCATGCTCGCAAGCACCTTAAAAATTTAAAAAGATTCTATAAGTTTGAGCACCCGGTAACTAAGCCTTAACGCATGTTTAAAGTACCCCTATTTTTAAATACACTTAACCAATGTGTACTACCTCAAATAGTATACGCCCGTTAAGTTTAGGTTAGTTTCTAACCCGGACGGACGGGGATGTCAAGCCCTATGAATCCATATACACCTATTCGCGCCCACCAGTTCCTATAACTACTAAAGCTAAGGGATTTTCGGATATAACTCAGCATAGAATGTAAGTTTAGTACTTGTGTCTACTTGTAAAACAGAAAAATACATGTATTCTCACCCCGAAAACAGTTTATAAAACAGTTAAAAAGTTGGGGCTATGACTCACCTTATGAGCACAGTAAACAGTATGGTAGTAAATAGCAGCGGTAGTCCAAAGTTGTCAACCTATCATCATTAGGTTTAAGTTAGTTGGATCATCATGGTCATCATCATCATCGTTATCTTTATAGTTATGTGTTTAATATATATGTTCATATTTATTACCGATGTTTCTTTCTAAAGTTTTCAATGTTAACTACTCCCACAGTTTAGATGTTGCATAACTCAAACGATCCTTGTTGCTATCAAGTAAGTCAATGGACAGCCAGATGTAACCGGGGGCCAGGACTCTTGATCTGACTTTAAGTCGTGACATTCGAGATCCACAACCTTATCCCAAACTGGCAACCTAGACACCATCCATGACCGTAAGTAGCGGTGAGTCTCGTGAAATGTGTTTTTTAATTCCACGTATGTTCTATTGAGTATAGGAATACATCACTTGTTTATTTCCGTTTTCGATATATATTATATTACCCTTTAATAATATTTAAGTCACATTATAATTTCTTTATATTATTTCTTTTCACATATATATATTTACACACATACACATATACTTCTAATTATGTAGTACATATATGTGTATCTACATCTATACATGCGTGCACTCATGTATACATGTATATCTACATATACGCATAAACATAATCTTTCATATATATATCTATATGCTTCATATATACACAATATCATATCCATATTAGGGTTTTACAAATCAAATATTTTCTAATTATAATACACCATTTAAATATCAAAATCTTTTTTAGAGTTTTAAGATCAAACATCACATTCTCTAGTGATTACTTATGTAAATTTTGAGTAATTGCGAATCAGAAACGTAAAAATTGTTTCAAATAGAACATTTAATTTGAAAGTGAATTTGTTATAAATTTTGTAACTTGTTATATAGTTCAGGGACTAAAGTCATTAATGCCTTAAACTTTATCCTTTTCTTTCTTTTGTTTCCCTTTTTTTTTTCTTCTCATTCGTACATTACAACAAGAGTACTTGTATATTTATATTTTAATTATTCTAGGGGTAGTTTTTAAATATAGTTTTAGTTTAGGGGTTAAAATAAAATAAAAATTTAAGAATCATCTTCCTTCTTAAATCTCGAACGAATTTGGAACAGAGCAAGTCAAATTTTATTTTAAAGCTTTCATTCACAGACATTATTTTTTTATAATTATGATTCAGATTAGTTTTTTTTTTTTTAATCATAATCCTTTAACAGGTTTCTTTCATAATCATAGTATATATACCATAAAATACTTAAAGAATACATTAAAAAGTTTAGATTGTGGGTTATACCTTTGGATAAAAGGAATGAAAAAGAAGAGTGGTGATCGGGTGTGGTGTTCGGCAATAGCAGCAGCAGATCAACGATTCGTTTGGGTGTTGGTGATCGACAAAAAGAAAATCGATGGTGTAGGTTTGTTGGTGGTCAACGAAAACAACAGAGAAGATGGAGATCGGCCAAAAAAAAAAAATTATGAAACCAATGGTTGGGTTAAGCTCTATTTATAGAGTATGAGATTACAATTAGAGTGTGATTCAAATACTTCAAAGTTAGGATATAATTTAAATGGGTTTGAGATAAAGTTTGATTTAAAATCAAATTGGTTAAAGATAAGTTTGTATTTGATTAAGGATAGAAACTTGAGGAAAAAGCCACAAAAAAAATTTGGATAAATTTTATCATCTATATATATATAAATTTTTTAATTTGAAGATAGATATATGCAGGAGAAACAATTGAGGATGAAAGGTTTGGTTGGTGACCCCACTTGTACTTGTTGATGCATATACACGTTTTTTTTTTTTTTTTTTGTACAGCATTCCAAAATTAATATGTAGATGAATGAGTCACTAGACTACATTTTGACAAATCATGGAGTATTATTGTTATCACTCCGTATTATTATTATTTTAGCAAAATTTATATATATATATATATATATATATATATATATATATATATATATATATATATATATATATATATATATATATATATATATATATATATATATATTTTTAGGTTTATATATATATTTATTATATATATTTTTTAATTTTTATCATTTTAATTAATGTGCATCTTAGTCCCCGCACATTTTATTCGCGTTAGTCCTTCGTTAAATTTTTATTGATGATGACGAGCCATGATCGTTAGTTTAGGTAACCTCGTTACCCATTTCGTAACTTTCAGTGGTTTCGGTTTTCTAACCAAGTTCATTTATTTTGCACCACCTAAGTTTTAAGTTCGTTTGTATAAAAATGATCGAAAAAGTTGGGGTGTTATAACAACCATTAACCAAAAAGAAAAAGTTTGTACCCCTTGTCCCCCCTGGCCGACGGTCACCACCACCATGCCACCCCATCACCTCCTATAAATACCATGCTAATTCCTCACATTTCACACTTGATCTCATTCACAAATTACACACACTTACTCTCTAATTCTCTTTCTAGTCTTTCTTACTCTAAAAAGTGTAAGTTTTAAATTTTCTTCTTCTTCTTCTTCTTCTTAATGTCGACATCATCATCATCATTAAAGGATCTAGCTTTTTATCTTTTTGATCTTGTTATATCTTGTAGATTCAAACTTGGGTTTGAATCCTTCAAGAACATGAAAGATTCAAGTTTTCTAGCTTTGAATCTTCATTTACTTGTTAGATCTAGGTTTTCTAGCTTATGATTTCTTTATTTTGTTATAAAGATCAAATCTTGTGTTTATGATCTTCAAGAACATTAAAGATCCAAGCTTTTTAGCTTAGAGTTTCATTATTTTGTTAAAGATCTTAGCTTTTTAGCTTATGGTCTCATTACTTTCATTAGATCTTAGCTTTCTAGCTTATGGTCTCATTAATCTTGTAAAGATCCAAGCTTTCTAGCTTAGGGTTTTCTTAATACTTGAGATCTAAGTTATTATTGTAGATCTCACTTACTTGGAATATTTTTGTGATTGTTGTGATGATAAAGATCAAGTCTTCATCATCTCATATGATGAAGATGCATAAACTTGTGTAAAAAGGACAAATGTTGAAGCTTTATTGGGTTTATGCAATAAAGAGGCAATCTTGATGTTCAAAACTTGTAGAATGTTAGCTTTTACTCTTAGTTGTGCGTTGATGGTTGAATCTTGGTCAAAGTGATGCTAAAACATCAAAGAGTTGTACACTTGAAGCTTACACGCATCAAGGATGAGAACCGTGATTAGCATCAAGCACAAAGAAATCCACCGGAGCATTTGTTTGCTGTTTTTGGGGTTTGATCAGACTCCTGGACTTCTATAAAATTGATTTTCAGATAGTTCGTTTCGAGTAGATGACTTTTCATTTAGGCCTCGCCTAAATCCGATATACGGTTTAGGATTTATAGCCTTCCGAAAGTCACTACGCCTTTGTAACGACGTGCTGACAATGTCACTAGCTATACGCAAAACGGACGCTTTTTAAAAAACGCTAAATATTTGGTGTACTTTTCATACGCGTTAATTCTCCGTTAAATTTTTAAAAGTCGACAACTACATAGCGAAACGCGGAGATGCACATATATTGTTAATTTTAATTAACATTTAAATCTTTCACGGGTTATACCTTTTAGTTCGACCCGAGTTGCGCTTCAACAACATCATCGTTAGCCACAAAAATTTTTTACTAACTAAACGTAATAAAATACATTAAAAACTGAACCCCCGGCGTGAAGCGAGGGTTCGAACACTAGTTTTAAATCAATACTATACTTGTTCAACTATCAAGCAACATGGGAACTAACTCCATATTACAATTGTGAAAAATATATATCAAATATTCAAATAATTTGTCTGGCTCCAGGCACCTCATGTTAACGAACACAAACCATACCCGTTTGTATATACAATATCACTCTCATGCTTAGATCAATACCGGAGTAACCGACAAAAACTAATTTTTACCCTTTTTGTCAAAAGTATGATATGACCATACAATATTTGTTAAGATAAAAGGTGCCAAATCGTCTCGTTTTTTTCCAAAAGGTAGAAATGGTTCACGTTTAAAATTGTACTGAAATAATCTATATTCCAAAACATATAACGTTGAGTAATGAAATCATCAAACTTGATTACTTGAAACTGAACATATTACGCAACTGCCATGATATAATTCGCTATATGGATGCAGACTTATATATATATATATATATATATATATATATATATATATATATATATATATATATATATATATATATATATATATATATATATATATATATAAGGTTGCAAAAGACGTGAGACGGGGTCGAGACGGTCGGGTCCTAAAAAGGTCGAGACGGGGGTCGAGACGAACGTTGACCAAAGTTGATTTTTAAATATATAAGTATAAAAATGCATATATGTATACATATTTTAAAGCTAAAAACTTTAATTAATTAATTTGTACCCATAATTGCTATCATCGTTAATTTAATACAAAAAATTCAAACTAAAATACGATATATTTTACCGATTTTACTGATTTTCTGGCTTTTCTGAATTTTGATCGACTTTGACCCAATTTTTTTCAACTTTGACCCGAATTTTGACGGTTGACTGTCATATTAGACGGTTTTCTTCGAGACGGGACGGACTAGTCACCAAACCGTCGAGACGGGCATCGAGACGGCTCGAGACGGGGTGTTTTGCAACAGTGTGTGTGTGTATATATATATATATATATATATATATATTGTGACGACCCGAAAATTTCCGAACAAATTTAAACTTTTATCTTTATATTATTCCGACACGATAAACAAAGTTTGTTAAGTTAAATCTCAAGGATTTTAAACTATGTTCATACATTCATTTAACCGCGACCAAATTCCAATGATTCACGAACCATTAAATGAACATATATGATTAGGTATGTATATGTGTATATATTATAACTTGAAAATATCAACAAAGTATTTAAACGAATAATACTTTACATGAGCGTATTTGTTTCAATATGATTAGCGATGGAATTAGAAGATAATATCAAATAATTGAATTATCAGATACATTAAATTATGATTACGAGTCTTTGTTGAGAGGTCCACATTGATTTGAGAAATCTTCCTATTTTAACAATATTCGAAAAATGGTAAAGTGATTTACAAGTAAGAACAAATATGTCAATTAACGATAACTGGACAAAGGTTAGTAAAGATTCCTGTTTAACTTTCAATGCATGCTTTACAATAATTACCTCGTGGAATAAGTCCAATTATTGATAAAAGTTTGCAATATTGAGTCTCAGAAAATTTTTGAACTGTTTACATGGATTCAGTTAACCTATGACTAATCTCGATGATTCACGAACCATTGTTTATAAATATGTGTATATATATAAATATGTGTATATATATATATTAACTTGAATTACTTTAATAAACTATTATATGTTTTTTGTTATTATAAATAAATATGTAAAATAAATATTTAGTAATGAAAACTCTTATTTTATTTTTATATATGTATATATATATATATATATATATATATATATATATATATATATATATATATATATATATATATATATATATATATATATTACTTGATATATATAATGTATAATTTAAATTTCTTTATTTCTAAATATATATTTAATATATATTTATTTACGTAATAAAAACTTGTAATTAAAATGTAATTATATATATATTATATTAGAATATATATAATTATATATTTTACGAACTTGATTTACATTATTTAGAAATACTCGTTTTATTTTTTTTAAAGGAGTTAATAACGAAAATTTATATATTTATAATTATAGGTTAATACATGATATATATATATATATATATATATATATATATATATATATATATATATATATATATATATACATAATTATTTAAGTAAATATTGTAATATAAATAAATTCTAAATATTATATGTAGAGAAGTTATAACAATTCTTTTTATGTAGAATAATTTAAGCATTAATATTAATTTGTTATATTATTATTATTATCATTATTATTATTGATATACTTATAGATTATGAATATTAATTAAATCTAATTTATAATTACAGAAAGTTACAAAATCTGTTTTCTATCACATTCAGTTTTTTTATTTTCTTCTGCTTTTTCCTATTTTCCCGTGATTAAATGTCGAACTAAATTTTCATTATACAACAATCGAGCTAATCATGTTGTTGAAAAAAATCATTCAATTCCCTATCATCATTATCGATTAACCACTAGTAACTGTCTTATATCTGTTGAATTAAACCGAAACAGATGAAAACATATGCATTGCTCTGTCATGACAGGTTTTTATGCCATAACTCAATTCCGAAACAATTAGCAAAATCCATAAATGCAGAAGTGTTCTAAATCACATTGTGATTGTTTCTTCAAATTCTCAAGTTTTAATTCGCTAAATCGAACTCGAATTTGAAGAGTCAAGTTTCAAAATTAAAAAGTCAACATTTCTTCTGGGATCGAATTCGAGTTAATTGTTACAAATAAAGTTCAATTGATTATTTCCGTGGTTTCTGAGAATGATTTACTACATAAGTCATGTAGTAATCATAATCCAAAAATGCCTAAATTTTTAAAACGATTTTGAGTTCTTCTTCTTCATTGTCGAGCAACTGTTGCTGCTATTTAAATTATTATTTTTTCTTTTTCTGTTAATCCATATTATCCTTAATCAATTGCTTCTGTTTCTGTGATGACCGGAAAATTTTGACTTATTTAAACCAATTCTCTATATGATTTAATATTTGTGTCATGATAAGCAATGCATTTTGACAAGTTTTATAACCTTTGTAAATGAGTTTTATATAACAGTTGATCACCCTGTTTGTCCGACTATTCACGAACGTCGTAACTTGTGATAATTATATAATTGTGTATATATATACGAAAACATGCGAATAATATTTATATACGAAATGATAAAAATTTACTATTGAATGATGCAGTTTCGAGTTAAAAAGTTTACGTATATAATCGTTTTATTTTTATGATGTATTTTTTTAGTTTTTAAAAAGACACGAATTTAAATCAAAGATGTACAAGTTGTAAAGCACAACGTACAACAACGTAACTTAAATAGTTGAATCGAAATTAATTCATTTACTATTTATATGAATAGTAAATGATACGAAATTAATTAATTTACTATTCACATGAAAGCGATATGATAGAAATTATTAATTATAAGTTACATAAAATACCCCTGAAGTATTTAATAAATACGAATTTTAAAATATTAAAATTCGTTAATTCGTTTGAATTAAACGAATTCAATAATTCACGGTGGCACAGAATGACCAGCAGACTAGTACGTACACTCTACATCGAACGTATATAGTAATTTTATAAATAAATGTACCTTTTTACAACTAATTTTATAAAGCTAAGACCAAAATAGATATATGTATTCAATTATAAAAAGTGGTATTCTTTTTATTTATACTTTTACCCGTCAATTATTAGCAACAGAGTACGAAATACCGGTCCGTGAAAACTGTTGGTAGAAATGACAAAACATGGGCTGCTTTTAAATCCCACGTTTGATTCTATATTATTATTATATTATTACTTTATTATATTATTATATTATATTTATATTATTATGTTATTATAATTATTCTATATATATATCGAACGAATTCTGATTCTGGTTTCAGTTTTCATTTTACAATCCATCTATCTATCTTAATACTCCGTAATGATTTATTTATTATTATTTTATTATTATTATTATTATTATTATTATTATTATTATTATTATTATTATTGTTATTATTATTATTATTATTATTATTATTATTAAAGATTATTATTAATCTTATTATATTAATATTAGTAGTATTATTATTATACATAAAATACTACGACGAGGTCATGAGCGAGTTATTTTCAAAAACGGGTTCTTGAGCAGGATGAAGCTAGGGAAATTATGGGTTATAGCTATGGAGATTATGGGTAATGTTCGTGGGTACCATGGGTGAATCAAAGGCTAACCTTCCATTTATCATTTCCGTTGCGTCTACGTACTTTCCTGCAATATTGAATCACAATATTGATACGTTCGTGAATTCGAGGCCAACCCTGCACTTGTTCAGTGCCGTCATGTGCATAATTGCTACGAAATACAGTATTTTGAGTTTATAGATCTCTTTTTAATTGCTTTTGAAATGTATATTTTTGGACTGAGAATACATGCACTTTATTTTAAACGCAATGGATACAAGTACATACTAAATTCTACACTGAGTTTGAACAGAAAATCCCTTAGCTTTGGTACACGCTGGTTTAGTACATGCACTTTATTTTAGTACACGCTGGTTTGCGTGTATTGTACATGTTAGTTGCATGTATGTTAAAACAGGGGTACTTATTATATACACGTTAAGTTTAGTTACCAGGGTGCTCAATCTTGTAGAATATTTTGATAAACGTTTCTGGATGAAACAACTGAAATCTTGTGATCCACCTTTATATACAGATTATGCGCAATATTAAAACTATGAACTCACCAACCTTTGTGTTGACACTTTTAAGCATGTTTATTCTCAGGTTCCTAGAAGTCTTCCGCTGTTTGCTTATACGTTATACAAGCTATGTGCATGGAGTCATACATGCTTTATTCGAGAAAACTTTGCATTTACAAAATTATCACCATGTAACTTATTTTGACTGTATTGTCAACGGATGTAGTATTGTAAACTATTGTTTACGGTGATTATCTATACGTAGAAATCATCAGATGTCGAAAACCTTGGATTTATATATTCATTTATGGTGTGCATTTTCAAAAGAATGCAATGTTTACAAAACGTATCATATAGAGGTCAAAACCTCACTATGAAATCAATGAATAACATATCCCGTCAATAGCGATTTTGACGGGTCGTTACAGTTTCATTTGATTAACCTAAAACCGAATCATTAACTCATTAGTAAAGTGGTTTGGGTTTCTGTCGATTTGAAGTTAGAAGAAGAAGAAGTAGCAGCAGGATAAAATAGGTTAAATAAATATAGCGTGGTAAATAAATCAGAAAAACAAGCGTAGAGCAGATGGTTAAGGGGTGTTGGTTGTAGTGACCCGAACTTTTCCATGTTTATTTATATTAAATGAAATTGATATTTACATGATTATGTGTTTCCAACATGTTAAGCAATCAAACTTGTTAAGACTTGATTAATTGAAATAGGTTTCATATAGACAATTGACCACCCAAGTTGACCGGCGATTCACGAACGTTAAAACTTGTAAAAACTATATGATGACATATATATATGGATATATATATATAGTTAACATGATATTATGATAATTATGTATCTCATTAAGTATATTAATAATGAACTACATATGTAAAAACAAGACTACTAACTTAAGGATTTCGAAACGAGACATACATGTAACGATTATCGTTGTAACAAAATTTAAATGTATATATATCATATTAGGATATATTAATACATCATAATATCATGATAATATAATAATTTAACATCTCATTAGATATAATAAACAATGGGTTAACAACATTTAACAAAATCGTTAACTTAAAGGTTTCAAAACAACATTTACATGTAACGACTAATGATGACTTAACGACTCAGTTAAAATGTATATACATGTAGTGTTTTAATATGTATTCATACACTTTTGAAAGACTTCAAGACACTTATCAAAGTACTTCTACTTAACAAAAATGCTTACAATTACATACTCGTTCATTTTCATCAACAATTCTACTTGTATGCACCCGTATTCGACTCGTACAATATCCAGCTTCTAAATGTATTTACTATTGGTATATACACTTCAATGATCAGCTATTAGCAGCCCTTGTGTGTCACCTAACATATGTGGGAACCATCATTTAACATTTAGCAAGAAATATCTAACAAAACAACAAACTAATGGAGCCTATATAGGATGCTTAAGTTCACGTGAAGATGGGAGCTCACAAACACATTCACTTTGCAATTTTCTTGAATCAAATTACTCTCTCTCAATTACTCTCTTAGTTTTCTAAGTGTTCTTCATCATCTTCAACAAAATCTAGCTCAATCTTGTTCATAAATCCATACATAAACCAAGTTATAAAACAACTACTCAAGAACACCTCAACAACACTTTCAAGTTTGCTAGCTTACCTCCAATCTTGCAAATCCACTTTGAGTGATCATCCAACCTCAAGAAATATTTCTTATTTACAGTAAGATATCTTTCTAATATAAGGTAATACTCATATTCAAACTTTGATTCAATTTCTATAATTTTAACAATCTTATTTCGAGTGGAAATCATACTTGAACTTGTTTTCGTGTCATGATTTTGCTTCAAGAACTTTCAAGTCATCCAAGGATTCTTTGAAGCTAGATCTATTTTTCTCATTTCTAGTAGGTTTATCCACAAAACCTGAGGTAGTAATGATGTTCATAACATCATTCGATTCATATATATAAAACTACCTTATTCGAAGGTTTAAACTTGTAATCACTAGAACATAGTTTAGTTAATTCTAAACTTGTTCGCAAACAAAAGTTAATCCTTCTAACTTGACTTTTAAAATCAACTAAACACATGTTCTATATCTATATGATATGCTAATTTAATGATTTAAAACCTGAAAACACGAAAAACACCGTAAAACCGGATATACGCCATCGTAGTAACACCGCGGGCTGTTTTGGGTTAGTTAATTAAAAACTATGATAAAATTTGATTTAAAAGTTTTTCTTCTGGGAAAATTATTTTTCTTATGAACATGAAACTATATCCAAAAATCATGGTTAAACTCAAAGTGGAAGTATGTTTTCCAAAATGGTCATCTAGACATCGTTCTTTCGACTTAAAATGACTACCTTTACAAAAATGACTTGTAACCTATATTTTCGACTATAAACTTATACTTTTTATGTTTATATTAATAAAATTATGTTCAATATAAAACCATAGCAACTTGAATCACTCAAAACGGATTTAAAACGAAGAAGTTATGGGTAAAACAAGATTGGATAATTTTGCTTGTTGTAGCTACGTGAAAATTGGTAGCAAATCTATATTAATCATATCCTAGCTAACTCATATTGTATTATAAATTTATTCTAATATATTATGTAATCTTGGGATACCATAGACACGTATGCAAATGTTTTGACATATCATATCGACCCATATATATATATATTATTTGGAACAACCATAGACACTCTATATGCAGTAATGTTTGAGTTAGCTATACAGGGTTGAGGTTGATTCCAAAAATATATATACTTTGAGTTGTGATCTAGCCTGAGACGTGTATACACTGGGTCGTGGATTGATTCAAGATAATATATATCGATTTATTTCTGTACATCTAACTGTGGACAACTAGTTGTAGGTTACTAACGAGGACAGCTGACTTAATAAACTTAAAACAGTAAAACGTATTAAAAATGTTGTAAATATATTTTGAACATACTTTGATATATATGTACATATTTGTTATAGGTTCGTGAATCGACCAGTGGCCAAGTCTTACTTCTCGACGAAGTAAAAATCTGTGAAAGTGAGTTATAGTCCCACTTTTAAAATCTAATGTTTTGGGATGAGAATACATGCAGTTTTATAAATGTTTTACGAAATAGACACAAGTAAATGGAACTACATTATATGGATGAATGATCGAATCCGAATATGCCCCTTTTGCTTGGTAGCCTAAGAATTAGTAAACCGATCTACTAATTGACGCGAATCCTAAAGATAGATCTATTAGGCCTAACGAACCCCATCCAAAGTACTGGATGCTTTAGTACTTCGAATTTTTTTTATCATGTCCGAAGGATTTCCCGGAATGATAGGGGATATTCTTATATGCATCTTGTTAATGTCGGTTACCAGGTGTTCACCATATGAATGATTTTTATCTCTATGTATGGGATGTATATTGAAATATGAAATCTTGTGGTCTATTATTACGATTTGATAAATATATAGGTTAAACCTATAACTCACCAACATTTTTGTTGATGTTTAAAGCATGTTTATTCTCAGGTAATTATTAAGATCTTCCGCTGTTGCATGCTAAAATATGGACAAGATTTGGTGTCAGCATGCTTGTATAATATTGTTTAAAACTGCATTCGAGATTTACTTTGTTGTAACATATTAATATTGTAAACCAATATGTATTGGTAGTGTGTAAGTGTGATATTTTTAGATTATCATTTCTGGATAATCTAGGTGGTGTCCTTTTAACCTTGTCGATAAAATAAAGGTTATGGTTTGTTTTAAAAACAAATGCAGTCTTTGAAAAACGTCTCATATAGAGGTCAAAACCTCGCAACGAAATCAATTAATATGGAACGTTTATAATCTATATGAACGGGACATTTCAGTTGGTATCAGAGCGTTGGTCTTAGAGAACCAGAAATTTGCATTAGTGTGTCTTATCGAGTTTGTTAGGATACATTAGTGAGTCTGGACTTCGACCGTGTTTTCTTTAAAAACGATTGCTTAACACTTTTGTTGGAAACTATATATTATTAACATGTAAATATTATGTGATATATTAACCTCTTAATGTGTTTGATATTGTGTGATAGATGTCTACCACTAGTACAAATCCCATCAACTCACCTAATAATAATGAAGAGTCGAATATATTTTGGGAAGATTCACAAATTCCCGAAGAGGAACTGGAAGAGGAGGAACCGGAAGAGAAGGAACCGGAAGAGGAGGAACCGGAAGAGGAGGAACCGGAAGAGGAAGAACCGGAAGAAGAAGAGGTTCCGGAGGAAGAAATATTGATACCTACAGTAAATCATTTAAATAAAATAAAATCCTCAACCAACGGACCAAAGTCAATAATGGTCAATGGTGTTTCCGCCGAGGAATCAAAATATTGGGAAGATTACCAATTTTTCGATGAATCGGATCCCGATGAGGATTTCGATGATGTTATAGAAATTACCTCGGCCCAATTTAATAAAGCAAAAGAAAATAATAAGGGAAAAGGTATAAAAATAGAGAAACCTGATTCCAACCCCGATGAACTTTATATGTATCGGCAACATCCGTATTTCCTAAATTGTAACAATAACCCAGGAACCTCTAAACCACCAGGTTTTTCTAAACCATTGTGGAAAACGACGGCTCGTATTAGAGGAACACCATATATCCCTAGAAAATTAGGAAAACGAACCAAGTCCGAAGAAGAAGAAACCAGTGATTCAGATTAGAGGGTTATAATCATGTTGTGTATTATATGTATTGTAGTGTGCTGGTACTTTTATGTTCTATGTAAAAATTACTTGTATTGTTTGTTAATTATCTTTTACGAATCTAATCCTTGTCTATTTTACAGTATAAAAACACAAAATGGACGTTAAGGGTAGACAACCGAATATTTTAGAAGACCTACCAGAGGATATGATTGATGAAATCTTGTCTAGAGTCGGTCAGAATTCATCAGCACAATTAGTTATGGCGAAATTAACTTGTCAAACATTTAAAAGACTTTCCAGAAATGCTTAGTTTATAAAAGGCTTTCCTTTGATAGGTGGGGTATATCACATTGGGGAGACCGTAAGTTACGCCGTGTTTTCTTTAAAGCGTTAAATGCGGGGAACCCAAATGCAATTTTACGCTATGGGTTAAGAACCTATTTTGACTCAACATATCCCAACATAGGATTTCGTGAGTTAGAAAGAGCTTCTAACATGCAACATAAAGAAGCATGTTATGCTTACGGGTTAGTGATGTTCGCTTATTACCAAAATGAGAAAAAGAACATCGGATTACAACTTTTAAATAAAACCTTTCCACAAGTGACGGATTCAGTAGTTGGGTTGAGAAATAAGGTTTTTAGATTATTACGGGGTTGTTGGACATTACGAATGTGATGACCCGGGAATTTCTGACCAAATTTAAACTTGAATCTTATTTGATTTCGATACGATAAGCAAAGTCTGTTATGTGGAGTCTTAAAAATTTTGAACTATTTAGATGGCTTTATTGGACCTTGACTGTTTCACGAACAATTGCGTGTAAATAAACATGTAACTAAATATATATGTAAATATAAAAATAAGTGTATATATTAATTTGATTTAACCAATAGAATTAAATATGAAAATAAATATTTCAAAACATAAATTGTATATATAGTGATATGTATATAAATCTATATATGAAATCTATTCATAATTATTATTAAATTGTAATATATACATATTATATGTTCAATAAATGATGTCAAATAATATATGATATGATAGGATTACATAATCAATAAAATATAATATATTAAATATAAATACAAGTTAAACATATGATTGTTATACTAATATTATTATTACTTCCATTACTATTAACAATATCAATATGAATATTAAAATCAGTGTTAGTCATATTAATATTTTCAATAGATAATATATAAATAGGAAAGTTGATACATATAATTTGTTATGATATTATTGTTATCATCATTAATATCATTATTATAGTATAATGAGTAATAAAAGTTTGATTATGATTATTATTATTATTTTTGGTATTTATCCTTATCATTAAAAATCATTATCATTAATATTATTATTACTAGTATTTTTATTATTATAATTATCATTATTTATTTTTAATAATTGTATCATTATTATTAATATAATAATTATAATTATTATAACTAGCATTATTATAATTAGTATTATTAATAATATTATTCATAATGTGATGGTCATAAATTTTATAATTATCATTATCATATTCATTAACAATAATATTATTATGATTACTAGTATATAATTATAAATTAATATTATTATTATTAATAGCATTAATATTATTATTATTTATTAATAGTATTATTATTATTATTAATGTATTTATATGTATTTTTTTAAATGATTTCACAGCTAATTACCTACTAGAATATGTTTTCTATTACAATCTGACTATTAATGAAGTTTGTCTCTGTCCCTAACTTGTTATATACTGAAATTAATTTACACTTTCAGGTACAAATTCTGTTTGGTGTCCATATCACTTTAATATATTTTTCTGTACTTTTTTGTCCGAAGGAATATTACTGTCGATCAAAATTGCTATACAAAAACAACACTGAATCAATTATATGTACTACGTCAATCATTTACATACTCACACAAAAACATTGTATCAGTTTATCTACTACAATTGAGAAATCAAAACAGAAAAGTTAGAATATAATGGAGTCGACCCTGTTCTTGAACATTTTTATCAAAAGCTCGATTTTAAATGAATTCCAAAAATCTAATAATGCAGACTTGTTATAAAGTATTTAATCAAACTGTCTGTGAGTTTTCAAGTCTCAATTCAACAAATTGAATTCGAATTTTTAAGTCAAAGCTACGTTTTTAAAAAGTCAAAAGATGTGTTCTTCGTGAAATTCGAACGTGTTTTAATATTTTGAGTTCAATTGATGAATTACACAATTTCTATGAATGATATGAAACCTCTTTCATGTAGGAAGTTTTGTCTATAACTTTCTCAAAATCGAAAATCGAATTCATGTTCTTCCTTTTTAAACAGCGACTGTTTTTATGTATATATATATATATATATATATATATATATATATATATATATATATTTTTTTTTTTGTTATCTGTTTTAAACAAATTAAAGCCCTGTCAGTGATTGATTATGTGTTATGATTAAGGTTTTAAATTGATTAAGCAACTAGTTGATAGGATTAAATGATCTATGTCGATATTGAATTGATGATGAAGAAGAAAACATAACAGGAAGTATCTACGGGTTATAATTAATTAGTTTGAGTTTAAGTCAGATAAATTGAAATGGTTCATTGGTTTGATGTGTGGACGGGTAGCGAGGGGTCTCGGGTTCGAACCCTGGCAGTGTCATTCTATTCTTTTTGGGCCGATTTTTGAGGTAGTTTAATTGTATTTATTATTATTATTATTATTATTATTATTATTATTATTATTATTATTATTATTATTATTATTATTATTATTATTATTATTATTATTATTATTATTATTATTATTATTATTATTATTATTATTATTATTGTTATAATTATTATTGTTATAATTATTATTATTGATATCATAATTAAGTGTTATTATCCCTAATACTAATAACATGCCTTTTATTATCAATAGTATTAGAATTACTATCATTTTTTTTTATAAATATTAGTATTATTATTATTATTATCACGAATAACATAAATATTATTATCGATAATATCATTACTATTATCTATATGATTATCATTAATAAGTAATGCAACTTATTATTATTTTTGTAAATATTAGTAATTGTACCATTCTTAGTACTATTATTATTATTATGAATATGTTTAGGATTATTATTATTGTTATAAAACAATACAGGTTATTATTACTCTCACTAATATTAGTATAAATATCATTTTCGTAATTATTAGTTTTACTATTATTATTATTAACATGTGTATCAATTTTAACAATATCGTTATTTATATTAGTATTATCAATATTAAGAAAGTTATTATTATTAGTAAATTATTATTATCAAAACTATCATTTCCGTTACAAATAAATATTTTGTACCTAAAATATACTTAATACATATATTATAATCATATTAATAGTTTATATATCACCTACCAATTATAATAACATTATTTATATAAATAATTATATATAACGAATTAAGAATATTTTCATATAAAACTAACCATATATATATATATATATATATATATATATATATATATATATATATATATATATATAACCAAATATATAGATATTAAACATTTAAAATATATACACAAACTAAATAAGTATAATATATAATTCAAGTTATAATATATAAACTTGTTCGAATACGATTATACATTTTAATATATATACAAATGATATAGGTTCGTGAATCCGAGGCCAACCCTGCATTGTTCAGTTTGTCTAATGTTTTCATATGTATTTTTACTACAAAATACATTAGGTGAGTTTCATTTGCTTCCTTTTAAATGCTCTTGCAATATATATTTTTGGGACTGAGAATACATGCGCTGCTTTATAAATGTTTGATGAAATAGACACAAGTACTTAAAACTACATTCTATGGCTGAATTATTAAACCAAATATGCCCCTTTTTAGTCTGGTAATCTAAGAATTAGGGAACAGACACCCTAATTGACGCGAATCCTAAAGATAGATCTGTCGGGCCCAACAAGCCCCATCCAAAGTACCGGATGCTTTAGTACTTCGAAATTTATATCATGTTCGAAGGAGGATCTCGGAATGATGGGGATATTCTTATATGCATATTGTGAATGTCGATTACCAGGTGTTCACCATATGAATGATTTTTGTCTCCATGTATGGGATGTATATTTATGAGAACTGGAAATGAAAATCTTGTGGTCTATTAAAATGATAGAAATAATTATTTATGATAAACTAATGAACTCACCAACCTTTTGGTTGACACTTGAAAGCATGTTTATTCTCAGGTACGAAAGAAATCTTCCGCTGTGCATTTACTCATTTTAGGGATATTATTTGGAGTCATTCATGACATATTTCAAAAGACATTGCATTCGAGTCGTTGAGTTCATCAAGATTAATATTAAGTCAATTATAGTTAGATATATTATGAAATGGTATGCATGCCGTCAACTTTCGATGTAATGAAATATTGTCTTTTCAAAAACGAAAGCAATGTTTGTAAAATGTATCATATAGAGGTCAAATACCTCGCGATGTAATCAACTATTGTGAATCATTTATAATCGATACGGACTTCGTCCGGATGGATTAGGATGGGTCGTTAGATTTGGTATCAGAGCAGTGGTCTTAGCGAACCAGGTCTTGCATTAGAGTGTCTAACTAGTAGTTGTTTAGATGCATTAGTGAGTCTGGACTTCGACCGTGTCTGCATGTCAAAAGTTTTGCTTATCATTTCTAGTCGGAAATCATCTGCTTATCATCCTTAGAAAATTACCTGCTTATCATTCTTAACATAGACACATCTTACTGCAATGATTGCATGAATAGTGTATAGACAGAATTCATATCTTAGCATATCTACTAATCCATATCTTAGCGTATCTGTCACTGTAGACTTTATCTGACACGTTTCCTTAATTTTCTCCGTAATTCACGGGATCTTTGGAAGTATGTATAGATATTCTATATATAATTAGAATATCATTCGATATTTGAAAATCATTTCATATCAAAATCCTTCATCTGATCGTACGAGATGAATCCCTCAACCAGTTTGAGTCCCTCAGATTTCGATAGCTATTCCGATAGTTATTCCGACAGCTATTCCGACATGGATATTCACCTAAGCTCCAAAAGCGGTGTCATCAGAATGAATCAATCAATCAGGCATCCCCAATTCATCTGATGGGTTCGTAGTCTACTCAATCATTGGAGACAAGAAGAAGGCGATCCTTTCCACCAACCAAATTCACCTCTTGGCGATGAACCTGAAGCACTTACCGGTGAACCTATTAGAAACACGATTTTCATACTCATTTCCCGAATACCTCACCAAGATTAGATTCTATCTAAAACTTTAAACCTTATTCATTCGTTTGTTATGACCGACAATCATTTCAGGATAATGGAAGAAGTTAACGAGCTTCGCGCTCGAGTAATCAATTTAGAAAACGTGGTGCAAAATGTACCATCTTCAACAACACCACCGGCACTAACAGTACCAC
Organism: Rutidosis leptorrhynchoides; assembly: GCF_046630445.1. Classification (NCBI taxonomy): domain Eukaryota; kingdom Viridiplantae; phylum Streptophyta; class Magnoliopsida; order Asterales; family Asteraceae; genus Rutidosis; species Rutidosis leptorrhynchoides. The sequence goes on from NC_092336.1 coordinate 485,222,405, forward strand.
CAACAACCCAAGTTCCAACATCACATGCCTCAACATCGCAATCTATACTTCGAGCATAATCTTCGTTCTACATTTTGTTCTACATCAATTATCTTCGTTCTTCATAGAGACTATGTAATCTCTAATGTTTTAAAGATTATATATTCTAGTTCTAACGATAAATCAAATGAGATTAATATCTTATTAACTTATTAAATCCATGATTATATCTGAAGAAAATATATATGTATATATGTTTTCATAAAGATTGAAATCAAAAATTCTTTTGTACAAACTGTTAATGGTGAAAATATTTTAACGGGTAGGTAATACCCGAGGAATATTTAGATTTCACATTAATAAGTTACACTGTACATTGTTCCCATCTGATTCAATAGTCATTTACTATCCTACCTACATCCACAGATATATATATCAGTTCACCACAGAATAACCATTTTCACTCAATTTCATATTTGGATTTTGACCGATCAGAATTCGACAAGTGGCATAATGAAGAAAACATTGGACAAAATAAAATTTGATAGAAACAAACAGATTAACTATGAGAAATTTTGTTAAGAATTCACGCTAACAAAATCCTAGCTAACTGTTCCTAGCTAACTGATTACATTTTATTTATCGCATTTTATTTATCGCAATTTAATTATCGCAATTTTATTTATCGTCATTTAATTTCTGTATTTGTTTTACGCACTTTAAATATCAGGACACGTATACAAGGTTTTGACATATCATATCGAAGCATATATACATATTATTTGGAATAACCTTAGACACTCTATATGCAGTAATGATCGAGTTCTCTATACAGGGTTGAGGTTGATTCTACAATAATATATATACTTTGAGTTGTGATCGAGTCTGAGACATGTACTCGGGTCACGATACTTATTAATTAATTCGAATATTATATATGAATTATTGAATTACTAACTGTGGACTATCAGCTGAGGACTACCAACATTGGATAATTAAAAGGAATTAAAATATTGATTATAATATATGAAACTAAACAATTCTTCAAGTTTGCCACTTGATTTCATCTTAAACCTCATTTGAATCTTGACGATTACAATCCGCGTTCAAACCTTTCATGATTCTTGAAAACACCTCAATCGAGAGAATGAACCAACCGCACTTCAGCTACGGAAGGAAAGATTTATGCATATAGTTATGCACCTGAAAAACTCTCAGAAACTGAGTAACCACTTAACACTTATCTATACTAGCTCCTTTGGTGTTATTGTTACCCAAACTAACATTGCAATTCTTTTTCAAATTAGCCAATTTTGTCACAGCTTCAGCAAGTCAACTTTGACTTTTCATTCGAAACAACCTTATTATAACTTTGATATATGTGCGTGTTCTTTTATTGTTACCAGGGAACCTTTTATATTCCATCATATTACCAGCAGACGTACCAGCAACCTCGTCGCTCCTCGGTTTAAATCTCTCCGACAAATCACTAAATTTATCTATTGAAGTCTCATCATGTACTCATCCGCACCTTGTAACGAGAATTGCCGTACCAAATACCGAGAATCAGCAATCAGTATTTAGAAACCTCGCAGCACATCTATATCAACAGTTATATGTAAACATATAACATTTATCTCTTAGAATTATGATCTTCCATTCTGAAAAGCCCCCAGTATACAAAATCAATACCACAAATTCTGAAAAATCTGAATACAGCAGCACAAACTGTACACGACCTTAACTGTTGAAAGTTTGATGATAAAGAATGGAGTATTGGAAACATTCAACAGAAAATTTAGTACCGAAAAGCAGATTATGCGAAACTATGAAGGAAGCTGTGGACAAATCACAAAGAATAAGTTTGACTTTAAAGAATCCAAATGATTCTATTTCTGATGAAATCTTTAGCGAATACCTTGCTTCCGAATCTAAACCCTTACGGATAAATCTTCTTCATCATCCATCGATATTAGAAATTCCAAGATATCATCGTATCTTTCATTATAAATATCCTCGATATTTCTGAATATATTTTCATAACTATTCTTATCTGAAATCATTAATCTCTTCGTGCTATCAGTATTACATCATATAGAAACTGTTAGTTTCTATATTCTGTAAACTTTCGAGCTTAAAATATGAATGTTATTGAAGTAATGTTGGGAACTGATGCAAGAGTTAGTATAATATAATGACACTTGATCAACGTGATTATATTGCAGTAAGTCATGCTGAGTTTCTAAATGGAACATATTGATTCACAGATTATAACATCATCATGTGTCATGTTACATAACTCTTTCATTCTGATTAACTTCTGAACACATCAAGAAAATATATTCTTGATAGTTCTATTCTCAGTGATTCTGGTAATTTGACAAATCAAATCGTGCTATTACGTTCTTTCTTGTTTAGAACATTAAGCTCATTCGAAACTCCACACCTATGAATTCTGGATCGTTACTTGCGAAAAGAAAACAAAAGCATGAAGCTCCGAAATAGAAAGGGGGTATAAATCACAGCAAATAGGAGAGAGCATTAACTGTGGATGACAATGATTATAGGAGACAGAAGCAAGGATACCGAAATATAAGGAAAGATATAAAACCCAACAACAACACAGAAATTACAAACCGTAGATATTAATACGAATAGAAATATAAAGGCACGGTATAATTAAGAATAGTATCACCCAAGGTAATAGTAGAAGTAAACAGATTTTTCTGGTAAAAGACTGAAAAGAAGGATGACAGAAATGATAATTAGGAAAATATCAAAGATTAGAACTGGATTAAGCATTTTCACAATCTTTTGGATGTATGAATTAAGGAAGAAAGTATATGAATGGTGAGAATAATAGAAAGGAAGAGCTTCATTTATAATGGAAATATCAGACAGAGTAATCGAGGCAGATCACCGTATTTAATTATAGAGATCTTAATTTCCTTACTCGCCGAAAAATCAAATCTTTTAGATTTCAAAGATTTTCTTTAAATCCCTTGAATTCCGGAATTCAACCAAGATAACGATAAAAGTTAAAACGAAACTTCATTTATTCAATTCACTCTTTTGTGATAGCTTCATTCGTGCTCTTCGAATAATCGAATTATTTTATTTGTATTATTCAATAATGATAAAATTCTATTTATCAGCTCATATTCGTCAGGAAAACATATTTATTGTTAGCCATGACGACCTCACTCAAATTTTGGGACGAAATTTCTTTAACGGGTAGGTACTGTGATGACCCGGGAATTTCCGACCAAATTTAAACTTGAATCTTATTTGATTTCGATACGATAAGCAAAGTCTGTTATGTGGAGTCTTAAAAATTTTGAACTATTTGGATGGATTTATTGGACCTTGACTGTTTCCGACGATTCACGAACAATTGCGTGTAAATAAACATGTAACTAAATATATATGTAAATATAAAAATTAGTGTATATATTAATTTGATTTAACCAATAGAATTAAATATGAAAATAAAATATAAAAATAATTATAATTTAAAATGAACTTATATATAAATACATATAATTAGTTATCAAATTAATATTTCAAAACATAAATTGTATATATAGTGATATATATATATATATATAAATCTATATATGAAATCTATTCATAATTATTATTAAATTGTAATATATACATATTATATGTTCAATAAATGATGTCAAATAATATATGATATGATAGGATTACATAATCAATAAAATATAATATATTAAATATAAATACAAGTTAAACATATGATTGTTATACTAATATTATTATTACTTCCATTACTATTAACAATATCAATATGAATATTAAAATCAGTGTTAGTCATATTAATATTTTAAATAGATAATATATAAATAGGAAAGTTGATACATATAATTTGTTATGATATTATTGTTATCATCATTAATATCATTATTATAGTATAATGAGTAATAAAAGTTTGATTATGATTATTATTATTATTTTTGGTATTTATCCTTATCATTAAAAATCATTATCATTATCATTAATAATATTATTACCAGTATTTTTATTATTATAATTATCATTATTTATTTTTAATAATTGTATCATTATTATTAATATAATAATTATAATTATTATAACTAGCATTATTATAATTAGTATTATTAATAATATTATTCATAATGTGATGGTCATAAATTTTATAATTATCATTATCATATTCATTAACAATAATATTATTATGATTACTAGTATATAATTATAAATTAATATTATTATTATTAAGAGCATTAATATTATTATTATTTATTAATAGGATTATTATTATTATTAATGTATTTATATGTATTTTTTTTAAATGATTTCACAGCTAATTACCTACTAGAATATGTTTTCTATCGCAAGCTGACTATTAACAAAGTTTGTCTCTGTCCCTAACTTGTTATCTACTGAAATTAATTTACACTTTCAGGTACAAATTCTGTTTGGTGTCCATATCACTTTTATATATTTTTCTGTATTTTTTTGTCCGAAGGAATATTACTGTCGATCAAAATTGCTATACAAAAACAACACTGAATCAATTATATGTATTACGTCAATCATTTACATACTCACACAAAAACATTGTATCAGTTTATCTACTACAATTGAGAAATCAAAACAGAAAAGTTAGAATATAATGGAGTCGCCCCTGTTCTTGAACATTTTTATCAAAAGCTCGATTTTAAATGAATTCCAAAAATCTAATAATGCAGACTTGTTATAAAGTATTTAATCAAACCGTCTGTGAGTTTTCAAGTCTCAATTCAACAAATTGAATTCGAATTTTTAAGTCAAAGCTACATTTTTAAAAAGTCAAAAGATGTGTTCTTCATGAAATTCGAACGTGTTTTAATATTTTGAGTTCAATTGATGAATTACACAGTTTCTATGAATGATATGAAACCTATTTCATGTAGGAAGTTTTGTCTATAACTTTCTCAAAATCAAAAATCGAATTCATGTTCTTCCTTTTTAAACAGCGACTGTTTTTATGTATATATATATATATATATATATATATATATATATATATATATATATATATATATATATATATATATATATATATATATATATATATATATATATATATATATATATATAATTTTGTTATCTGTTTTAAACAAATTAAAGCCCTGTCAGTGATTGATTATGTGTTATGATTAAGGTTTTAAATTGATTAAGTAACTAGTTGATAGGATTAAATGATCTCTGTCGATATTGAATTGATGATGAAGAAGAAAACATAACAGGAAGTATCTACGGGTTATAATTAATCAGTTTGAGTTTAAGTCAGATAAATTGAAATGGTTCATTGGTTTGATGTGTGGACGGGTAGCGAGGGGTCTCGGGATCGAACCCTGGCAGTGTCACGCTATTCTTTTTTAGCCGATTTTTGAGGTAGTTTAATTGTATTTATTATTATTATTATTATTATTATTATTATTATTATTATTATTATTATTATTATTATTATTATTATTATTATTATTATTATTATTATTATTATTATTGTTGTTGTTGTTGTTGTTGTTGTTATAATTATTATTGTTATAATTATTATTGTTATAATTATTATTATTGATATCATAATTAAGTGTTATTATCCCTAATACTAATAACATGCCTTTTATTATCAATAGTATTAGAATTACTATCATTTTTTTTTTATAAATATTAGTATCATTATTATTATTATCACGAATAACATAAATATTATTGTCGATAATATCATTACTATTATCTATATGATTATCATTAATAAGTAATGCAACTTATTATTATTTTTGTAAATATTAGTAATTGTACCATTCTTAGTACTATTATTATTATTATTATTATGAATATGTTTAGGATTATTATTATTGTTATAAAACAATACAGGTTATTATTACTCTCACTAATATTAGTATAAATATCATTTTCGTAATTATTAGTTTTACTATTATTATTATTATTAACATATGTATCAATTTTAACAATATCGTTATTTATATTAGTATTATCAATATTAAGAAAGTTATTATTATTAGTAAATTATTATTATCAAAACTATTATTTCCGTTACAAATAAATATTTTGTACCTAAAATATACTTAATACATATATTATAATCATATTAATAGTTTATATATCACCTACCAATTATAATAACATTATTTATATAAATATTTATATATAACGAATTAAGAATATTTTCATATAATACTAACCATATATATATATATATATATATATATATATATATATATATATATATATATATATATATATATATATATATATATATATATATATATATATATATATATATATATATATATATATATATATATATATATTAATATAACCAAATATATAGATATTAAACATTTAAAATATATACACAAACTAAATAAGTATAATATATAATTCAAGTTATAATATAAAAACTTGTTTGAATACGATTATACATTTTAATATATATACAAATGATATAGGTTCGTTAATCCGAGGCCAACCCTGCATTGTTCAGTTTGTCTAATGTTGTCATATGTATTTTTACTACAAAATATATTAGGTGAGTTTCATTTGCTCCCTTTTTAAATGCTTTTGCAATATATATTTTTGGGACTGAGAATACATGTGCTGCTTTATAAATGTTTGACGAAATAGACACAAGTACTTAAAACTACATTCTATGGCTGGATTATTAAACAGAATATGCCCCTTTTTAGTCTGGTAATCTAAGAATTAGGGAACAGACACCCTAATTGACGCGATTCCTAAAGATAGATCTATCGGGCCCAACAAGCCCCATCCAAAGTACCGGATGCTTTAGTACTTCGAAATTTATATCATGTCCGAAGGAGGATCCCGGAATGATGGGGATATTCTTATATGCATATTGTGAATGTCGGTTACCAGGTGTTCACCATATGAATGATTTTTGTCTCCATGTATGGGATGTATATTTATGAGAACTGGAAATAAAAATCTTGTGGTCTATTAAAATGATAGAAATGATTATTTATGATAAACTAATGAACTCACCAACCTTTTGGTTGACACTTGAAAGCATGTTTATTCTCAGGTACGAAAGAAATCTTCCGCTGTGCATTTGCTCATTTTAGGGATATTATTTGGAGTCATTCATGACATATTTCAAAAGACGTTGCATTCGAGTCGTTGAGTTCATCAAGATTAATATTAAGTCAATTATAGTTAGATATATTATGAAATGGTATGCATGCCGTCAACTTTCGATGTAATGAAATATTGTCTTTTCAAAAACGAATGCAATGTTTGTAAAATGTATCATATAGAGGTCAAATACCTCGCGATGTAATCAACTATTGTGAATCATTTATAATCGATACGGAGTTCGTCCGGATGGATTAGGACGGGTCGTTAGAACGAAACCCTCGTCCTTTTGACGACATTACAACATGATGCCTAGCCAATGGTCATAACGGTTACTTTCCACAAGACCAAGGATGGGAAGTCATCTTAGTAAAACCAGAATGCATGACTTGTTTCTGGACTTATGAATTACGTGTCTTTATTTCTTTTGCTGAACGACTTACGTATTAACTAGAATTGCATTTATAACTGCCGAGTAGCAAGTTTATTATGTGCTATATTTCATCCTATATATATAATAGCGGTATTGTAAGTTTGTAAAATATTGTATAAAATTTGAACGTGAAATGTTATTGTAATCAGTTTTTTTCATATAGAATTGTAGTAGTTGAATTGTATATTAGCTACTAAGTATGAACTTAACGGGTAGGTACTACCCGAATTAAAACTATAAAACGCTAATATGAAGAAAAAACTTTTATAAATGAGTTCATACTATGCCACAAAATACTATTGACTACTCTTAAAATTCTATATGATTAACTTAATTCTTTTGGGCTATTGTTGAAGGAAATGGCACCGACGACTCGTCAGAATTTGAACATGAGCGAGGAAGACTTCCGTGTTTTCCTTGTAGCAAACATAGCCGCAGTACAGGCTGCGATGCAAAATAACAATAACTCTGGATCTAGCAGTGGAACTAATTCCACAAGAAATCGTAAAGGATGCTCCTACAAAGAATTCACTGCCTGCAAACCTTTGGAATTTGATGGAACCGAAGGACCAATTGGATTGAAACGGTGAACCGAGAAGGTCAAATTGGTGTTTGCCATAAGTAAGTGTACTGAAGAGGACAAAGTTAAGTATGCTACGCATACCTTCATAGGTACTGCGTTAATGTGGTGGAACACCTATCTTGAACAGGTAGGACAAAATGCTGCTTACGCACTACTGTGGTCGGCATTCAAGCAATTGATGAACGAGCAGCACCGTCCTAGAACGAAGTCAATAAGCTCAAGGTAGAGCTTATAGAGTTACGAACACAAGGGTTCAACATTACCACATATGAACGACGATTCACAGAATTGTGCCTATTGTGTCCGGGAATGTTCGAAGATGAAGAAGAGAAGATCGACGCGTTTATAAAAGGGTTACCAGTAAGGATTCAAGAAGATGTGAGTTCACACGAGCCCGCTTCCATACAAAAGGCAAGTCGAATGGCTCATAAACTAATAAATCAGATTGAGGGAAGAATTAAAGAGCAGGCGGCTGAAGAAGCCAACACGAAACAACTCAAGAGGAAGTGGGAGAAAAACGGTGATAAGAATCACCAGTACAACAACAATAACAATTACAACCACAATCGCAACAACTATCCCAACAACCGCAACAACAATCGCAACAATAACCGCAATCCTAATAATAACTACAACAAAGTCCCAACAACAATAACAACTACAACAACCGTTTCAACAACAATAACAATCCCAACAACAACCTCAATAACAACAACGGCAACAAAAACCAAAATCAGCCATGTCATAGGTGTGAAGAAAATCACCCGGGGTTTTGCACGACATTTTGCAATAGGTGTAAAAGAAATGGTCATAGCGTGACAAAGTGTGAGTTTTACGGACCAAGGTTTTACAGAACTAAAGGAACAAATAGTGTCGGAACAAGTAATGCCGGAACGAATAGTATCGGAGCAAGTAATACCAACGCTGTTTGTTATAAATGTGGAAAATCAGGCCACATTATTAGAAATTGCCCGAAACAAGGGAATACTAATGAGCAGGGCCACAGAGGAGTTTTCAATATTAATGCGGCAGAAGCACAGGAAAACCCGGAGCTTGTTACGGGTACGTTTCTTATTGACGATAAATCTGCTTATGTTTTATTTGATTCGGGTGCGGATAGAAGCTATATGAGTAGAGATTTTTGTGCTAAACTAAGTTGCCCATTGATGCCTTTGGATAGTAAATTCTTACACGAATTAGCAAACGGTAAATTAATTTCAGCAGATAATATATGTCGGGATAGAGAAATTAAACTGGGGGATGAAACGTTTAAAACTGATTTAATACCAGTCGAGTTAGGGAGTTTTGATGTAATAATTGGCATGGACTGATTGAAAAAGGTGAGAGCAGAGGTCGTTTGTTACAAAAATGCGATTCGCATTATGCGTGAAAAAGTAAAACCTTTAATGGTGTACGGAGAAAAGAACAACGTGAAATTAAATCTTATTAGTAGTTTGAAGGCGCAAAAACTAATAAGAAAAGGTTGTTACATCATTCTAGCACACATCGAGGAAGTTAAACCTGAAGAAAAGAACATCAGTGATGTTCCCGTCGCAAAAGAATTTCTCGATGTATTTTCGAAAGAATTACCGGGATTACCCCCACATCGATCCGTTGAATTTCAAATAGACCTTGTACCAGGAGCTAACCAATAGCTCGTGCTCCATACAGACTTGCACCCAGTGAAATGAAAGAATTACAAAGTCAGTTACAGGAACTTTTAGAGCGTGGTTTCATTCGACCAAGTACATCACCATGGGGAGCTCCTGTTCTGTTTGTCAAGAAGAAAGATGGTACATTCAGGTTGTGTATCGACTACAGAGAGTTGAACAAACTTACCATCAAGAACCGTTACCCATTACCGAGAATCGACGACTTATTTGATCAACTACAAGGCTCGTCGGTTTATTCGAAGATCGATTTACGTTCTGGATATCACCAAATGCGGGTGAAGGAGGATGACATTCCGAAGACTGATTTTAGGACGCGTTATGGTCATTATGAGTTTATGGTTATGCCGTTTAGATTGACTAATGCACCAGCTATGTTCATGGACCTCATGAACCGAGTGTGTGGGCCATATCTTGACAATTTTGTCATTGTTTTCATCGATGACATACTTATTTACTCGAAGAATGATCAAGAGCACGAAGAACATTTGAGAAAAGTGCTAGAGTTGTTAAGGAAAGAAAAACTATACGCAAAGTTTTCAAAGTGTGCATTTTGGTTGGAAGAAGTTCAATTCCTTGGTCATATAGTGAACAAAGAAGGTATTCACGTGGATCCAGCAAAGATTGAAACTGTTAAAAAGTGGGAGACCCCGAAAACTCCGAAACATATACGCCAATTTTTAGGACTAGCTGGTTACTACAGAAGATTCATCCAAGATTTTTTCAAAATCGCAAAACCCTTGACTGCATTAACGCATAAAGGGAAGAAATTTGAATGGAAAGATGAACAAGAGAAAGCATTTCAATTGTTGAAGAAAAAGTTAACTACGGCACCTATATTGTCATTACCTGAAGGGAATGATGATTTTGTGATATATTGTGGCGCCTCAAAGCAAGGTCTCGGTTGTGTATTAATGCAACAAACGAAAGTAATTGCTTATGCGTCTAGACAATTGAAGATTCACGAGCAGAATTATACGACGCATGATTTGGAATTAGGCGCGGTTGTTTTTGCATTAAAGACTTGGAGGCACTACTTATATGGGGTCAAAAGTATTATATATACCGACCACAAAAGTCTTCAACACATATTTAATCAAAAACAACTGAACATGAGGCAGCGCAGGTGGATTGAATTATTGAATGATTACGACTTTGAGATTCGTTACCACCCGCGGAAGGCAAATGTGGTAGCCGACGCCTTGTGCAGAAAGAACAGAGAACCCATTCGAGTAAAAGCTATGAATATAATGATTCGCACTAACCTTACTACTCAAATAAAGGAGGCGCAACAAGGACTTTTAAAAGAGGAAAATTTAAAGAATGAAATACCCAAAGGATCGGAGAAGCATCTTAATATTTGGGAAGACGAAACCCGGTATAGGGCTAAAAGAATTTGGGTACCAAAATTTGGAGATATGAGAGAAATGGTACTTAGAGAAGCTCATAAAACTAGATACTAAATACATCCTGGAACGGAGAAGATGTACAAGGATCTCAAGAAACATTTTTGGTGGCCGGGTATGAAAGCCGATGTTGCTAAATACATAGGAGAATGTTTGACGTGTTCTAAGGTCAAAGCGGAGCATCAGAAACCATCAGGTCTACTTCAACAACCCGAAATCCCGGAATGGAAATGGGAAAACATTACCATGGATTTCATCACTAAATTGCCAAGGACTGCAAGTGGTTTTGATACTATTTGAGTAATAGTTGATCGTATCACCAAATCAGTACACTTCCTGCCAATAAGAGAAGATGACAAGATGGAGAAGTTAGCACAACTGTATTTGAAGGAAGTCGTCTCCAGATATGGAATACCAATCTCTATTATCTCTGATAGGGATGGCAGATTTATTTCAAGATTCTGGCAGACATTACAGCAAACATTAGGAACTCGTCTAGACATGAGTACTGCCTATCATCCACAAACTGATGGGCAGATCGAAAGGATGATACAAACGCTTGAAGACATGCTACGAGCATGTGTTATTGATTTCGGAAACAATTGGGATTGACACCTTCCGTTAGCAGAATTTTCCTACAACAACAGCTACCATTCAAGCATTGAGATGACGCCGTTTGAAGCACTTTATGGTAGAAAGTGCAGGTCTCTGATTTGTTGGAGTGAAGTGGGGGATTATATTTTTTAGATTACGGGTCCGGAGATAATACAAGAAACTACCGAGAAGATCATCCAAATTCAACAACGGTTGAAAACCGCCCAAAGTCGACAAAAGAGCTACGCTGACATTAAAAGAAAAGATATAGAATTTGAAATTGGAGAGATGGTCATGCTTAAATTTGCACCTTGGAAAGGTGTTTTTCGATTTGGTAAACAAGGGAAATTAAATCCAAGGTATATTGGACCATTCAAGATTATTGATCGTGTCAGATCAGTAGCTTACCGACTTGAGTTACCTCAATAACTTGCGGCTGTACATAACACTTTCCACGTCTCGAATTTGAAGAAATGTTTTGCTAAAGAAGATCTCACTATTCTGTTAGACGAAATCCAAATCAACGAAAAACTTCAATTCATCGAAGAACCCGTCGAAATAATGGATCGTGAGGTTAAAAGACTTAAGCAAAACAAGATACCAATTGTTAAGGTTCGATGGAATGCTTATAGAGGACCCGAGTTCACCTGGGAACGAGAAGATTAGATAAAGAAGAAAAACCCGCACTTATTTCCAGAAGATACGTCAACACCTCCTACTGCTTAAAATTTCGGGACGAAATTTATTTAACGGGTAGGTACTGTAGTGACCCGGACTTTTCCATGTTTATTTATATTAAATGAAATTGATATTTACATGATTAAGTGTTTCCAACATGTTAACTAATCAAACTTTTTAAGACTTGATTAATTGAAATAGGTTTCATATAGATAATTGACCACCCAAGTTGACCGGCGATTCACAAACGTTAAAACTTGTAAAAACTATATGATGACATATATATGGATATATATATATATATATATATATATATATATATATATATATATATATATATATATATATATATATATATATATAGTTGACATGATATTATGATAAGTATGTATCATGTATGTCATTAAGTATATTAACAATGAACTACATATGTAAAAACAAGACTACTAACTTAAGGATTTCGAAACGAGACATACATGTAACGATTATCGTTGTAACAACATTTAAATGTATATATATCATATTAAGATATATTAATACATCATAATATCATGATAATGTAATAATTTAACATCTCATTAGATATAATAAACAATGGGTTAACAACATTTAACAAGATCGTTAACTTAAAGGTTTCAAAATAACATTTACATGTAACGACTAACGATGACTTAACGACTCAGTTAAAATGTATATACATGTAGTATTTTAATATGTATTTATACACTTTTGAAAGACTTCAAGACACTTATCAAAGTACTTCTACTTAACAAAAATGCTTACAATTACATACTCGTTCATTTTCATCAACAATTCTACTCGTATGCACCCGTATTCGTACTCGTACAATACCCAGCTTCTAAATGTATTTACTATTGGTATATACACTTTAATGATCAGCTCTTAGCAGCCCTTGTGAGTCATCTAATACATGTGAGAACCATCATTTAACATCTAGCAAGAAATATCTAACAAAACAACAAACTAATGGAGCCTATATGGGATGCTTAAGTTCACGTGAAGATGGGAGCTCATAAACACATTCACTTTGCAATTTTCTTAAATCAAATTACTCTCTCTCAATTGCTCTCTTAGTGTTCTAAGTGTTCTTCATCATCTTCAACAAAATCTAGCTCAATCTAGTTCATAAATCCATACATAAACCAAGTTATAAAACAACTACTCAAGAGCACACCAACAACACTTCCAAATTTGCTAGCTTACTTCCAATATTGCAAATCCACTTTGAGTGATCATCCAACCTCAAGAAATTTTTCTTATTTACAGTAAGATATCTTTCTAATATAAGGTAATACTCATATTCAAACTTTGATTCAATTTCTATAACTTTAACAATCTTATTTCGAGTGGAAATCTTACTTGAACTTGTTTTCGTGTCATGATTTTGCTTCAAGAACTTTCAAGCCATCCAAGGATCCTTTGAAGCTAGATCTATTTTTCTTATTTCCAGTAGGTTTATCCACAAAACATGAGGTATTAATGATGTTCATAACATCATTCGATTCATATATATAAAACTACCTTATTCGAAGGTTTAAACTTGTAATCACTAGAACATACTTTAGTTAATTCTAAACTTGTTCGCAAACAAAAGTTAATCCTTCTAACTTGACTTTTAAAATCAACTAAACACATGTTCTATATCTATATGATATGCTAATTTAATGATTTAAAACCTGAAAACACAAAAAACACCGTAAAACCGGATATACGCCGTCGTAGTAACACCGCGGGCTGTTTTGGGTTAGTTAATTAAAAACTATGATAAACTTTGATTTAAAAGTTGTTCTTCTGGGAAAATGATTTTTCTTATGAACATGAAACTATATCCAAAAATCATGGTTAAACTCAAAGTGAAAGTATGTTTTCCAAAATGGTCATTTAGACATCGTTCTTTCGACTGAAATGACTACCTTTACAAAAATGACTTGTAACCTGTATTTTCGACTATAAACTTATACTTTTTATGTTTAGATTAATAAACTTATGTTCAATATGAAACCATAGCAACTTGAATCACTCAAAACGAATTTAAAACGAAAAAGTTATGGGTAAAACAAGATTGGATAATTTTGCTTGTTGTAGCTACGTGAAAATTGGTAACAAATCTATATTAATCATATCCTAGCTAACTCATATTGTATTATACATGTATTCTAATATATTATGTAATCTTGGGATACCATAGACACGTATGCAAATGTTTTGACATATCATATCGACCCATGTATATATATTATTTGGAACAACCATAGACACTCTATATGCAGTAATGTTTGAGTTAGCTATACAGTTTTGAGGTTGATTCCAAAAATATATATACTTTGATTTGTGATCTAGCCTGAGACGTGTATACACTGGGTCGTGGATTGATTCAAGATAATATATATCGATTTATTTATGTACATCTAACTGTGGACAACTAGTTGTAGGTTACTAACGAGGACAGCTGACTTAATAAACTTAAAACAGTAAAACGTATTAAAAATGTTGTAAATATATTTTGAACATACTTTGATATATATTTACATATTTGTTATAGGTTCGTGAATCGACCAGTGGCCAAGTCTTACTTCCCGACGAAGTAAAAATCTGTGAAAGTGAGTTATAGTCCCACTTTTAAAATCTAATATTTTGGGATGAGAATACATGCAGTTTTATAAATGTTTTACGAAATAGATACAAGAAAATGAAACTACATTATATGGATGAATGATTAAATCCGAATATGCCCCTTTTGCTTGGTAGCCTAAGAATTAGTAAACCGATCTACTAATTGACGCGAATCCTAAAGATAGATCTATTGGGCCTAACGAACCCAATCCAAAGTACCGGATGCTTTAGTACTTTGAATTCATTTTTATCATGTCCGAAGGATTTCTCGGAATGATAGGGGATATTCTTATATGCATCTTGTTAATGTCGGTTACCAGGTGTTCACCATATGAATGATTTTTATCTCTATGTATGGGATGTATATTGAAATATGAAATCTTGTGGTCTATTATTACGATTTGATAAATATATAGGTTAAACCTATAACTCACCAACATTTTTGTTGACGTTTAAAACATGTTTATTCTCAGGTGATTATTAAGAGCTTCCGTTGTTGCATGCTAAAATATGGACAAGATTTGGTGTCAGCATGCTTGTATAATATTGTTTAAAACTACATTCGAGATTTACTTTCTTGTAACATATTAATATTGTAAACCAATATGTATTGGTAGTGTGTAAGTGTGATATTTTTAGATTATCATTTCTGGATAATCTAGGTGGTGTCCTTTTAACCTTGTCGATAAAATAAAGGTTAAGGTTTGTTTTAAAAACGAATGCAGTCTTTGAAAAATGTTTCATATAGAGGTCAAAACCTCGAAACGAAATCAATTAATATGGAACGTTTATAATCTATATGAACGGGACATTTCATTGGTGTTAACCGAGTGGTCTTGGGTTCGAGCCCGGGCGTGGGCAACTTTTTTTTTAGAACTCTTGTGAGGTAGTTTTCTCACTTATTATTATTATTATTATTATTATTATTATTATTATTATTATTATTATTATTATTATTATTATTATTATTATTATTCTTATTCTTATTATTATTATTATTATTATTGTTATTGATTATTGATTATTGATTATTATTATCATTATTAATAATTATTGTTGTTATGATGTAAATTAGTATTATTACTAATATTAATTATACAACTATTATTTTCACTAATATAATTGATATTATTAATATTATTGTTATTACTAGTTATTGTTATTATGATTAGTATTATTAAAATTATTATAAAAATGATACAATTTATTGGTACTTTCATAAATATTAGTATTATTATCATTTTATAAATAATAAGAATTATTATTATTAACAATATATTTATCATTACTAATATTAACTTAGTATAATTAGAACTATTGTTATGATAAACAAATGAAATATATAAACAATTATGTTTAACACATATAACATAACAAAATATTTTTTATATATAAAAGGAATATATGAAACATAATGAATATATTATTAATATAAAAATGATATAATTAATAAGTTATATATAAACTTATTCTATTACGATTATGTGTATTAATATATATACAAATGATATAGGTTCGTGAATTCGAGGCCAACCCTGCATTGTTCAGTATCGTCGTACGAATATTTTTACTACAAAATATTGTATTGTGAGTTTCATTTGCCCTTTTTACTCATTACATTTTTGGGCTGAGAATACATGCAAATGCTTTATTAGTTGTTTTACAATATTTATATGCGTGAGTTTCATTTGCTCCCTTTTAAATGCTTTTGCAATATATATTTTTGGGACTGAGAATACATGCGCTGTTTTATAAATGTTTTACAAAATAGACACAAGTAATCGAAACTACATTCTATGGTTGGATTATCTAATCGAATATCACCCCTTTAGCTTGGTAACCTAAGAATTAGGGAACAGTACCCCTAGTTGACGCGAATCCTAAAGATAGATCTATGGGCCTTGACAAGCCCCAGTCAGAGAATTTGAATTGCTTTAGTACTTCGATTTTTATACAGACGAGAGGATTCTGTTATACAAATGAGAGGATTCTATTTTGGGGATATTCTCTATGCACTATGTTAATGTCCGTAACTAGGTGTTCACCAAATGAATGATTTTACCTTAATGCAGATGAGAGGATTCTGCTTGAGGATTATTTTTACCTTAATGCAGACGAGAGGATTTTGCTTGAGGATTATGTTTATAAAATGAAAATCTTGTGGTCTATTAAAATGATGGAAATGAATGTTTATGATAAACTAATGAACTCACCAACCCTTTTGGTTGACACTTGAAAGCATGTTTATTCTCAGGTATTAAAGAAATCTTCCGCTGTGCATTAGCTCATTTTAAAGATTATTACTTGGAGTCACTCATGGCATATTTCAAAAGACGTCGCATTCAAGTCGTTGATTTCAATAAGGAGTATTAATTAAGTAAATTACATATTAGGTCATTTGTAGTTTGGATATTATGAAATGGTATTGCATGCCTGTCAACTTTCGATGAAATGAAAGTTTGTCTTTTAAAAATGAATGCAATGTTTGTAAAATGTATCATATAGAGGTCAAATACCTCGCGATGTAATCATATGTTATTGTATTCGTTCTTATGGATTAGGACGGGTCTTTACATGTGGTATCAGAGCGGTGGTCTTAGCAAACCAGGTTTGCATTAGTGTGTCTAACTGATAGTCGTTAGGATGCATTAGTAAGTCTGGACTTCGACCTTAGTTGCGTGTCAAAAAAAAAAAGTTTTGCTTATCATATTTTGTCGTAAACCATGCTTGTCATCTTAAGTCTAAACGCGTCTTACTGCATTCATTGCATTGGTAGTGTATAGACAAAAATTCACATCTTAGCGTATCTGCTAATTCATATCTTAGCGTATCTGTTACTGTAAACTTTGTCTAACATATTCCGTAAATTTCTCCGTAATCTACGAAACCTTTTGATATATATATATATATATATATATATATATATATATATATATATATATATATTTATATAGTTAGAATACCATCCAATATTCGAAAATCATTTCATATCGAAAAATCCTTTATTCAATTGTAATCTACGAAACCTTTTGATATATATATATATATATATATATATATATATATATATATATATATATATATATATATAGTTAGAATACCATCCAATATTCGAAAATCATTTCATATCGAAAAATCCTTTATTCAATTGTACGAAATGGAATTCGTCATTAGTTCAAGTCCCTCGGATTCCGAAATGGAATCCCACTCAAGCACCAAAAGCAGTGTGACCGGAATGGACCAACCAATCAGTCATCACCTATTCTGGATGAATTGGGGATGGGTTCGTAGCCTCCTCAATCATTGGAGACAAGAAGAAGGTGATCCCTTCCATCCACCACATTGCCCTCTTGGCGATGAACCTGAAGCACTTACCGGCGAACCTGTCCGAAACACCATTTTTTCTCTCATTTCCAGAGTATCTCGTCACGATTATCTACTACATCAAATTCTAGATTTTATTTATCCGCTCGTCCGAACCGACAATCACCTCGGTGTAATAGAAGAAGTTAACGAACTTCGCGCTCGGGTAGTGGCTTTGAAAAATATGGTGCAAAGGTTACAAATACCAGCAGCAGCATAAATAGTACCACCATCAGCAACATCAACTGTACCATTACCACCTCCAACCACAACCGCGACGTAAACCTCAACTTCACAATCTGCCCCACGAGCATCAACGTCATACGCCCTATAGATAACAAGGAAGACCAACAACAACCAACGATGAAGTATTAATTCGTAACTTCATCAGAGAAATATTTTACGGTGATTATGTAATCTCTAAAATTTTAGAGATTACTTATTCTAGACCTAACCATAAATCAGATGAGTGGACCGAAATGATAAAAGGAAGAGTAGAAACCCTGACAAGAATGGTGTGTGATTTACAAGTTAGACTTGTTTTACCAACAACATTAATAGTACCGTTAGCATCATCAGCACAGGCAGTGCCGTCAGTATCATCAGAATCAATAGCACCTATAACATCACAAACTCCGTCAGTTCAAGAATCACTGTGGACATCATTACGAATCAGTAACGCGTATATTGTATCAACGAGTTATGAAGTATTAACTCATGTTCCTCTGAAGAATTTATATGTATATTTTATATATATAAATTTTGGAACCATAATAAATCTTTTCGTACTAAGCTATTACGTGTGAATCTTAACTACTCAGTTAATTCATATTACTAATATGTTATGATGTAAATCCTTCGTCAGTGACTTAACCACCGATAACTATAATCTCCGTTTCAATTCAATGAATTCCATTTTATAATAAATCAAGTGTATTATTCAAATATATGTTTGATCATACACTTTCATCATCGATGTACCCGAAACTTTTCAGATAACATCATTCATACCTTGCAAAGTTCACAAGAATTCCACACCAACATCATGCAAAGTATTGATTCATAATTTCAATTACATTGAAGAAATACTAAATTAGTAAGGATTATTAAATTCTAGTTTCAACCGTAAATCAAATGAGTTTAATATTAACTCATTATATCTATGTTACATCTGAAGAAAATATACACATGTATATTTTCATAAAGACTGTAATAAAAAAATTTTTGTACACAATATTAATTGTAAATTTTTTTTAACGGGTAGGTAATACCCGAGAGATATATAAATTCACAATTAATATGATACATTCTTCGAACCTGATTCAGCAAACATCAACTATACTTAATACTTTCACAATAATATACATTCTTTCTTAGAAAATCAAAATAACCATACTCATTTGAATTCAATTACATATTCTGATTTTGAAATCGCAGAATTCAATTCGAAATATAACCAGTATCATCACTCTTAGATTCCTAAATCTTTCAAAGCTATACTTTGACTTCAAAACTGTGCTAGAACATCATATGTATATTAACGATTACAATTTGTGTTCAAACCCTTCGAAATTCTTGAAGACATTTCAGATAATGAACAATCGAGATGATGATCCAACCACATGTTACCCACAGTCTTGTACCTGAAAAACCCTCGAAACCAAAGTCATAGTTTAACACGTATCCGTGTCAGACCCTTTGGCATTTATTAGCAAAAAAATAACTTTGCGATTCTTTTTCAAATTAGTCAGTTTTGTCACAGCTCCAGCAAGTCAACTTCGATTTTCATCTGGAGTAGTCTTATTATAACCCTGACATATACGATTACCCTTTTGTTACTGGGGAACCTTTTATATTCCAACACATTATTAGCAGATGTACCAGCAACTTCATTACCCTTTGACTTTAGCCTCTCCGAAATGTCATTATATTTATTCATTAAAACTCTATCATATACTCATCCGCATCTTGTAACAAGAATTGCCATACCAGTTACCGGGAATCAGCAATCAATATTTTGAAATCTCGCAGCGTTTCTACTTCAGCAGTTATATATATATATATATATATATATATATATATATATATATATATATATATATATATATATATATATATATATATATATATATATATATATATATATATATATATATATATATATATAGTGTCTATCTCCAAGACTTACAAACTGCGAGTGTGAAGTTTCTGAAAAACACCCCAGCCTACGAATTAGTACTATGAAATTTTGAAAAAGGTGATGAAGTGGTAAGGACGGTAGACAACAATTACGGTCAGAAGTTGATAATAAAGAATAGTAGATTGGAAAAGCTCAAATGAAAAATTTGGTACTGGAAAACGGATTGAGCAAAGTATGAAGGAAGCTGTGGACAAATCACAAAGACTAAATCTGCCTTCAAAGAATCCAAATGATTCAGTGTCTGCTGAAATCCTTAGCAAATACCTTGCTCCTTACTCTAAACCCTTGTGGATAATATTCTTCATCATCCTCTGATCTTAGATATTCTAAGATATCATCATATCTTTCATTATAAATATCCTCCATATTTTTGAGGATATTTTCATAGCTATTCTTATCTGAAATCATTTATCTCTTCGCGCTATCTGCATCACATCATAAAGGAAACTGTCTTAGATTCTAAACTTTGAAACTTTCGAGTTTAAAGTATGAATGTTTTGAAGTAGTGTTGGAAAATGATGCATAAGTTAGTATAATATAATGACACTTGATCAATGTGATTATATTACAGTAATTCATGCTGAGTTTCTAAAATGGAACGTGATGATTCACAGATCATAACGTCATCATGTGCTATGTTACACGACTCTTGTATTCTATTTAACCTCTAACATATCAAGAAAATATTTTTCTTGATGATTCGGTCTTTTCTGAGCTATTCTGGTAATTTGACAGATCAAGATCGTGCTATTACAATTCCCTTCTTAGAACATTAACTATGTTCATTTCGAAATCCATACCTACGAATTTTGGACCGTTACTCGCTTGAATTGAAGTCGGAAAGAGGAGACAAAAATATGGAACTCTTGAATATAAAAGAAAATATAAAGTTCGAAAACAACACGTAAATTACAAACCGTGCATATCAATACGTATTGCAACGTAAAGGCACGGGAGAATTAAGATTACTATAACTCCAAGGTAATAGTAAAAGTAAACAAAATCCTCCGGTGGTAGATGAAAAAGGAGAATGACCGATATGAAGGTTAAGAGTATATCAAGGATCAGAATGGGATGGAGCATATTGACGAATGTTTTAAAGTATGAGTTGAGGGAGAAATAATGGAAGGTGTGAGTTAAAAGGAAACGAAGGAGGTGGATTTATAGTAAAATATCCGACAGAGAAATCAAAACAGATGATCGCATTTAAAGCAGATCCTAATTCCCTTGATTATCGAAGAATCAAATCCTATTACGAAGATTTTCTCCAAATCTATTGAACTTGGAAATCCACCCTATCTACGTCAAAAGATATGACGAATCACTATTATTTTATTTCATTCATTTACGATAACTTCACTCATACGCTTCGAGAAATTGAATTATTTTATCCGTATTTCTTAATCATGATAAAACTCTATGTATCAGCTTACATTCGTCATAATAACATTCTTATTGTTATCCATGACGATCTCTATCAAATTTCGGGGACCAAATTTCTTTAACGGGTAGGTACTGTGACGACCCGAAAATTTCCGAACAAATTTAAACTTTTATCTTTATATTATTTCGACATGATAAGCAAAGTTTGTTAAGTTAAATCTCAAAGATTTTAAACTATGTTCATACATTCATTTAACCGCGACCAAATTCCAATGATTCACGAACCATTAAATGAACATATATGATTAGGTATGTATATGTGTATATATTATAACTTGAAAATGTCAACAAAGTATTTAAACGAATAATACTTTACATGAACGTATTTGTTTCAATATGATTAGCGATGGAATTAGAAGATAATATCAAATTATTGAATTATCAGATACATTGAATTATGATTACGAGTCTTTGTTGAGAGGTCCACATTGATTTGAGAAATCTTCCTATTTTAACAATATTTGGAAAATGGTAAAGTGATTTACAAGTAAGAACAAATATGTCAATTAACGATAACTGGACAAAGGTTAGTAAAGATTCCTGCTTAACTTTCAATGCATGCTTTACAATAATTACCTCGTGGAATAAGTCCATTTATTGATAAAAGTTTGTAATATTGAGTCTCAGAAAATTTTTAAACTGTTTACATGGATTCAGTTAACCTATGACTAATCCCGATGATTCATGAACCATTGTTTGTAAATATGTGTATATATATAAATATGTGTATATATATATTAACTTGAATTACTTTAATAAACTATTATATGTTTTTTGTTATTATAAATAAATATGTAAAATAAAATATTTAGTAATGAAAACTATTATTTTATTTTTATATATGTATATATATATATATATATATATATGTATATATATATATATATATATATATATATATATATATATATATATATATATATTACTTGATATATATAATGTATAATTTAATTTTCTTTATTTCTAAATATATATTTAATATATATTTATTTACGTAATAAAAACTTGTAATTAAAATGTAATTATATATATATATATATATATATATATATATATATTATATTAGAATATATATAATTATATATTTTACGAACTTGATTTACATTATTTAGAAATACTCGTTTTATTTTTTTAAAGGAGTTAATAACGAAAATTTATATATTTATAATTATAGGTTAATATATGAAATATATATATATATATATATATATATATATATATATATATATATATAATTATATATAATTATATTGTAATATAAATAAATTCAAAATATTATATGTAGAGAAGTTATAACAATTCTTTTTATGTAGAATAATTTAAGCATTAATATTAATTTGTTATATTATTATTATTATCATTATCATTATTATGACAACCCGGAAATTTTCAACCAAATTTAAACTTTAATCTTTATATATTCCCGACACGATAAGTAAAGTTTGTAAGTTGAATCTCAAAAATTTTAAACTATGTTCATACATTCATTTAATCTCGACCAAACTCCGACGATTCACAAACCATTAAACGGATATGATTATATATGTATATGTGTATATATATTATAACTTGAAACGTAAACAAAATATTAGATTTAATGCTTTACATGATTGTATCCGTTTCAATATGTTTATCGATGAAATTAAAAGATAAGATTTAATGATTAAATTATCAGATATATTGAATTATGATTTACGAATCTCTGTTGAGAGGTCCACTTTGATTTAAGAAATCTATTTTCTTTTAACGATATTCGAAAAATGGTAAAGTGATTTGTATATAAGAACAATGTGTCAAATATCAAGAATTAGACAAAAACTAGTGGAAGACTAAATTACATAGTAATCAATTGAATTGATTTCAGACGTACACAACGCTTTTTAATATAATAGGACTTGTCTATCTAAACTGCCTTTGAGTAAATAACCGTAAGTTGAAATATTGGTTGTAACGTGTATTTAAAACATGTTCATTAAATATTATGTTTTCAAATTAACTACACGGTAGTAACACTCGCCTAGTGACGCAATTGATATTTAAAAATGATTAGTACATAAATTAATTATATCTATTTGAATTCTTAAAATAAAAACGTTACGCGTTAAATTATTTTTTAAAACGAAATAAAAATAAACTTTAAAATATAAATAGTTTTGAAAAACTAAATGTTGTATTATTGAATAAAGATTTTGAATACAAACTTATATTTTTAAATATGTATGTATGTATATATATATATATATATATATATATATATATATATATATATATATATATATATATATATATATATATATATATATATATCTATTTTAACTTCGTCATAAAACGTCTTAATTTAAAATAATATATTTTGGTAAACAACGAGTCATTGATTTATAGAAGCAAATGACCACGACGCTCAAATTTTATAAGATACATTTTCATAAAGTAAATTTTTGATAAATAAGTCAAATTATTATTAAAGGTACACGTCGCGTAACGTAAAAGGCTAGTTTTCTAAACGTACGAAAGTGTGCTCGAAAAACCGAAAGTGGTACATGAGTCGAGTGACAACGTACAAGTCATTTGAGTAAAAATTTTATTTTTACCATGCACATAAATATAATATAATATATAATTAATTGTATAGATTAAATAATAATTTATATTTAATATATTAAATAAATTAAAAACGAGTGTCGGTAATGGGGATTGGACAATGTTGAACCACTTTTATTGATCATGCGGTCGCATGATTTTGTGAAGAAGCCCAATGCAATCGCATGGGGGGATTGGTGAGGAAGGATGCTTAAAGCCCGTGCGCATCTATCTTTCTGATTCAATTTCTTTTTCTTTCTTTCATCCTATCTCTCGAACTCTCTCTATATGTATATATTTATTATTATTATTATTATTATTATTATTATTATTATTATTATTATTATTATTATTATTATAATTATTATTAAGATTATTAATCTTATTATTATTATTATTAGTATTAGTATTGTTAGGAGTAATAATACTAGTATTATACATAAAATACTAAGACGAGGTTCTGCCCGCGTAATTTCAAAATAAGTTTTTTCGAGTAGGATAGGGCTAAGGAAAATATGGGTTATGGCTATGGAAGTGATGGGTATGGTTCATGGGTATGCTTGTGAGGTCAATCTAGTGTTTATCATCTCCGTTGCATCTACGTACCTTTCCTACAATATTGAATCTCAATATTGATACGTGAGTACTCGTAAATTAATTTTTACATATCAATAGTGTATCCCTGACTAGTGCTCGAGTATTTAGGATTATGCATGCTTGTATTTTTAATATTGCCCTTAGTTAGGCTATGTTGAATCTCGAATTAGTTACACATGCGGTTGAGATAAGGCATAAGATATGCATGTCATTGTAAAGCTAGCGAAAAATTAAGAACTTTTCCTTTAGATGTCGAATGGTTTCGATGAACGGATTAGAAGTTATAGTCAATTGAATTTTTGATATTATTATTAAAAATGATTATTATTATCGTTGTTATTATCGTCGTTCTAGTTTTTATAAAACTATTATTATTATTATTATTATTATTGTTATTATTATTATTATTATTATTATTATTATTATTATTATTATTATTATTATTATTATTATTATTATTATTATTATTATTATTATTATTATTATGATTATTATCATTATTAATTAAAAGAATTATCATTAAAAATTGTTATTTTTATTATTATTACTATCGTTATTATCGTTAAAGTTATAATTAGTATTATCATTAATATATTCATAATATTTATTATCATTAGTATTATTATGATTAAAACTTATATTAGTAACACTTAATTATTATGATTACTATTATTATCATTAACATGAAAACAATATAAAAGACGATTAAAAGCTATTAAACGAATCAATTAAGAAATAATGAGTATGGGTATCATGTTGAAAATAAAATATTGTAAGATAATGATTTAGATAAAATTATCGTTCTTATTATTTTTTATCATTACTATTATTATTAAAAGTATCGTTATATTAAAACTATCATTTTAACAAAAATTATCATTTTAATAGAAATGTTATTGTTACTATAAAATATCATTATTATTATCATTTTTAATAGAATTATTATTTTAAAAGATAATATTAAAAAGTATCATAAATATTAATGTTATCATAATTAGAATTATCATTTTATTTTAGTAATTATAAATATTGATATTTTAATTAATAGAATAATAATAATTATTATTACAAAATAATGCAACTTTTACTTACTATTATTATAGATATTATTTTATCAAATACATATGAGATACAAACATATTTTTACTACGTGTAATAAAATTTCTTTAATAATACCTATCATATTATCTTTATGATATTAAATGAACTTTATAAATTTTATTACTTAAGATATATAAAGTATATTTTTTTATAAAGTTTTATTTATTAATAAATGAATTATATTATTTACTCTAATAAATCTTTTAAAGATATTTAAAAATATAAAACGACGATATTTAAACTATATATTAATCATGTATAGATTTTGAAAATCATTTTGAGTCAAATTAACTTTTGTTGACTATTGCATATTAGACTCGAGCATTAAGATTGTGGTACACTATGACTTGACCTTAATTGTTAGACAAATATTGACCAACATATAAATATATAATTAATATAGGTTCGTGAATCCGAGGCCAACCTTGCACTTGTTCAATGATGTTATATGTATTTTTACTACGAAATACAGTATGATGAGTTTCATTTACTCCCTTTTTAAATGCTTTTGCAATATATATATTTTTGGGACTAAGAATACATGCGCTTTTATAAATGTTTTACGAAATAGACACAAGTAATCGAAACTACATTATATGGTTGAATGATCGAAGCCAAATATGCCCCTTTTGCTTGGTAACCTAAGAATTAGTAAACCAGTCTACTAATTGACACGAATCCTAAAGATAGATCTATTGGGCCTAACAAACCCCATCCGTTGGAGCGGATGCTTTAGTACTTCGATGTTGTTTTATCATGTCCGAAGGATTTCCCGGAATGATAGGGGATATTCTTATATGCATCTTGTTAATGTCGGTTACCAGGTGTTCAATCCATATGAATGATTTTTGTCTCTATGCATGGGACGTATATTTATGAGAAATGGAAATGAAAATCTTGTGGTCTATTAAAATGATGAAAATAAATGATTATAATAAACTAATGAACTCACTAACCTTTTGGTTGACACTTTAAAGGATGTTTATTCTCAGGTATTAAAGAAATCTTTCGCTGTGCATTTGCTCCTTTTAAAGATATTACTTGGAGTCTTTCATGGCATAATTTCGAAGAACGTTGCATTCGAGTCATTGAGTTCATCAAGGATTATTATTAAGTCAGTTTATAGTTGGATAGTGGATATTATGAAATGGTATGCATGCCTGTCAATTTTCGATGTAAAGAAAGTTTGTCTTTTAAAAACGAATGCAATGTTTGTAAAATGTATCATATAGAGGTCAAATACCTCGCTATGTAATCAACTATTGTGAATCGTTTATAATGTATATGAACGGGTCCTTTCAGTTGGTATCAGAACGGTGGTCTTAGCGAACCAGGTCTGCATTAGTGTGTCTAACCGATAAGTCGTTAGGATACATTAGTGAGTCTGGACTTCGACCGTGTCTGCATGTCAAAAGTTTTGCTTATCATTTCTAGTCAGAAATCATCTGCTTATTATCCTTAGGAAATTACCTGCTTATCATTATTAGTCTAGACACGTCTTGCTACATTAATTGCATGAGTAGTGTATAGACAAAATTCATATCTTAGCGTATCTGCTAAATCATATCTTATCGTATCTGTTACTTTAAACTTTGCCTGACATATCCCGCAAATTCCTCCATAATCTACGAAATCTTTTGATCTATATATATAGATATCCTATGTAAATAGAATACCACCCGATAGCCGGAAAAATCATTTTATATCGAAAAATCCTTTATTCAATTGTACGAAATGGAATTCGTCATTAGTTCAAGTCTCTCGGATTCCGAAATGGAATCCCACTCAAGCACCGAAAGCAGTGTGACCGGAATGGATCAACCAATTAGCCATCATCTATTCTGGATGAATTGGGGATGGGTTTGTAGTCTCCTTAATCATTGGAGACAAGAAGAAGGTGATCCCTTCCATCCACCACATTGCCCTCTTGGCGAAGAACTTGAAGCACTTACCGGCGAACCTGTCAGAAATACCATTTTCTCTATCATTTCTGGAGTATCTCGTCACGATTATATACTATATCAAATTCTAGATTTTATTTATCCACTCGTCCGAACCGACAATCACCCCGGTGTAATCGAAGAAGTCAACAAGCTTCGCACTCGAGGGTAGTGGCTTTGGAGAATATGGTGCAAAGGTTACAAACACCAGTAGCAGCACCTGCAGCATAACCAGTACCACCATCATCAACGCCAACAGTACCATTACCACCTCCAACCACAACCGTGTCGTAAACCTCAACTTTACAATCTGTCCCACGAGCACCAATGACATACGCTCTGTAGATACCAAGGAATACCAACAACAATTAACGATGAAGTGTTGATTCATAACTTCATCAGGGAAACATCCTGTGGCGATTTTGTAATCTCTAAAGTCTTAGAGATTATCTAATCTATCCCTAACCATAAATCAGTTAAGCGAACCAAAATGATAGAAGGAAGAGTAGAAACCCTGACAAAAATGGTGTGTGATTAACCAGCTAAACTTGTTTTTACCAACAGCATCATCAGTACCGTCAGCGTCTCCAGCATCGTCAGTGCAGTCAGTATCAGAATCAACAACATCTATAATATCACAAACTCCGTCAGTTCAAGAATCACTGTGGACATCATTACGAATCAATAACGCGTATATTGTATCAACGCGTAAGTGTGGTACTATAAATACTCAAAGTCATTATATATATATATATATATATATATATATATATATATATATATATATATATATATATATATATATATATATATATATATATATATATATATATTTTGAAATAAAAATAAATCTTTCCATGCTAAGCTATTGTGTGTGAATCTTAACTACTCGGTTAATTCATATTACAAATATGCAATAATGTACGTCCTTCGGCCATAACTTAACCATCGTTAACTACAATCTCTGCCTCAATTCAACAAATTCCAATTCATAATGAAAGGACCCGTCCTAATCCACCTGGACGAAGTCATCATCATTTGGTCCCATTGCGATGATCGGCTCCAAGTAATGTCCTTATATTGAGCAAATGCACAGCGGAAGACTTAATTCGTATCTGAGAATAAACATGCTTTAAAGTGTCAACCAAAAGGTTGGTGAGTTCATAGGTTTATCATAACAATCATTTCAATATGTTAATAGACCACAAGATTTCATAATCATAAACATAATACACTCGCAAGTGTATGTAAAGCATTCTAAGTGGTTGAGCACTTGGTAACCATACTTAACATTTAATCAACGTCGCATATTCCCTTTATTATGAAATCTCACTACACCGTACCAAGTGTAGTCACCAAAACGAAGTACTGTGCAACCGTTGAATACTGGTCGTCCAGTCCGGTTGGGGTTGTCAGGCCCGATAGATCTATCAACAGGATTCGCGTTTACAATACCCATGTAAATAGTAGTTACCAAGCTACAGGGAAATATGTCAGTGGTACAACTCAACGTAGAATATATTTTTAAGTACTTGTGTCTATTTTGTAAACATTTATAAAAGCAGCGCATGTATTCTCAGCCCAAAAATATATATTGCAAAAGCAATTAAAAAGGGAGCAAATGAAACTCACTTTTGCCTTGAAGGTATTTAGTTCGACTTCGTCTCCGATAGATATCACGAACCTAACCATATATATAATATATCAACATATTTTCTTTTTAAGTAATCGTTACATATATATACTTTTAATACTTTTAATATTTTCTTAGTCCGTAGTTAGCAGTCCGATGTTAGTGGTCCACAATTAGTTGCTTAAATAAAATAAATAAAGACCCCATCATATTCGTATTGATCAGAATTAATCTCGACCCATGATACCATGTTGTCAAATGACGTGTTGCGTACATAAAGTACCGTGTTGTCAAATGACGTGTTGCGTACAATCATGAGGTCTTATGATTAATCTTCTCGTGTTGTTTACGGGTGGTCCTGAAATATATAAAATCAAATCATAAGTAATTATATATAAAATATCATATTAATTAGAAAAGATATGATTAATTTACTTTTTCTCCAAATATTTTCGTAGCTAAACTAGCTTCGGATACCCAATCTTGTTTTAGTCGTAGTTTCTTCATTACAACTCCGTTTTTGTTGGTTCAACTTGTCACTTCCTTGTATCGAGTCAAATTTTAAGAATATGAACTGAAAATACCTTAGTTTATATTCGAAATCATAGGTTATAGGTCAAACTTTGGTGAAACTTATGAAAGTGATCATTTTCCATCATAAAAACAACATTTAATGATCATTTTTCTAAAAATACTTATACTTTGAGTTAAACCATGAAATTTTTATGTGTTAACATATTCATAAGAAATATCATTTTTCCAGAACATGAACTTCCAATTCAAAGTTCAAGATGGTTTTTAATTATCCAACACAAAACAGTCCACGGTTGCACTCCGACGACGTAGATTCAGTTTTTAAGATGTTCTTTGTAAAACAAGTTATATCTTATTAGGTTAGCATATCATTATGATATATTATAGGTCTTGAAGTGTTTTAAAAGTTAAGTTAGAAGGATCTATTTAGTTTGCGAACAAGTTTGAAATCACTCAAACTATGTTCTTGTTGTTAAAATTTTATACCACAAAATAAGATAGCTATATGAATATGAATTGAATAAGATTATGAACAAGGTTACTACCTCAAGTTACTTGGACAAAGTTACTACAAAAGATAAGAAATAATCTTAGAATCAAAGAGTGGTGGAGTTAGATCAAAAGGTTGGAAGTAAACTTCTTCAAATGGGTGGTTATTTTGATATGTTCTTGAAAGAGTTTTCTTATGGTGTTTAAGGCTTGTAATTGAAGCTAAATGATGGGGAAAATGCTTGGAGATGATCAAGTATGAAGTTAGGAATATTTTGAGAGAGAAATGAGGGTGTAGGTATGAGAAAATGGAGTGAAGAAATGGTGTTCATTTATAAAAACATTTTTAGTTTATAAAGAAAGAAAAGGATTCCTAATTTTGTTTTCTTACTAATAATTCATACTACTTGACAAATTCTAGTTACCTCATATCTAGGGAAGTAATAATGTTAATTAGGATGTTGATTTGATGTGTATATACCAATAGTAAATACGTATAGAAGCTGGGTATGATACGGGTACATATACCCGAGATATACGTATAGAAATCTTGAGGAAACGGAACGAGAATTCAAATATAGCTATCTTTTGTGAATATACTTATATTGTTTTATGCATTTAAGTCCTTAAAAAATGATTAAATACATTATATATACGATACATGTATAAGCATTATAGATTATAAGTATATATATCAAAGAATGTTACGTATAGTTATCGTTTTGAAAACTTAAGTTAGTAGTTTCACAATATACTTATAACTCATTGTCATTAGTACACAATGAGATGTTAAACCATCCTTAGATCATGTTAAATATATATAAATACATATATATACACAAACATATAATTATCGTATGTTATATAGTTCGTGATATCATCGGTCATATTGGACGGTCAAACGTTGTGTAAAACTCTTTTCAAAAACACAAGTCTCAACAATTTGGATTGCTTATCATGTTGGTATGGTTTAATTTATGTAAATATTAATCTCATAAGTATAATTTGGTCAGAAAATTCCGGGTCATTACAGTACCTACCCATTAAAGAAATTTCGTCCCCGAAATTTGATAGAGGTTGTTATGGATAACAATAAGAAGGTTTTCATGACAAATATAAAGTGATAATGGAGTTTTATCATCATTGAGTAATGTAGATAAAATGATTCGATTATGCGAAGAATATAAATGAGACTATCGTAAAAGAGTGAGATGAGTAAAATATATTCGTCTTAACCGATGACGTAGTTATGATTGATTTTCGGGATTTAAGGGATTTAAATAGAATCTTACGTAATAAGATTTGGTTCTTTGGTGATTAAGGTAATCAGGATCTTCTTTGATTATATGCAATAATCTGTTTCGATTGCTCTGTCGGATATTTCACTATAAATTCACCCCTTCGTTTCCTTATTTTCCATGACTCACACCTTCTATTCTTTCTCCCTTGATTCTTACTTTAAAGCATTCATCAATATGCTCCATCCAGTCCCGATTCTTGATATACTCCTAACTTTTATATCTGTCATTCTTCTTTTTCATCTACCACCAGAAGAATCTATTTACTTCTACTATACTCTTGTGTTTATAATGTTTCTAATTCTCCCGTGTCTCTATATTGTTATCTGCATCGATATACACGGTTTGTAATTTCGGGGTTATTATCGAAGTTTATATTCTTCATTATTTTTCGGAGCTTCATGCTTTCGTTTTCTCTTCCCGACTTCGAGTCAAGCGAGTAATGGTCCGGAATTCGTAGATATGAAATTTAGAATGAACATAGCTAATGCTCTAAGAAGAAAATGGTAATAGAACGATTTTGATTTGTTAAATTACCAGAATACCTTGGAGAAGACCGAGTCATCCAGAAAAATATTCTCTTGATATGTTTAGAGATTAGATAGAATGTAAGAGTCGTGTAAATGGCACATGATGACGGTACTGTGAATCATCATGCTTCATTAGAAACTCAGCATGACTTACTGTAATATAATGACGTTGATCAAGTGTCATTATATTATACTAATCCATGCTTCAGTTCCCAACACTACTTCAAAACATTCATATTTTAAACTCGAAGGTTTCAGAATTTAGAAACTAACACAGTTTCTTTTATGTTGCAGATATTACGGGGAGATAAATGATCTCAGATAAGAATAGTTGTGAAAATATCGCCAGAAATATGGAGGATATTTATAATAGAACATACGAGAATATCTTAGAATTTCTAATATCAATGGATGATGAAGAAGATTTGTCTGTGAAGGTTTAGAATGAGAAATAAGATGTTTGCTAACGATTTCAGCAGGCACAGAATCATTTGAATTTTTGAAGGCAAACTTATTCTTTGTGATTTGTCCACGACTTTCTTCATAGTTTCACATAATCCGCTTTTCGGTACTAAATTTTCTATCGAGCGTTCCTAACACTCCTTTCTTTATCATCAAACTTTTGGCCATTAAGATCATCTACAACATGCTGCTTCGTCAGCATTTTCAAAGTTAACTGATCTGGGTCATCGGTTATCAAACCGAGGTAGTTTCAGGAAAATTGTGTTTTTAGAATGATTAATCGCTGATGGTAATATTTTGGAATATAAAAGGTTCCCCAGTAACAATAAAGAGTACGCATATATATCGCGGTTATAATAAAGTTGTTTCGGATGAAAAGTCGGAGTTGACTTGCTAGAGCTGTGACAAAATTAGCTACTTTGGAAAGGGATTGCAAAACGATCTTCAGTAATAACAATGTCAAAGGAACTAGAACAGATACGTGTCAAAAGTTTACTCAGTTTCTGAGGATTTTTCAGGTGCATAACTATATGCATCAATCTTTTCTTCCGTAGATGAAGTGCGGTTGGTTTATCCTCTCGATTGAGGTGTTTTTAAGAATCATGATAGATTTGAACGCTGATTGTAATCGTCGAGATACAATGAGGTTTAAGATGAAATCAAGTGGCAATCTTGAAGAAATGTTTAGTTTCATATGTTATAATCAATATTTTAATTCATTTTAATTGTCTAATGTCATTAGTCCACAGTCGATAGTCCACAGTAACAGTCCAATAATTCATATATAGTTTAATATATAATATACGAATTAATTAATACGTGTCGTGACCCGTATACCTCTCAGACTCGATCACAACTCAAACTATATATATTATTGTAGAATCAACCTCAATCCTGTATAGAGAACTCGATCATTACTGCATATAGAGTGTCTATGGTGATTCCAAATAATATATATAGATGCGTCGGTATGATATGTCAAAACATTGTATACGTGTCCCGATATTTAAAGTGCGTAAAATAATTACAGAAATTAAATGACGATAAATAAAAGTGCGATAATTAAATTGCTATAAATAAACTGCGATAAATAAAATGTAATCAGTTAGCTAGGAACAGTTAGCTGGAACAGTTAGCGTGGATTCTTAACAAAATTTTTCATAGTTAATTTGTTTGTTTCTAACAGATTTTATTTTGTCATATGTTTTCTTCATATGCCACTTGTTGGATTCTGGGAAGTCAAAATCCAAATATGAAATTGAATGAAAATGGTTATTCTGCGGTGATCGGATACGTATATCGGTGGTTGTAAGTAGGATAGTAAATGACTGTTGAATCAGCTTCGACGAATGTACAATGTAACTTATTAAGATGAAATCTAATTATTCCTCGGGTATTACCTACCCGTTAAAAAAAAATTTCACCATTAATATTTTGTACAAAAGAACTTTTAATTACAATCTATATGAAAACATATATACATATATATTTTCTTCAGATGAAATCATGAATTTAATGAGTTAATATGATATTAATCTCATTTGCTTTTCGGTTTGAGCTAGAATAAGAAATCTCTAAAACTTTTTGAAACCACATATTCTTCGCAGAATATTAATGAAGTTATGGATCAATACTTCATCGTTCATTATTGTTGGTACTCCTTGGTATCTATGGTGCGTATGATGTTGATGTTTGTGGGACAGATTATGATGTCGAGACGTGTGATGCGGATGTTGTTTGTTAGTGGTGATGATGGTATTGTTGATGTTATTGATGGTGGTGCTGATTATGCTGCTGGTGCTGCTGCTGGTGTTTGCAACCTTCGCACCATGTTCTCCAAAGCCGTCACGCGAGCGCGAAGTTCGTTAACTTCTGCTAGTACACCGGGATGATTGGCGGTTGGAGCGAGCGAATGAACAAGATTTGTAATATGGGATAGTATATAATCGTGACGAGATACTCTAGGATTGAGAGAGAAAATGGTGTTTCGAATAGGTTCGCCGGTAAGTGCTTCAGGTTCATCGCCAATAGGGCAATTTGGTGGATGGAATGGATCACCTTCTTCTTGTCTCCAGTGATTTAGTATATTACGAACCCATCCCCAATTCATCCAGAATAGATGATGGGAAATTGGTTGATCCATTCTGGTGACGCTGCTTTCGGAGCCCAAATGGAAATCCATATCGGCATAACTGTCGGAATCTGAAGAATTCGAACTAGATGCGGAATCCATCTTGTATAATGGGGAAAATGAATTTTTGGTATGGAATAGATTATAGGAGTTAGATTTGGTACTCTTCAATACATAATTTACATATGTATATATAATACCAAAATCCCGTAAATTACGGAGAATCTTTGAAAAGATATCATTCAAAGTTCGCAATAGCAGATATGTTAAGATAAGAATTCGTCTATACACTATCAATGCAGTAAATGCAGTAAAACGTGTCTATACTTATGAACGATAAGCAGGTAATTTTCTAAGGATGATAAGCAGATGATTTCTGACTAGAAATGATAAGCAAAACATTTGACATGTAGACACGGTCGAAGTCCAGACTCATTAATGCATCCTAACAACCACTAGTTAGACACACTAATGCAAGACCTGGTTCGCTACGACCACCGCTCTGATACCAACTGAAAGGACCCGTCCTAATCCACCTGGACGAAGTCATCATCATTTGGTCCCATTGCGATGATCGGCTCCAAGTAATGTCCTTATATTGAGCAAATGCACAGCGGAAGACTTAATTCGTATCTGAGAATAAACATGCTTTAAAGTGTCAACCAAAAGGTTGGTGAGTTCATAGGTTTATCATAACAATCATTTCAATATGTTAATAGACCACAAGATTTCATAATCATAAACATAATACACTCGCAAGTGTATGTAAAGCATTCTAAGTGGTTGAGCACTTGGTAACCATACTTAACATTTAATCAACATCGCATATTGCCTTTATTATGAAATCTCACTACACCGTACCAAGTGTAGTCACCAAAACGAAGTACTGTGCAACCGTTGAATACTGGTCGTCCAGTCCGGTTGGGGTTGTCAGGCCCGATAGATCTATCAACAGGATTCGCGTTTACAATACCCATGTAAATAGTAGTTACCAAGCTACAGGGAAATATGTCAGTGGTACAACTCAACGTAGAATATATTTTTAAGTACTTGTGTCTATTTTGTAAACATTTATAAAAGCAGCGCATGTATTCTCAGCCCAAAAATATATATTGCAAAAGCAATTAAAAAGGGAGCAAATGAAACTCACTTTTGCCTTGAAGGTATTTAGTTCGACTTGGTCTCTGATAGATATCACGAACCTAACCATATATATAATATATCAACATATTTTCTTTTTAAGTAATCGTTACATATATATACTTTTAATACTTTTAATATTTTCTTAGTCCGTAGTTAGCAGTCCGATGTTAGTGGTCCACAATTAGTTGCTTAAATAAAATAAATAAAGACCCCATCGTATTCGTATTGATCAGAATTAATCTCGACCCATGGTACCATGTTGTCAAATGACGTGTTGCGTACATAAAGTACCGTGTTGTCAAATGACGTGTTGCGTACAATCATGAGGTCTTATGATTAATCTTCTCGTGTTGTTTACGGGTGGTCCTGAAATATATAAAATCAAATCATAAGTAATTATATATAAAATATCATATTAATTAGAAAAGATATGATTAATTTACTTTTTCTCCAAATATTTTCGTAGCTAAACTAGCTTCGGATACCCAATCTTGTTTTAGTCGTAGTTTCTTCATTACAACTCCGTTTTTGTTGGTTCAACTTGTCACTTCCTTGTATCGAGTCAAATTTTAAGAATATGAACTGAAAATACCTTAGTTTATATTCGAAATCATAGGTTATAGGTCAAACTTTGGTGAAACTTATGAAAGTGATCATTTTCCATCATAAAAACAACATTTAATGATCATTTTTCTAAAAATACTTACACTTTGAGTTAAACCATGAAATTTTTATGTGTTAACATATTCATAAGAAATATCAT
The DNA here is from genome assembly GCF_046630445.1 of Rutidosis leptorrhynchoides. NCBI lineage: Eukaryota > Viridiplantae > Streptophyta > Magnoliopsida > Asterales > Asteraceae > Rutidosis > Rutidosis leptorrhynchoides. The sequence goes on from NC_092336.1 coordinate 485,259,735, forward strand.
TTTTCTAGAACATGAACTTCTAATTCAAAGTTCAAGATGGTTTTTAATTATCCAACACAAAACAGCCCACGGTTGCACTCCGACGACGTAGATTCAGTTTTTAAGATGTTCTTTGTAAAACCAAGTTATATCTTATTAGGTTAGCATATCATTATGATATATTATAGGTCTTGAAGTGTTTTAAAAGTCAAGTTAGAAGGATCTATTTAGTTTGCGATAAAGTTTGAAATCATTCAAACTATGTTCTTGTTGTTAAAATTTTATACCACAAAATAAGATAGCTATATGAATATGAATTGAATAAGATTATGAACAAGGTTACTACCTCAAGTTACTTGGACAAAGTTACTGCAAAAGATAAGAAATAATTTTAGAATCAAAGAGTGGTGGAGTTAGATCAAAAGGTTGGAAGTAAACTTCTTCAAATGGGTGGTTATTTTGATATGTTCTTGAAAGAGTTTTCTTATGGTGTTTAAGGCTTGTAATTGAAGCTAAATGATGGGGAAAATGCTTGGAGATGATCAAGTATGAAGTTAGGAATATTTTGAGAGAGAAATGAGGGTGTAGGTATGAGAAAATGGAGTGAAGAAATGGTGTTCATTTATAAAAACGTTTTTAGTTTATAAAGAAAGAAAAGGATTCCTAATTTTGTTTTCTTACTAATAATTCATACTACTTGACAAATTCTAGTTACCTCATATCTAGGGAAGTAATAATGTTAATTAGGATGTTGATTTGATGTGTATATACCAATAGTAAATATGTATAGAAGCTGGGTATGATACGGGTACATATACCCGAGATATACGTATAGAAATCTTGAGGAAACGGAACGAGAATTCAAATATAGCTATCTTTTGTGAATATACTTATATTGTTTTATGCATTTAAGTCCTTAAAAAATGATTAAATACATTATATATACAATACATGTATAAGCATTATAGATTATAAGTATATATATCAAAGAATGTTACGTATAGTTATCGTTTTGAAAACTTAAGTTAGTAGTTTCACAATATACTTATAACTCATTGTCATTAGTACACAATGAGATGTTAAACCATCCTTAGATCATGTTAAATATATATAAATACATATATATACACAAACATATAATTATCGTATGTAATATAGTTCGTGATATCATCGGTCATATTGGACGGTCAAACGTTGTGTAAAACTCTTTTCAAAAACACAAGTCTCAACAATTTGGATTGCTTATCATGTTGGTATGGTTTAATTTATGTAAATATTAATCTCATAAGTATAATTTGGTTGGAAAATTCCGGGTAATTACACATAATAAATCAAGTATATATTTGATTTTACACTTTCATCATCGATGTACCCAAAACTTTTTAGATACCATCATTCGTACTTTGCAAAGTTCATAAGAATTTAACAAAAACCAACATCACGCCTCAACATATAACGAAGTATTGATTCATAATTTCAATATTATTGAAGAAATACTTATGTAATCTCTAAAGCCTTCAAGGGATTATTCAATTCTAGTTCCAACCATAAATCGAATGAGTTTAATTTAGTATTAACTCATTAAAATCTATGTTACAACTGAGGAGAATATATACATATATATTTTCATAAAGACTATAATAAAATTCTTATGTACAAAATATTAATTGTGATTTTTTTTTTAACGGGTAGGTAATACCCGAGATATATATATATATATATATATATATATATATATATATATATATATATATATATATATATATATATATATATATATATTCACAATTAATATGTTACATTCTTCGAATCTGATTAAGCAAATTATCAACTGTACTTCCTACTTTCACAATAATATACATTCTTTCTTAGAAATCAAAACAACCATACTCATTCAAACCCAATTACATATTTTGATTTTGAAACCTCAGAATTCAATTCGAGATATAACCGGTACCATCACTTTTAGATCCTACATCTTTTAAAGCTATACTTTGACTTCAAAACTGTGTTAGTACATCAAATGTATGTTAACGATTACAATCTGTGTTCAAACCCTTCGAAAATTTCTGAAGACACTTTGAATGATGAGCAATCGAGATGATGATCCAACCACATGTTACCCACAGTTATGTACCCGAAAAACTCTTGAAATCAAAGTAAAAGTTTAAACAATGTATCCGCGTCAGATTCTTTGGCATTTATTAGCAAAAATAACTTTGCGATTCCTTTTCAAAGTAGCCAGTTTTGTCACAGCTCCAACAAGTCAACTTCGATTTTTTCAGTCAGACTAACCTTATTATAACCTTGTGATATACGCCATCGTTACTGGGGAACCATTTATGTTCCACCACATTATCAGCAGATGTACCAACAACTTCATTACCCTTTGACTTTAGCCTCTCCAAAAAGTCACTATAGTTATTCATTGAAACCCCATCATTTACTCATTCGCATCTTGTAACGAGAATTGCCATACGAATCATTAGGAATTAGCAATCAGTATTTTGAAATCTCGCAGCATGTCTACGCCAACAGTTATATGTGTATATATAACGTCTATCTTCTGAACTTAATTTGAATGTAAAGTTTCTGAAAAACACTCCGAACTAAGAATTGGTTCTCTGAACAGGGAAAAACAATGTTGATAAAGCAGCAAAAACTATAAACGACTTTAAACGGTAAAAGCTGGATGATAATGAAGGAGTGTGCTGGCAAAGCGCAGAAAAACAGAAGTTTTGGAACTGGAAAACGGATTGAGCAAAGTATGAAGGAGGCTGTGGACAAATCACAAAGACTGAACCTGACTTCAAAGGATCCAAATGATTCAGTACCTGCTGAAGTCATTAACGAATACCTTGCTTCTGACTCTAAACCCCTGCGAACAATATCCTTCATCATCCTCTGATATTAGAAATTCTAAGGTATCATCGTATTTTTTATTATAAATATCCTTCATATTTCTGAAGATATTTTCATAATTATTCTTAACAGAAATCATTTACCTCTTCGCGCTATCTGTAGTACATCATAAAAGAAACTATTTTAGTTTCTAAATTCTGAAACATTCGAGTTTAAAATAGGAATATTTTGAAGTAGTGTTGGGAACTGAATCATGAATAAGTATAATATAATGACACTTGATCAACGTGATTATATTACAGTAAGTCATGCTGAGTTTCTAAATGGAACGTGATATTTCACAGATCATAACATCATCATGTGCCATGTTATACGACTCTTGTATTCTATTTAACCTCTAAAAAAACAAGAAAATATTTCTTGATGATTCGGCCTTTTCCAAAGTATTTTGGTAATTTGACCAGTCAAGATCGTGCCATCACAATTTCCTTCCCAGAACATTAACAATGTTCATTCCAAAATTCAAATCTGCGAATTCTGGACCATTACAAGCGGTGCTTAATCGCAAGAAGAAGAAACGAAAGGACAAAACTCTGAAATAGAAATTGGGGTATAAATTGCAGAAAACAAAAGAGAACATTAACTGTGGATGACAATGATTATAGAAGACAGAAGCAGAGACTTTGAAATATAAGGGAAGATATAAAGCCCAACGACAAACCAGAAATTATAAACCATATATATCGATGCATATAGCAATATAAAGACACTGGAGAACTAGAAACACTATAAACCCAAGAGTATAGTAGAAGTAAATAGATTCTTCCAGCGGTAGATGAAAAAGAAGAATGACCGATATGAAAGTTAGAAGTATATCGAAAATCAGAACTGGATGGAGCATATTGATGAATACTTTAAAATATAAGTTGAGAGGAAAAGAATAGAAGGTGATGAAACATGACTAGGAACTTAGAAATCAATAGATTTAACTCACATAACGATGGAATAAGTGAATCAAACCCTCTAGTGAATAGGTTAAGCTTTTTGGGATTAATTTAGTCAAACCACAACTAAATCAAGTGTGATTAGATCAACACCTAGAGCTATTATTCACCACCTGGGTGATTTAGACTGAGAGAGAATCGGAGGAGCTCACCAGATCTGAGTGTGTGTAACAAATGAGAGGCTTAACCTAAAATGAAGAACATAAGACTCTATATACCTCTGCTGTTGACTCCACACGTACGAGTTGGCTTCATCAGCCGTACGGGTGATTACTCACTCGTGTCTTCTCATTTAGGTTGTAATTGTGACTTAGCTCAGCATCAACCATACGTATAAGCCTGTCAGCAGTACGAGTGAGGCTTCACTCGTACGTCTAACCTAGTCTAACACAGTCAAAAATCCAAATCTTGTTCCTGCAGTTCCTATAACCACATACAAATACGGATAGGATAATAACAAGCGATCATGGTGGCCTGTAAACTGTTGTACCTGCAATGGACGTGGGTAGATGTCTAGGGACTTGCATAAAATGCATCAACAGAAGGTGTGAGTTGTAAGGAAACAAAGGAGGTGAATTTATAAGAAAATCTCTGACAGAACAATTAAAATGGATGATCACATTTAAAGCGGATCCTAATTCCCTTGGTTACTGGAGAATCAAATCTTATTACGAAGCTTTTCTTCAAATCCCTTGAAATGTGGGAATCAATCATATCTACGTCAAATGATAAGATGAATCTACACTTACTCATTTCACTCTTCTATGTTAGCTTCATTCGTACTCTTCATATAAATGGATTGTTTATCCAAATTATTCGCTGATGATAAAACTCTAATTTTCAGCCCGTATGCATCATGAAAACATACTTATTATCATTCACGACCTTTTCACTCAAATTTCGGGACGAAATTTCTTTAACGGGTAGGTACTGTGACAACCCGGAAATTTCCAACCAAATTTAAACTTTAATCTTTATATATTCCTGACACGATAAGCAAAGTTTGTAAGTTGAATCTCAAAAATTTTAAACTATGTTCATACATTTATTTAACCTCGACCAAACTCCGACGATTCACGAACCATTAAACGGATATGATAATATATGTATATGTGTATATATATTATAACTTGAAACGTAAACAAAATATTAAATTTAATGCTTTACATGATTGTATCCATTTCAATATGTTTATCAATGAAATTAAAAGATAAGATTTAATGATTAAATTATCAGATATATTGAATTATGATTTACGAGTCTCTGTTGAGAGGTCCACTTTGATTTAAGAAATCTATTTTCTTTTTAACGATATTTGGAAAATGGTAAAGTGATTTGTATATAAGAACAATGTATCAAATATCAAGAATTAGACAAAAACTAGTGGAAGACTAAATTACATAGTAATCAATTGAATTGATTTCAGACGTACGCAACGCTTTTTGATATAATAGGACTTGTCTATCTAAACTGCCTATGAGTAAATAAACGTAAGTTGAAATATTGGTTGTAACGTGTATTTAAAACATGTTCATTAAATATTATGTTTTCAAATTAAGTACACGGTAGTAACACTCGCCTAGTGACGCAATTGATATTTAAAAACGATTAGTACATAAATTAATTATATCTATTTGAATTCTTAAAATAAAAACGTTACGCGTTAAATTATTTTTCAAAACGAAATAAAAATAAACTTTAAAATATAAATAGTTTTGAAAAACTAAATGTTATATTATTGAATAAAGATTTTGAATACAAACTTATATTTCTAAATATGTATGTATGTATGTATATATATATATATATATATATATATTAAAAACGATTAGTACATAAATTAATTATATCTATTTGAATTCTTAAAATAAAAACGTTACGCGTTAAATTATTTTTCAAAACGAAATAAAAATAAACTTTAAAATATAAATAGTTTTGAAAAACTAAATGTTATATTATTGAATAAAGATTTTGAATACAAACTTATATTTCTAAATATGTATGTATGTATGTATATATATATATATATATATATATATATATATATATATATATATATATATATATATATATATATATATATATATATATATATATATATATATATATATATATATATATATATTAACTTCGTCATAAAACGTCTTAATTTAAAATAATATATTTTGGTAAACAACGAGTCATTGATTTATAGAAGCAAATGACCACGGCGCTCAAATTTTATAAGATACATTTTCATAAAGTAAATTTTTGATAAATAAGTCAAATTATTATTAAAGGTACACGTCGCGTAACGTAAAAGGCTAGTTTTCTAAACGTACGAAAGTGCGCTCAAAAAACCGAAAGTGGTACATGAGTCGAGTGACAAAGTACAAGTCATTTGAGTAAAAATTTTATTTTTACCATGCACATAAATATAATATAATATATAATTAATTGTATAGATCAAATAATAATTTATATTTAATATATTAAATAAATTAAAAACGAGTGTCGGTAATGGGGATTGGACAATGTTGAACCACTTTTATTGATCATGCGGTCGTATGATTTTGTGAAGAAGCCCCCATGCAATCGCATGGGGGGATTGGTGAGGAAGGATGCTTAAAGCCCGTACGCATCTGTCTTTCTGATTCAATTTCTTTTTCTTTCTTTCATCCTATCTCTCGAACTCTCTCTATATGTATATATTTATTATTATTATTATTATTATTATTATTATTATTATTATTAAGATTATTAATATTATTATTATTAGTATTAGTATTGTTAGGAGTAATAATACTAGTATTATACATAAAATACTACGACGAGGTTCTGCCTGCGTAATTTCAAAATAAGTTTTTTCGAGTAGGATAGGGCTAAGGAAAATATGGGTTATGGCTATGGAAGTGATGGGTATGGTTCATGGGTATGCTTGTGAGGTCAATCTAGTGTTTATCATCTCCGTTGCATCTACGTACCTTTCCTACAATATTGAATCTCAATATTGATACGTGAGTACTCGTAATTAATTTTTACATATCAATAGTGTATCCCTAACTAGTGCTCGAGTATTTAGGATTATGCATGCTTGTATTTTTAATATTGCCCTTAGTTAGGCTATGTTGAATCTCGAATTAGTTACACCTGCGGTTGAGATAAGGTATAAGATATGCATGTCGTTAGAAAGCTAGCGAAAAATTAAGAACTTTTCCTTTAAATGTCGAATGGTTTCGATGAACGAATTAGAAGTTATAGTCAATTGAATTTTTGATATTATTATTAAAAATGATTATTATTATCATTGTTATTATCGTCGTTCTAGTTTTTATAAAACTATTATTATTATTATTATTATTATGATTCTTATCATTATTAATTAAAAGTATTATCATTAAAAATTGTTATTTTTATTATTATTACTATCGTTATTATCGTTAAAGTTATAATTAGTATTATCATTAATATATTCATAATATTTATTATCATTAGTATTATTATGATTAAAACTTATATTAGTAACACTTAATTATTATGATTACTATTATTATCATTAACATGAAAACAATATAAAAGACGATTAAAAGCTATTAAACGAATCAATTAAGAAATAATGAGTATGGGTATCATGATGAAAATTAAATATATTAAGATAATGATTTAGATAAAATTATCGTTCTTATTATTATTTTTTTATCATTACTATTATTATTAAAAGTATCGTTATATTAAAACTATCATTTTAACAAAAATTACCATTTTAATAGAAATGTCATTGTTACTATAAAATATCATTATTATTATCATTTTAAATAGAATTATTATTTTAAAAGATAATATTAAAAAGTATCATAAATATTAATGTTATCATAATTAGAATTATCATTTTATTTTAGTAATTATAAATATTGATATTTTAATTAATAGAATAATAATTATTATTATTACAAAATAATGCAACTTTTACTTACTATTATTATAGATATTATTTTATCAAATACATATGAGATACAAACATATTTTTACTACGTGTAATAAAATTTCTTTAATAATACCTATCATATTATCTTTATGATATTAAATAAACTTTATAAATTTTATTACTTAAGATATATAAAAGTATATTTTTTTATAAAGTTTTATTTATTAATAAATGAATTATATTATTTACTCTAATAAATCTTTTAAAGATATTTAAAAATATAAAACGACGATATTTAAACTATATAATAATCATGTATAGATTTTGAAAATCATTTTGAGTCAAATTAACTTTTGTTGACTATTGCATATTAGACTCGAGCATTAGGATTGTGGTACACTATGACTTGACCTTAATTGTTAGACAAATATTGACCAACATATAAATATATAATTAATATAGGTTCGTGAATCCGAGGCCAATCTTGCACTTGTTCAATGATGTTATATGTATTTTTACTACGAAATACAGTATGGTGAGTTTCATTTGCTCCCTTTTTAAATGCTTTTGCAATATATATATTTTTAGGACTGAGAATACATGCGCTTTTATAAATGTTTTATGAAATAGACACAAGTAATCGAAACTACATTATATGGTTGAATGATCGAAGCCGAATATGCCCCTTTTGCTTGGTAACCTAAGAATTAGTAAACTAGTCTACTAATTGACGCGAATCCTAAAGATAGATCTATTGGGCCTAACGAACCCCATCCGTTAGAGCGGATGCTTTAGTACTTCGATGTTATTTTATCATGTCCGAAGGATTTCCCGGAATGATAGGGGATATTCTTATATGCATCTTGTTAATGTCGGTTACCAGGTGTTCAATCCATATGAATGATTTTTGTCTCTATGCATGGGATGTATATTTATGAGAAATGGAAATGAAAATCTTGTGGTCTATTAAAATGATGAAAATAAATGATTATAATAAACTAATGAACTCACCAACCTTTTGGTTGACACTTTAAAGCATGTTTATTCTCAGGTATTAAAGAAATCTTCCGCTGTGCATTTGCTCCTTTTAAAGATATTACTTGGAGTCTTTCATGGCATAATTTCGAAGAATGTTGCATTCGAGTCATTGAGTTCATCAAGGATTATTATTAAGTCAGTTTATAGTTGGATAGTGGATATTATGAAATGGTATGCATGCCTGTCAATTTTCGATGTAAAAAAAGTTTGTCTTTTAAAAACGAATGCAATATTTGTAAAATGTATCATATAGAGGTCAAATACCTCGCTATGTAATCAACTATTGTGAATCGTTTATAATGTATATGAATGGGTCCTTTCAGTTGGTATCAGAGCGGTGGTCTTAGCGAACCAGGTCTGCATTAGTGTGTCTAACCGATAAGTTGTTAGGATACATTAGTGAGTCTGGACTTCGACCGTGTCTGCATGTCAAAAGTTTTGCTTATCATTTCTAGTCGGGAATCATCTGCTTATTATCCTTAGGAAATTACCTGCTTATCATTATTAGTCTAGACATGTCTTGCTACATTAATTGCATGAGTAGTGTATAGACAAAATTCATATCTTAGCGTATCTGCTAAATCATATCTTATCGTATCTGTTACTTTAAACTTTGCCTGACATATCCCGCAAATTCCTCCGTAATCTACGAAATCTTTTGATCTATATATATATAGATATCCTATGTAAATAGAATACCACCCGATAGCCGGAAAAATCATTTTATATCGAAAAATCCTTTATTCAATTGTACGAAATGGAATTCGTCATTAGTTCAAGTCTCTCGGATTCCGAAATGGAATCCTACTCAAGCTCCGAAAGCAGTGTGACCGGAATGGATCAACCAATTAGCCATCATCTATTCTGGATGAATTGGAGATGGGTTTGTAGTCTCCGTAATCATTGGAGACAAGAAGAAGGTGATCCCTTCCATCCACCACATTGCCCTCTTGGCGAAGAACTTGAAGCACTTACCGACGAACCTGTCAAAAATACCATTTTCTCTATCATTTCTGGAGTATCTCGTCACTATTATATACTACATCAAATTCTAGATTTTATTTATCCACTCGTCCGAACCGACAATCACCCCGGTGTAATAGAAGAAGTCAACGAGCTTCGTGCTCGAGGGTAGTGGCTTTGGAGAATATGGTGCAAAGTTTACAAACACCAGCAGCAGTACCTGCAGTATAACCAGTACCACCATCATCAACGCCAACAGTACCATTACCACCTCCAACCACAACCGTGTCGTAAACCACAACTTTACAATCTGTCCCACGAGCACCAATGACATACGCTCTGTAGATACCAAGGAATACCAACAACAATTAACGATGAAGTGTTGATTCATAACTTCATCAGGGAAACATCATGCGGCGATTATGTAATCTCTAAAGTCTTAGAGATTATCTAATCTAGCCCTAACCATAAATCAGTTAAGCGAACCAAAATGATAGAAGGAAGAGTAGAAACCCTGAGAAAAATGGTGTGTGATTAACCAGCTAAACTTGTTTTTACCAACAGCATCATCAGTACTGTCAGCGTCACCAGCATCGTCAGTGCAGTCAGTATCAGAATCAACAACATCTATAATATCACAAACCCCGTCAGTTCAAGAATCACTGTGGACATCATTACGAATCAATAACGTGTATATTGTATCAACGAGTTATGAAAAATTAACTCATTCCCTCTGAAAAAATTATATGTATATTATATATATATATATATATATATATATATATATATATATATATATATATATTTTGAAATAAAAATAAATCTTTCCGTGATAAGCTATTGTGTGTGAATCTTAACTACTCGGTTAATTCATATTACAAATATGCAATAATGTACGTCCTTCGGCCATAACTTAACCATCGTTAACTACAATCTCTGCCTCAATTCAACAAATTCCAATTCATAATAAATCAAGTATATATTTGATTTTACACTTTCATCATCGATGTACCCAAAACTTTTTAGATACCATCATTCGTACTTTGCGAAGTTCATAAGAATTTAACAAAAACCAACATCACGCCTCAACATATAATGAAGTATTGATTCATAATTTCAATATTATTGAAGAAATACTTATGTAATCTCTAAAGCCTTCAAGGGATTATTCAATTCTAGTTCCAACCATAAATCGAATGAGTTTAATTTAGTATTAACTCATTAAAATCTATGTTACATCTGAGGAGAATATATAAATATATATTTTCATAAAGACTATAATAAAATTCTTATGTACAAAATATTAATTGTGAATTTTTTTTAACGGGTAGGTAATATCCGAGATATATATATATATATATATATATATATATATATATATATATATATATATATATATATATATATATATATATATTACATTCTTCGAATCTGATTAGGCAAATTATCAACTGTACTTCCTACTTTCACAATAATATACATTCTTTCATAGAAATCAAAACAACCATACTCATTCAAACCCAATTACATATTTTGATTTTGAAACCTCAGAATTCAATTCGAGATATAACCGGTACCATCACTTTTAGATCCTACATCTTTCAAAGCTATAATTTGACTTCAAATCTGTGTTAGTACATCAAATGTATGTTAACGATTACAATCTGTGTTCAAACCCTTCGAAAATTTCTGAAGACACTTCGAATGATGAGCAATCGAGATGATGATCCAACCACATGTTACCCACAGTTATGTACCCGAAAAACTCTTGAAACCAAAGTAAAAGTTTGAACAATGTATCCGCGTCAGATTCTTTGGCATTTATTAGCAAAAATAACTTTGCGATTCCTTTTTAAAGTAGCCAGTTTTGTCACAGCTCCAACAAGTCAACTTCGATTTTTTCAGTTAGACTAACCTTATTATAACCTTGTGATATACGCCATCGTTACCGGGAACCATTTATGTTCCACCACATTATCAGCAGATGTACCAACAACTTCATTACCCTTTGACTTTAGCCTCTCCAAAAAGTCATTATAGTTATTCATTGAAACCCCATCATTTACTCATTCGCATCTTGTAACGAGAATTGTCATACGAATCATTAGGAATTAGCAATCAGTATTTTGAAATCTCGCAGCATGTCTACGCCAACAGTTATATGTGTATATATAACGTCTATCTTCTGAACTTAATTTGAATGTAAAGTTTCAGAAAAACACTCCGAACTAAGAATTGGTTCTCCGAAAAGGGAAAAAAATGCTGATAAAGCAGCAAAAACTATAAATGACTTTAAACGGTAAAAGCTGGATGATAATGAAGGAGTGTGCTGGTAAAGCGCAGAAAAAGAGAAGTTTTGGAACTGGAAAACGGATTGAGCAAAGTATGAAGGAGGCTGTGGACAAATCACAAAGACTGAACCTGACTTCAAAGGATCCAAATGATTCAGTACCTGCTGAAGTCATTAACGAATACCTTGCTTCTGACTCTAAACCCCTGCGGACAATATCCTTCATCATCCTCTGATATTAAAAATTCTAAGATATCATCGTATTTTTCATTATATATATCCTTCATATTTCTGAAGATATTTTTATAATTATTCTTATCAGAAATCATTTACCTCTTCGCGTTATCTATAGTACATCATAAAAGAAACTATTTTAGTTTCTAAATTCTGAAACATTCGAGTTTAAAATAGGAATATTTTGAAGTAGTGTTGGGAACTGAAGCATGAATTAGTATAATAAAATGACACTTGATCAACGTGATTATATTACAGTAAGTCATGCTGAGTTTCTAAATGGAACGTGATGATTTACAGATCATAACATCATCATGTGCCATGTTATACGACTCTTGTATTCTATTTAACCTCTAAAATATCAAGAAAATATTTCTTGATGATTCGGCCTTTTCCAAGGTATTCTGGTAATTTGACAAGTCAAGATCGTGCCATCACAATTTTCTTCCCAGAACATTAACAATGTTCATTCCAAAATTCAAATCTGCGAATTATGGACCATTACAAGCGGTGCTTAATCGCAAGAAGAAGAAACGAAAGGACAAAACTCTGAAATAGAAATTGGGGTATAAATTGCAGCAAATAAAAGAGAACATTAACTGCGGATGACAATGATTATAGAAGACAGAAGCAGAGACTTTGAAATATAAGGGAAGATATAAAGCCCAACGACAAACCAGAAATTATAAACCATATATATCGATGCATATAGTAATATAAAGACACGTGAGAACTAGAAACACTATAAAACCAAGAGTATAGTAGAAGTAAATAGATTCTTCCAGCGGTAGATGAAAAAGAAGAATGACCGATATGAAAGTTAGAAGTATATCGAAAATCAGAACTGGATGGAGCATATTGATGAATACTTTAAAATATGAGTTGAGGGGAAAAGAATAGAAGGTCATGAAACATGACTAGGAACTTAGAAATCAACAGATTTAAATCACACAATGACAGAATAAGTGAATCAAACCCTCTAGTGAATAGGTTAACCTTTTTGGGATTAATTTAGTCAAACCACAACTAAATCAAGTGTGATTAGATCAACACCTAGAGCTATTATTCACCACCTGGGTGATTTAGACTGAGAGAGAATCGGAGGAGCTCACCAGATCTGAGTGTGTGTAACAAATGAGAGGCTTAACCTAAAATGAAGAACATAAGACTCTATATACCTCTGCTGTTGACTCCACACGTACGAGTTGGCTTCATCAGCCGTACGGGTGATCACTCACTCGTGTCTTCTCATTTAGGTTGTAATTGTGACTTAGCTCAGCATCAACCATATGTATGAGCTTGTCAGCAGTACGAGTGAGGCTTCACTCGTACGTCTAACCTAGTCTAACATAGTCAAAAATCCAAATCTTGTTCCTGCAGTTCCTGTAACCAAATACAAACACGGATAGGATAATAACAAGCGATCATGGTGGCCTGTAAACTGTTGTACCTGCAATGGACGTGGGTAGATGTCTAGGGACTTGCATAAAATGCATCAACAGAAGGTGTGAGTTGTAAGGAAACGAAGGAGGTGAATTTATAAGAAAATCTCTGACAGAACAATTAAAATGGACGATCGCATTTAAAGCGGATCCTAATTCCCTTGGTTACCGGAGAATCAAATCTTATTACGAAGATTTTCTTCAAATCCCTTGAAATGTGGGAATCAATCATATCTACGTCAAATGATAAGATGAATCTACACTTACTCATTTCACTCTTCTATGTAAGCTTCATTCGTACTCTTCAAATAAACGGATTGTTTATCCAAATTATTCGCTGATGATAAAACTCTAATTTTCAGCCCGTATGCATCATGAAAACATACTTATTATCATTCACGACCTTTCCACTCAAATTTCGGGACGAAATTTCTTTAACGGGTAGGTACTGTGACAACCCAGAAATTTCCAACCAAATTTAAACTTTAATCTTTATATATTTCTGACACGATAAGCAAAGTTTGTAAGTTGAATCTCAAAAATTTTAAACTATGTTCATACATTCATTTAACCTCGACCAAACTCCGACGATTCACGAACCATTAAACGGATATGATTATATATGTATATGTGTATATATATTATAACTTGAAACGTAAACAAAATATTAGATTTAATGCTTTACATGATTGTATCCGTTTCAATATGTTTATAGATGAAATTAAAAGATAAGATTTAATGATTAAATTATCAGATATATTGAATTATGATTTACGAGTCTCTGTTGAGAGGTCCACTTTGATTTAAGAAATCTATTTTCTTTTTAACGATATTCGGAAAATGGTAAAGTGATTTGTATATAAGAACAATGTGTCAAATATCAAGAATTAGACAAAAACTAGTGGAAGTCTAAATTACATAGTAATCAATTGAATTGATTTCAGACGTACGCAACGCTTTTTGATATAATAGGACTTGTCTATCTAAACTGCCTTTGAGTAAATAAACGTAAGTTGAAATATTGGTTGTAACGTGTATTTAAAACATGTTCATTAAATATTATGTTTTCAAATTAAGTACACGGTAGTAACACTTACCTAGTGACGCAATTGATATTTAAAAACGATTAGTACATAAATTAATTATATCTATTTGAATTCTTAAAATAAAAACGTTACGTGTTAAATTATTTTTCAAAACGAAATAAAAATAAACTTTAAAATATAAATAGTTTTGAAAAACAAAATCTTATATTATTGAATAAATATTTTGAATACAAACTTATATTTCTAAATATGTGTATATATATATATATATATATATATATATATATATATATATATATATATATCTATTTTAACTTCGTCATAAAACGTCTTAATTTAAAATAATATATTTTGGTAAACAACGAGTCATTGATTTATAGAAGCAAATGACCACGACGCTCAAATTTTATAAGATACATTTTCATAAAGTAAATTTTTGATAAATAAGTCAAATTATTATTAAAGGTACACGTCGCGTAACGTAAAAGGCTAGTTTTCTAAACGTACGAAAGTGCGCTCGAAAAACCGAAAGTGGTACATGAGTCGAGTGACAACGTACAAGTCATTTGAGTAAAAATTTTATTTTTACCATGCACATAAATATAATATAATATATAATTAATTGTATAGATTAAATAAAAATTTATATTTAATATATTAAATAAATTAAAAACGAGTGTCGGTAATGGGGATTGGACAATGTTGAACCACTTTTATTGATCATGCGGTCGCATGATTTTGTGAAGAAGCCCACATGCAATCGCATGGGGGGATTGGTGAGGAAGGATGCTTAAAGCCCGTACGCATCTGTCTTTCTGATTCAATTTCTTTTTCTTTCTTTCATCCTATCTCTCGAACTCTCTCTATATGTATATATTTTTTATTATTATTATTATTATTATTATTATTATTATTATTATTATTATTATTATTATTATTATTATTATTATTAAGATTATTAATCTTATTATTATTAGTATTAGTATTGTTATGAGTAATAATACTAGTATTATACATAAAATACTACGACGAGGTTCTGCCCGCGTAATTTCAAAATAAGTTTTTTCGAGTAGGATAGGGCTAAGGAAAATATGGGTTATGGCTATGGAAGTGATGGGTATGGTTCATGGGTATGCTTGTGAGGTCTATCTAGTGTTTATCATCTCCGTTGCATCTACGTACCTTTCCTACAATATTGAATCTCAATATTGATACGTGAGTACTCGTAAATTAATTTTTACATATCAATAGTGTATCCCTAACTAGTGCGCGAGTATTTAGGATTATGCATGCTTGTATTTTTAATATTGCCCTTAGTTAGGCTATGTTGAATCTCGAATTAGTTACACCTGCAGTTGAGATAAGGTATAAGATATGCATGTCGTTGGAAAGCTAGCGAAAAATTAAGAACTTTTCCTTTAGATGTCGAATGGTTTCGATGAACGGATTAGAAGTTATAGTCAATTGAATTTTTGATATTATTATTAAAAATGATTATTATTATCGTTGTTATTATCGTCATTCTAGTTTTTATAAAATTATTATTATTATTATTATTATTATTATTATTATTATTATTATTATTATTATTATTATTATTATTATTATCATTATTAATTAAAAGTATTATCATTAAAAATTGTTATTTTTATTATTATTACTATCGTTATTATCGTTAAAGTTATAATTAGTATTATCATTAATATATTCACAATATTTATTATCATTAGTATTATTATGATTAAAACTTATATTAGTAACACTTAATTATTATGATTACTATTATTATCATTAACATGAAAACAATATAAAAGACGATTAAAAGCTATTAAACGAATCAATTAAGAAATAATGAGTATGGGTATCATGATGAAAATTAAATATTGTAAGATAATGATTTAGATAAAATTATCGTTCTTATTATTTTTTTTATCATTACTATTATTATTAAAAGTATCGTTATATTAAAACTATCATTTTAACAAAAATTACCATTTTAATAGAAATGTCATTGTTACTATAAAATATCATTATTATTATCATTTTAAATAGAATTATTATTTTAAAAAATAATACTAAAAAGTATCATAAATATTAATGTTATCATAATTAGAATTATCATTTTATTTTAGTAATTATAAATATTGATATTTTAATTAATAGAATAATAATAATTATTATTACAAAATAATGCAACTTTTACTTACTATTATTATAGATATTATTTTATCAAATACATATGAGATACAAACATATTTTTACTACGTGTAATAAAACTTCTTTAATAATACCTATCATATTATCTTTATGATATTAAATGAACTTTATAAATTTTATTACTTAAGATATATAAAAGTATATTTTTTTATAAAGTTTTATTTATTAATAAATGAATTATATTATTTACTCTAATAAATCTTTTAAAGATATTTAAAAATATAAAACGACGATATTTAAACTATATATTAATCAT
This sequence comes from Rutidosis leptorrhynchoides, assembly GCF_046630445.1. NCBI lineage: Eukaryota > Viridiplantae > Streptophyta > Magnoliopsida > Asterales > Asteraceae > Rutidosis > Rutidosis leptorrhynchoides. The sequence continues at coordinate 485,276,970 of NC_092336.1, forward strand.
GTATAGATTTTGGAAATCATTTTGAGTCAAATTAACTTTTGTTGACTATTGCATATTAGACTCGAGCATTAGGATTGTTGTACACTATGACTTGACCTTAATTGTTAGACAAATATTGACCAACATATAAATATATAATTAATATAGGTTCGTGAATCTGAGGCCAACCTTGCACTTGTTCAATGATGTTATATGTATTTTTACTACGAAATACAGTATGGTGAGTTTCATTTGCTCCCTTTTTAAATGCTTTTGCAATATATATATTTTTGGGACTGAGAATACATGCGCTTTTATAAATGTTTTACGAAATAGACACAAGTAATCGAAACTACATTATATGGTTGAATGATCGAAGCCGAATATGCCCCTTTTGCTTGGTAACCTAAGAATTAGTAAACCAGTCTACTAATTGACGCGAATCCTAAAGATAGATCTAATTGGCCTAACGAACCCCATCCGTTGGAGCGGATGCTTTAGTACTTCGATGTTGTTTTATCATGTCTGAAGGATTTCCCGGAATGATAGGGGATATTCTTATATGCATCTTGTTAATGTCGGTTACCAGGTGTTCAATTCATATGAATGATTTTTGTCTCTATGCATGGGACGTATATTTATGAGAAATGGAAATGAAAATCTTGTGGTCTATTAAAATGATGAAAATGAATGATTATCATAAACTAATGAACTCACCAACCTTTTGGTTGACACTTTAAAGCATGTTTATTCTCAGGTATTAAAGAAATCTTTCGCAGTACATTTGCTCATTTTAAAGATATTACTTGGAGTCTTTCATGGCATAATTTCGAAGAACGTTGCATTCGAGTCATTGAGTTCATCAAGGATTATTATTAAGTCAGTTTATAGTTGGATAGTGGATATTATGAAATGGTATGCATGCCTGTCAATTTTCGATGTAAAGAAAGTTTGTCTTTTAAAAACGAATGCAATGTTTGTAAAATGTATCATATAGAGGTCAAATACCTCGCTATGTAATCAACTATTGTGAATCGTTTATAATGTATATGAACGAGTCCTTTCAATTATTAATATTGATATACTTATAGATTATGAATATTAATTAAATCTAATTTATAATTACAGAAAGTTACAAAATCTGTTTTCTATCACATTCAGTTTTTTTATTTTCTTCTGCTTTTTCCTATTTTCCCGTGATTAAATGTCGAACTAAATTTTCATTATATAACAATCGAGCTAATCATGTTGTTGAAAAAAATCATTCAATTCCCTATCATCATTATCGATTAACCACTAGTAACTGTCTTCTATCTGTTGAATTAAACCGAAACAGATGAAAACATATGCATTGCTCTGTCACGACAGGTTTTTATGCCATAACTCAATTCCAAAACAATTAGCAAAATCCATAAATGTAGAAGTGTTCTAAATCACATTGTGATTGTTTCTTCAAATTCTCAAGTTTTAATTCGCTAAATCGAACTCGAATTTGAAGAGTCGAGTTTCAAGATTAAAAAGTCAACATTTCTTCTGGGATCGAATTCGAGTTAATTGTTACAAATAAAGTTCAATTAATGATTTCCGTGGTTTCTTAGAATGATTTACTACATAAGTCATGTAGTAATCATAATCCAAAAATGCCTAAATTTTTAAAACGATTTCGAGTTCTTCTTCTTCATTGTCAAGCAACTGTTGCTGCTATTTAAATTTTTTTTCTTTTTCTGTTAATCCATATTATCCTTAATCAATCGCTTCTGTTTCATTTGATTAACCTAAAACCGAATCATTAACTCATTAGTAAAGTGGTTTGGGTTTCTGTCGATTAGAAGTTGGAAGAAGAAGAAGTAGCAGCAGGATAAAATAGGTTAAATAAATATAGCGTGGTAAATAAATCAGAAAAACAAGCGTAGAGCAGATGGTTAAGGGGTGTTGGTGTTAACCGAGAGGTCTTGGGTTCGAGCCCGGGCGTACGCAACTTTTTTTTTTAGAACTCTTGTGAGGTAGTTTTCTCACTTATTATTATTATTATTATTATTATTATTATTATTATTATTATTATTATTATTATTATTATTATTATTATTATTATTATTATTATTATTATTATTATTATTATTATTATTGTTATTGATTATTGATTATTATTATCATTATTAATAATTATTGTTGTTATGATGTAAATTAGTATTATTACTAATATTAATTATACAATTATTATTTTCACTAATATAATTGATATTATTAATATTATTGTTATTACTAGTTATTGTTATTATGATTAGTATTATTAAAATTATTATAAAAATGATACAATTTATTGGTACTTTCATAAATATTAGTATTATTATCATTTTATAAATAATAAGAATTATTATTATTATTAACATAAGTATATTATTAATAATATATTTATCATTACTAATATTAACTTAGTATAATTAGAACTATTGTTATGATAAACAAATGAAATATATAAATAATTATGTTTAACACATATAACTTAACAAAATATTTTTTATATATAAAAGGAATATATGAAACATAAATGAATATATTATTAATATAAAAATGATATAATTAATAAGTTATATATAAACTTATTCTATTACGATTATGTGTATTAATATATATACAAATGATATAGGTTCATGAATCCGAGGCCAACCCTGCATTGTTCAGTATCGTCGTACGAATATTTTTACTACAAAATATTGTATTGTGAGTTTCATTTGCCCTTTTTACTCATTACATTTTTGGGCTGAGAATACATGCAAATGCTTTATTAGCTGTTTTACAATATTTATATGCGTGAGTTTCATTTGCTCCCTTTTAAATGCTTTTGCAATATATATTTTTGGGACTGAGAATACATGCGCTGTTTTATAAATGTTTTACAAAATAGACACAAGTAATCCAAACTACATTCTATGGTTGGATTATCTAATCGAATATCACCCCTTTAGCTTGGTAATCTAAGAATTAGGAAACAGTACCCCTAGTTGACGCGAATCCTAAAAATAGATCTATGGGCCATGACAAGCCCCAGTTAGAGAATTTGAACTGCTTTAGTACTTCAATTTTTATACAGACGAGAGGATTCTGTTATACAGACGAGAGGATTCTGTTTTGGGGATATTCTATATGCATTATGTTAATTTCGGTTACGAGGCGTTCACCATATGAATGATTTTACCTTAATGCAGATGAGAGGATTCTGCTTGAGGATTATTTTTACCTTAATGCAGACGTGATAGTGCTCCAAATGAACATATATTTAGGCACAATATCCTTCCAATATGTAAAGCTTTTAGTTGCAATTGTTCTATTTTATGTAATATTCGTTTAAATAAATAAGTGCGAAGACAAAAGAAGAAAACGACGATTTGAAGACGCAAATGACCAAAAAGCTCAAATGTACAAGATATAATTTAAGTGGTTCCATTTATTGATAAAAAAAACGTCTAAAATGACAAGCGTACGAGCCGCGGAACGCAAAGTACAAGATATCTCCGCGTACGAAAGGACGTTCGAAAATCCGGAACTGAGACCAGAGTCAACTCTCAACGCGCGACGCAACGGAGCTAAAATTACAAGTCAACTATGCATATGAATATAATATAATATATAAATAATTCTTAAAATTATATATATATATTATATTATATAATAAAACGTCGGCAAATAAGAAAACAAAAATATGTGAGTTGTCCCAGGCGGCCATGCGATCGCATGGCTAGAAGGCACAAAATCCATGCGATCGCATGGGCATCAGAATCTGGCCACATCTATAAATTGCAACGTTTTTCAGCGAATTATGTACATAGTTTTCTCTTCTCTTCATCTGTAACATAAATATATATATTTATAATTTTAATTTTAATTTAAGTTTAATAATAATTGGGTTATTGTAAGGAATGTTTTACGGGTTTTAAGTCGAAATTATGTCCGTGTAACGCTACGCGATTAATCACCACTGTAAGCTATGTTCTTCCTTTTTAAATTAATGTCTCGTAACTCAGTTATTATTATTCTTATTTGAGCCAAAGTAATCGTGATGTTAGACTAAATATTAAGACGGAGTTATTAGATTTTGTACCATAATTAAGGTTTGGACAAAAGACGACACTTGTGGACATTGGACTATGACTATTAATAGATAAGGGGTATTGTCTAATTGAGCGACAACTTATTGGAACCTGTCGAACCTATCTTCAATTTATTTAATCTAATAATTATTAAAATGATTATGTATGTCCTATTTAGTGACGTTTATACGACATCTTTTACGATCATTTGATTAATTATTCGGGTTGGGTAATTGATTATTCATTCTGATCAAATGGGTAAATTAATATTCATATCTCATTAAAACAGGGGTGGATTACATACAAGGATAATTGGTGTAATTGTTAACAAAGTATTAAAACCTTGTTACAGTTCGAATCCCTAATTAGTTGGAATATTTGACTTCGGGAATAAGGTTAATTTGACGTGCATTTTATAATTATGACCGATGGACTATTATGAACAAAAACCAAATAGGTATCAAATAATCCAGGACAAAGGACAATTAACCTGGGTACTAAACTAAAATCAACACGTCAAACATCATGATTACGGAAGTTTAAATAAGCATAATTCCTTTATTTTATATTTCATCGCACTTTTATTTACTGTCATTTTATTTATCGCACTTTTAATTATCGTACTTTTTAATTATCGCAATTTTATTTATCGCACTTTAATTATTGTCATTTATTTTATGCTTTAAATTAAGTTATATTTATTTTTAATATTTTACATTAGGTTTTAACTGCGACTAAAGTTTTAAAATCGACAAACCGGTCATTAAACGGTAAAAACCCCCTTTTATAATAATATTACTATATATAATTATATATTTGTTAAAAATATAGCGTTAAACTTGGCTAGTTCCCTGTGAACGAACCGGACTTTCTAAAAACTACACTACTCTACGATTAGGTACACTGCCTATAAGTGTTGTAGCAAAGTTTAAGTATATCTCATCTATAAAAATAAATAAAACTTGTGTAAATTGTATCGTATTTCGTAGTAAAATATAACTATTTCGTATACACCTCTGCTTTAACATCAAGTATTTTTGGCGCTGCCGGGGAACGAAAGCGAAACGCTATATAAAAAAAAGAACTTCCTTTATTAAGTTTTAATTTATTTTTGTAAAAAGATGTTTTAAATATTAAAAATACAAAAATTTAAAAAGAAGAATATATATATATATATATATATATATATATATATATATATATATATATTTTTAAGAGTTTGTTTAGAATATATAAAATTATAAAGTATTTCTATTTCTATTTTAGTTTTTAAAATATAAGTTTTTAATTTATTTTATATAAACATAAATATTTTATATATATATATATATATATATATATATATATATATATATATATATATATATATATATATATATATATATATATATATATATATATAATCGGGCCACTACACTGTAGCAGCCCAATATTTGAACTGGATCCACAGGTCATGCGACCGCATGACTTTATAACTAACACTCCATGCGATCGCATGGAGTGACTTGACATGCCTGAAACATTGGATCTGTCGAATTAGGGTTGTAATTAATAATTATTATTATTATTATTAATTAAGATTAGGGTTTAATTATTTAATATTTAGTTTTAGTTTTTTAATTAATTTGTAATATTAAGTGTTAATTAGTAAAATAAATACTTTTATAAAATAATAATATAAAAATAATATTTTTATAAAAATTGTATTTTTTTTACAACTTTAAGTTTTATTTTTATATTTTATATCTTTTTATTCGTAATTTGTATTTTTAGTTCGTATTTAGTTTTAAGTCTAGTTTTTGCCGTAGTTATTTTATATTTCTAGATTTTTAGGTTTTGCCGTAAAATCCCTTAAATGCTTTTTCTTTAGATTAAGATTTAGGTGCTTTAGAATTTTGCGACGCTGTTTTAAAATTTTAGTACTTTTTAAGTTATTGCCGTTTTGGATATAGAATTCCTTTAAGTTTTAATACCTTTAGACGTAAGTTTTAATTTTTAATTTTTAGACTTTTAAGTTTCGACACTGCATTTTATTATTTTTCGACGCTTATTTTTCGACCTTTTATTTTTCGACGTTTTTCGACGCGCTCTTTTTCTTTCTTATTTCTCGACGCTCTAGTTTTTAGGACATAGATTTTTATATCAAAATTTCGACGAAAAATTATTTTAAGCGGTTAAATTGATAGACATCCAAATTTTTCTGATTCGTAGTAATAGTTGGATTTGTTAGTGGCGAGTTGTGGGCTTCCGATTTAAAGGGTCCTGGCTACCTGCTGCATCTATTGACTATTCGAAACGTGGGCAAAATCAGAAAAGTCTATTAATTTGATAACTTATATAATTTTTATCTTTTATAACTAATAGGATATTCAGTGAATGCACCGAGCAAAACGTTCACCACCTTTCATACGTTCACCACCTGTAACTCGATCAAGACATCTAGCCAATATTGTCGTCGTTGATTTTTCTTTAGAATCGTCATCTAGTCGACCAAGTACTCCAACTCAACTTTCCGATAATCCATTTTTTGAACCCGACTTCACTACCGAGAACCCGAGGATATTTAATGACAATTCCAAGATCCTGAACCACAAACCGTTAAATCAGAATTCTCTAGTGATTCGTATTCAACAAATTCAATTATGGAAGTAACTGAACCTCTAAGTATGGAAGACCGAATGAGAGCCACACGCACTGGCCAAGGTCACGCCATTATTAAGCCAGACATTAATGCGCCAGATTATGAAATCAAAGGACAAATTCTACACATGGTAACTAATCAATGCCAATATAGTGGTACGCCAAAAGAAGATCCAAATGAACATTTTCGAACCTTTAATAGGATTTGTACTCTATTCAAAATCAGAGAAGTTGAGGATGAACAGATCTATCTCATGTTATTTCCCTGGACTTTTTAGGGAGAAGCCAAAGATTGGTTAGAATCGTTACCTGAAGGGGCGATTGACACATGGGATGTCTTAGTTGAAAATTTTCTTAAATAATTCTTTCCGGCATCTAAAGCCGTGAGACTTCAAGGAGAAATAGTTACGTTCACACAAAAGCCAAATGAAACTCTATATGAGGCGTGGACAAGATTTGGAAAGTTGTTGAGAGGATGTCCGCAACATGGTTTAGACACTTATCAAATAGTACAAATATTCTACCAAGGTGTCGATGTTGCTACACGAAAAGACATCGACATAACAGCAGGTGGTTCCATTATGAAGAAAACTGCAACTGAAGCTTACAAAATTATTGATAACACTGCCTCCCACTCACATGAGTGGCACCAAGAAAAAGATATCTTTCATTCATCTAAAGTGGCTAGAGCCGATTCTAGCCATGACTTTGATTCTGTTTCCGCAAAAATAGATGCTTTCGAGAGACGAATGGAAAATATGAATAAAGATATTCAAGCAATACGAATCAGTTGTGAGGAATGCGGTGGACCACACTTAACGAAAGATTGTCACATTGAGCAAACGATGGAACAACGTGAGAATGTTTCCTACATAAACCAAAGGCCGGGAAATAATTATCAGAATAATTATCAACCGCCAAGACCAAACTTCATTCAAAATCAAAACATTCTTTACAATCCAAATGGGCCAAACAATAACTCGTATAACCAACAAGGTATGAATAACCAACCAACTCAAAACAACACTTTCAATCAATAAAGACCTAGCTTGTATAAACCACCACAACAAACCGAAGAGAAAAAGCCAAATCTAGAAGAAATGATGGCAAAGCTAATGGAATCTCAAACACAATTTATTACATCTCAAACCCAAACAAATGAGAGGTTTGTTCAGTCATTAAGAACTCAACAAGCTTCCATTTTGAATCTAGAAAAACACGTAGGTACTCTTGCTAGCATGATGAGTGAGAGGGAATAAGGAAAGCTACCGAGTAATACTGAAGTAAATCCTCGGAATGAGAATGTTAATATGGTTTCAACAAATTCTGAAAAACCAGCATCAGAAGATGGGAAGGTTTTAGATGTGAGTAACAATGAAGAAGTTACAACACCACCACCACCCGAGTATGTAAAGCCAGTGGTGGCACCATACAGACCACCCATCCCGTTTCCAAGAAAAGGAGTTGAGTATGAGCAAGTAATAGGTAATAAAGTTTGTGATACCTCTGGAAAGAAGAAGAAGAATAAGAAAGTACAAGAAACAAAAACCGTAAAAGAAAACCCGGTAAAGACAGTTCCACCAAAACCTCCACCCAGGTTGGGTGATCCGGGTGAATTTATTGTTCCTTGTCTACTTAGTGATTGTGTCATGTATGATGCACTAGCAGATTTAGGTGCGAGTGTGAGTGTTATGCCTCTTTCATTATATAAGAGATTAGGAGTAGGTGAGTTAAGTCCAACGGAAATGAGTGTTCGACTCTTTGATCAAACCATTAGGCACCCAGTTGGAATTGCTGACAACCTACCCGTTCAAGTGGGTAATTTAACCTTTCTAGTCGAATTCATTGTCATTGACATAGAAGAGGACCCAAACATTCCTCTAATTTTATGAAAGGACCCGTTCATATACATTATAAATGATTCACAATAGTTGATTACATCGCGAGGTATTTGACCTCTATATGATACGTTTTACAAACATTACATTCGTTTTTAAAAGACAAACTTTCTTTACAACGAAAGTTGACGGCATGCACACCATTTCATAATACATCCAACTATAATTGGCTTAATAATAATCTTGATGAACTCAATGACTCGAATGCAACGTCTTTCAAAATATGCCATGAATGACTCCAAGTAATATCCTTAAAATGAGCTAATGCACAGCGGAAGATTTCTTTAATACCTGAGAATAAACATGCTTTAAAGTGTCAACCAAAGGTTGGTGAGTTTATAGGTTTATCATAACAATCATTTCAATATATTAATAGATCACAAGATTTCTGTTTATAAATATATGTACACTCGCAAGTGTATAAAAGTATTCTATAAGTTGTAGGCACCCGGTAACAAGCCTTAACGTTCATGTTTTACCCTCTGAAGTACACCAGATCAGGTATGTTTAAAATAACCTCAAAGTACTAAAGTATCCCATAGTCAGGATAGGGTTTGTCAGGCCCAATAGATCTATCTTTAGGATTCGTGCCTACCGTACATTGACAAGTAGTTTAATGTTACCAAGCTAAGGGTATATTTCTGGTTTAAACCCACGTAGAATTAGTTTTAGTACTTGTGCCTATTTCGTAAAACATTTATAAAAACAGCGCATGTATTCTCAGTCCCAAAAATATATATATAAGGGAGCAAATGAAACTCACAATACTGTATTTCGTAGTAAAAATACATATAACGTCATTTAACAAGTGCAAGGTTGGCCTCGGATTCACGAACGTATCAATATTGAGATTCAATATTGCAAAAAAGTACGTAGATGCAACGGAGATGATAAACACTAGATTGACCTCACGAGCATACCCATGAACCATACCCATCACCTCCATAGCTATAACCCATAATTTCCTTAGCTTCGACTCATTCAAAAAAACTATTTTGAAATCACTCGGACAGCACTCCGTCGTAATATTTTATGTATACTAATAATATCTTGAAATAATACAGAGCAAATATATATATATATATATATATATATATATATCGATTGAGAGAGTTTAGAGAAATATATTTTCAAGTTTCTATGAAATAATGAAACCTATTGAATTCTATTTATAATAGATTTTTGAATTATTAAAGTGAATTATTAAAGTATAAATTATTAAAGTGAATTATTAAAGTGAATTATTAAAGTTAAAGTAAAGTAAAAGTAAATTAAAGGTAAAGTTAAAGTATAGTAAAAGTATAAAAACTATGTATGTATAATACGCGTATAAATATATATAATATTAATTTAAATCGTTATATATATTTAATGAAATAAAATATAAATATCGTTATATTTATTATACTGGTTAAGTAATGAGTTGTCAAAAGTGATTCTAGATATTTATAAAAGTTATATATGTTTTAATAATAAAGTTCTTTTTAAACTGAAAACGTCTTTGTACGTTTGAAAATAGATTAATAGAATATTATGAAAACCAATTCTCCACTAACTTTTGTCTAACTTTCGTAAATGACACTTTTTGTTTTTATTTATAAATAGCTTTACAAATTATTCGGAATATCGTTAAGAGGAATAGATTTTCTCAAATCATAGTGGACCTCTCAACAGAGACTTGTAATCATAATTCAATATTTCTGATAATTCAATCATTTAATATTATTTTTTTTAATTTCGTCGAAAATCATATTGAAACAAATACGTTCGTGTAAAGTATTATACGTTTAATACTTTATTAATATTCTCAAGTTATAATATATATATACATATACATATCTATTTATATATAACGGTTCGTGAATCGTCAGAATTTGGTCGAGGTTATAATGAATGTATGAACACAGTTTAAAATTCTTGAGATTTAACTTAACAAACTTTGCTTATCGTGTCAGAATAATATAAAGATTAAAGTTTAAATTTGGTCGGAAATTTCCGGGTCGTCACAGTACCTACCCGTTAAAGAAATTTCGTCCCCGAAATTTGATAGAGGTCGTCATGACTAACAATGAGAATGTTATTATAACGATTATAGAGTTTTATCATGTTCAAGAAGCATGGATAAAATAATTCGATTACTCGAAGCGTGTGAGTGAAGTTATCGTAAATGAATGAAATAAGAAAATAGGGATTCATCTTATCTTTTGACGTCATCACGGTTGATCTCCGGATTAAAGAAAATCTTTGTAATCTATATAGGGTTTGATTCTTTGGTGATTAAGGAAATTATGATCCTCTTCGATTTAATGCGATGATTCATCTCGATTTTTCTGTCGGATATTTCACTATAAATCCACCTCCTTCGTTTCCTTTTAATTCACACCTTCTATTCTTTCTCCCTCAATTCTTACTTTAAAATTATTCGTCAATATGCTTCATCCAGTGCCGATTCTCGATATACTCCTCACTTTCATATCTGTCGTTCTTCTTTTTCATCTACCTCCAGAAGAATCTATTTACTTCTACTATACTCTTGGTTTTATAGTGTTTTTAGTTCTCTCGTGTCTGTATATTGCTATATGCATTGATATATACGGTTTGTGATTTCTGAGTTGTTGTTGGGTTTTATATCTTCCCTTATATTTCAAAGTCCTTGCTTCTTCTATAATCATTGTCATCCACAGTTAATGCTATCTTCTATTTGCTATGATTTATACTCCCATTTCTAGTGCGGAGCTTTGTCCTTTCGTTTCTTCTTCTTGCGATTAAGCACCGCTTGTAATGGTCCAGAATTCGAAGATATAAATTTTGAATGAACATTGTTAATGTTCTAGGAAGGAAATTGTAATGGCATGATCTTGACTTGTCAAATTACCAGAATACCTCGAAAAAGGCCGAATCATCAAGAAATATTTTCTTGATATTTAGAGATTAAAGAGAATACAAGAGTCGTGTAACATAGCACATGATGACGTTATGATCTGTGAATCATCATGTTCCATTTAGAAACTCAGCATGAATTACTGTAATATAATTACTTTGATCAAGTGTCATTATATTATACTAACTCATGCTTCAGCTCCCAAAACTTCTTCAAGCATATTCCTATTTTAAACTCGAATGTTTCAGAATTTAGAAACTAAAATAGTTTCTTTTATGATATAATACAGATAGCGCGAAGAGGTAAATGATTTCAGATAAGAATAATTATAAAAATATCTTCAGAAGTATGGATGATATTTATAATGAAAGATACGATGATATCTTTGAATGTCTAATATCAGAGGATGATGAAGGATATTGTCCGCAGGGGTTTAGAGTCAGGAGTAAGGTATTCGTTAATGACTTCAGCAAGTACTGAATCATTTGAATTCTTTGAAGGCAGGTTCAGCCTTTGTGATTTGTCAACAGCCTCCTTCATACTTTTCTCAATCCGTTTTCCAGTTCCAAAGCTTCTCTTTTTATGAGCTTTGCCAATATACTATCCTTTATCATCCAACTTTTTACTGTTAAGGTCGTTTACAGTTTTTGCTGCTTCATCAGCATTTTTCAAAATTTCGAGAACTGGTTCGCAATTTAGGGTGTTTTTCAGAAATTTCTCATTCAAAGAATGTAAGTCTTGGAGGTAGACGTTGTGTGTATATGTAATTGTTGATGTAGACATGCTGCGAGGTTTCAAAATACTGATTGCTGATTCTCAATAATTGGTATGACAATTCTTGTTATAAGGTACGAATGAGTATATGATAGGGTTTCGATAATTATAATGATTTTTTTTTTTTTTTGGAAAGTCAAAGACCAGTGAAGTTGTTGGTAAGTTTATTGCTAATGTGGTGAATATAAACGATTCCCCGGTAACGTTGGCGAAAAGGCAACATATCTATCGAGGTTATAATAAGACAGTTTTGATTGAGAAGTCGAAGTTGACTTGCTGGAGCTGTGACAAAAATGTCTATTTTGAAACGGAATTGAAAAGTTATTTTAGCTAGTAAATGCCAAAGGGTCTAACACGGATATGTGTCGAACTATGACTTGGGTTTTGAGAGTTTTTCAGGTGTATAACTGTGGGTAACATGTGGTTGGATCATCATCTCGATTTTTCCTTAGTTGAAGTGTCTTCAGGAATTTCAAAGGGATTGAGCACATATTGTAATCGTTAATACATATGATGTTCTAACACAGTTTTGAAGTCAAAGTATAGCTTTGAAAGATATAGGAATCTAAGAGTGATGATACTGGTTATATTTCGAATTGAATTATGCGATTTCAAAATCAGAATATGTAATTGAATTTGAATGAGTATGATTGTTTTGATTTATATGAAAGAATGGATATTGTTGTGAAAGTAGGGAGTATAGTTGATGATTGCCGAATCAGTTTCGAAAAATGTAATATATTAATTGTGAATTTATATATCTCTCGGGTATTACCTACCCGTTAAAAAAAATTTCACTATTAATATTTTGTACAAAAAGAAGTTTATTACAGTCTTTATGAAAATATATGTGTATATTTTCTTTAGATGTAATATAGATTTAATGAGTTAATATTAAATTAAACTCATTTGTTTTATGGTTGGAACTAGAATTGAGTAATCCCTATAACTTTATAAATTGCATAAGTATTTCTTCAATAATATTGAAATTATGAATCATTACTTTGTTATTTGTTGGTTTCGTGAAATTCTTGTGAACTTCGCAAGGTACGAATGATGTTATTTGAAAAGTTTCGAGTACATCGATGATGAAAGTGTAAAATCAAACATATATTCGAATAATACACTTGATATATTATGAATTGGATTTTTATTGAATTGAGACAGAGATTGTAATTAACGATGGTTAAGTTGCGGACAAAGGACGTACATCATTGCATATTTGTAATATGAATTAACTGAGTAGTTAAGATTCACACATAATAGCTTAGTACGGGAAGATTTATTATGGTTTAAAAATTTATACATATAAATCTTTCGATTGGAAATGAGTTAATACTTCATAACTCGTTGATACAATATATTTTTTGTTGATTCGTAATGATGTCCACAATGATTCTTGAACTGACAGAGTTTGTGATGTTACAGGTGCTGTTGATTCTGACGATACTGACGGCACTGACTGTGTTGATGATGCTACAGTCCTGTTGATGCTGTTGGTAAAACAATTCTAGCTTGTAAATCGTACACCATTTTCGATCAAAGTTTCTACTCTACCATCTCCGTTCACTCATCCGATTTATGGTCAGAATTAAATAATCTCTTAGATTTTGGAGATTACATAACTGCCGCAGAGATATCTCTTCAATGAAGTTTATGAATTAATACTTCATCGTTTATTGTTGTTGATATTCCTGGATATTTACAGGGCGTATGACGTTGATGTTTGAGATACAGATTGTGATGTTGCGGTGTGGGATGTGGATGTTGTTGTTGGTGGTGGTGATGGTACTGTTGGTGTTGCTGATGGTGGTACTGTTTATGCTGCTGGTGCTGCTGCTGGTGTTTGTAACCTTTGCACCATATTCTTCAAAGCCACTACCCGAGCGCGAAGCTCGTTGACTTTTTCTATTACACCGGGATGATTGTCGGTTCGGACGAGCGGATAAATAAAATCTAGAATTTGGTGTAGTATGTAATCGTGATGAGACACTCTAGAAATAAGAGAGAAAATGATGTTTCTGATAGGTTCGCCGGTAAGTGCTTCAGGTTCTTCGCCAAGAGGGCAATGTGGTGGATGGAAGGGATCACCTTCTTCTTGTCTCCAATGATTAAGGAGGCTACGAACCCATCCCCAATTCATCCAGAATAGATGATGACTAATTGGTTGATCCATTCTGGTCACACTGCTTTCGGAACTTGAGTGGGATTCCATTTCGGAATTCGAGGGACTTGAACTAATAACAAATTCCATTTCGTACGATTGAATAAAGAATTTTTTGATATGAAATGATTTTCCAGCTATCGGGTAGTATTCTAATTATATAGAGCAAAAGGTTTCATAGATTACGGAGGAATTTACGGAATATGTCAGGCAAAGTTTACAGCAACAGATACGCTAAGATATGAATTAGCAGATACGCTAAGATATGAATTTTGTCTATGAAATGTCCCGTTCTTATTGATTAAAAACGTTCCATATTAATTGATTTCGTTGCGAGGTTTTGACCTCTATATGAGACGTTTTTCAAAGACTGCATTCATTTTAAAACAAACCATAACCTTTATTTCATCAATAAAGGTTTAAAAAGCTTTACGTAGATTATCAAATAATGATAATCTAAAATATCCTGTTTACACACGACCATTACATAATGGTTTACAATACAAATATGTTACAACAAAATAAGTTTCTTGAATGCAGTTTTTACACAATATCATACAAGCATGGACTCCAAATCTCGTCCTTATTTAAGTATGCGACAGCGGAAGCTCTTAATAATCACCTGAGAATAAACATGCTTAAAACATCAACAAAAATGTTGGTGAGTTATAGGTTTAACCTATATATATCAAATCGTAACAATAGACCACAAGATTTCATATTTCAATACACATCCCATACATAGAGATAAAAATCATTCATATGGTGAACACCTGGTAACCGACATTAACAAGATGCATATATAAGAATATCCCCATCATTCCGGGACACCCTTCGGATATGATATAAATTTCGAAGTACTAAAGCATCCGGTACTTTGGATGGGGTTTGTTAGGCCCAATAGATCTATCTTTAGGATTCGCGTCAATTAGGGTGTCTATTCCCTAATTCTTAGATTACCAGACTTAATAAAAAGGGGCATATTCGATTTCGATAATTCAACCATAGAATGTAGTTTCACGTACTTGTGTCTATTTTGTAAATCATTTATAAAACCTGCATGTATTCTCATCCCAAAAATATTAGATTTTAAAAGTGGGACTATAACTCACTTTCACAGATTTTTACTTCGTCGAGAAGTAAGACTTGGCCACTATTGATTCACGAACCTATAACAATATATACATATATATTAAAGTATGTTCAAAATATATTTACAACACTTTTAATATATTTTGATGTTTTAAGTTTATTAAGTCAGTTGTCCTCGTTAGTAACCTACAACTAGTTGTCCACAGTTAGATGTACAGAAATAAATCGATAAATATTATCTTGAATCAATCCACGACCCAGTGTATACGTATCTCAGTATTGTTCACAACTCAAACTATATATATTTTGGAATCAACCTCAACCCTGTATAGCTAACTCCAACATTCACATATAGAGTGTCTATGGTTGTTCCGAAATATATATAGATGTGTCGACATGATAGGTCGAAACATTGTATACGTGTCTATGGTATCTCAAGATTACATAATATACAATACAAGTTGATTAAGTTATGGTTGGAATAGATTTGTTACCAATTTTCACGTAGCTAAAATGAGAAAAGTTATTCAATCTTGTTTTACCCATAACTTCTTCATTTTAAATCCGTTTTGAGTGAATCAAATTGCTATGGTTTCATATTGAACTCTATTTTATGAATCTAAACAGAAAAAGTATAGTTTTATAGTCAGAAAAATAAGTTACAAGTCGTTTTTGTAAAGGTAGTCATTTCAGTCGAAAGAACGACGTCTAGATGACCATTTTAGAAAACATACTTCCACTTTGAGTTTAACCATAATTTTTGGATATAGTTTCATGTTCATAATAAAAATCATTTTCTCAGAATAACAACTTTTAAATCAAAGTTTATCATAGTTTTTAATTAATTAACCCAAAACAGCCCGCGGTGTTACTACGACGGCGTAAATCCGATTTTACGGTGTTTTTCGTGTTTCCAGGTTTTAAGTCATTAAGTTAGCATATCATATAGATATAGAACATGTGTTTAGTTAATTTTAAAAGTCAAGTTAGAAGGATTAACTTTTGTTTGCGAACAAGTTTAGAATTAACTAAACTATGTTCTAGTGATTACGAGTTTAAACCTTCGAATAAGATAGTTTTATATATATGAATCGATTGATGTTATGAACATCATTACTACCTCAAGTTTAGTAGGTAAACCTACTGGAAGTGACAAGAAATGATCTAGCTTCAAAGGATCTTGGATGGCTTGAAAGTTCTTGAAGTAGGATCATGACACAAAAACAAGTTCAAGTAAGATTTTTACTCGAATTAAGATAGTTTATAGTTATAGAAATTGAATCAAAGTTTGAATATGAATATTACCTTGAATAAGAAAGATAACCTACTGTATATAACAAAGGTTTCTTGATCTTAGATGATTACTTGGAATGGATTAGAAAGCTTGAAGTAAATTAGTAAACTTGAAGGGATTTTTGAAGTGTTCTTGAAGTGTTCTTCCTATGATGATTATAGCTTGATGCTTGAAGTGATTTTTGATGAAGATGATGATTAACTACTGGAAAAATACGTTCATAATAGTGTGTGTGTGTTGAGAGAGAATTAGAAAGAGAATTGAAAGTGAAATGGAGTGAATGATGAGTGGTAATTGGTGAGTGGTGAGTGGGGTTAAAAGGAGTCTAGTTAGTTGACTAGCTCATGGTAGAAGTTAAAATTGATTAGTCATACATGACATAATCAAGATTGGAATCCCATGCTAGTTCCTATTGGTATATACCCATAGTAAGTACGTTTTGAAGCTGTGTATAATACGGGTAAGAATACGACTAGAATTCTTGATGCAAGAAAAGAATGGGAAAGTAACTGTAACCATTTTCTTTAAGTATGAGTGTTTTGATATATGTCTTGAAGTCTTCCAAAAGTATTTTAATACATCTAAATACACTACATGTATATACATTTTAACTGAGTCGTTAAGTCATCGTTAGTCGTTACATGTAAGTGTTGTTTTGAAACATTTAAGTTAACGATCTCAATTAATGTTGTTAACCCATTGTTTATTATATCTAATGAGATGTTAAATTATTATATTATCATGATATTATGATATATTAATATATCTTAATATGATATATATACATTTAAATGTCGTTACAACGATAATCGTTACATATATGTCTCGTTTCGAAATCCTTAAGTTAGTAGTCTTGTTTATATGTATATAACTCATTGTTAATATACTTATGGAGATACTTACTTATCATAATCTCATGTTAACCATATGTATATCCATATATATATCGTCATGTCGTTTTTACAAGTTTTAACGTTCGTGAATCGCCGGTCAACTTGGGTGGTCAATTGTCTATATGAAACATATTTCAATTAATCAAGTCTTAACAAGTTTGATTGCTTAACATGTTGGAAACATTTAATCATGTAAATATCAATCTCAATTAATATATATAAACATGGAAAAGTTCGGGTCACTACAGTACCTACCCGTTAAATAAATTTCGTCCCAAAATTTTAAGCTGTTGAAGGTGTTGACGAATCTTCTGGAAATAGATGCGGGTATTTCTTCTTCATCTGATCTTCACGCTCCCAGGTGAACTCGGGTCCTCTACGAGCATTCCATCGAACCTTAACAATTGGTATCTTGTTTTGCTTAAGTCTTTTAACCTCACGATCCATTATTTCGACGGGTTCTTCGATGAATTGGAGTTTTTCGTTGATTTGGATTTCATCTAACGGAATAGTGAGATCTTCTTTAGCAAAACATTTCTTCAAATTCGAGACGTGGAAAGTGTTATGTACAGCCGCGAGTTGTTGAGGTAACTCAAGTCGGTAAGCTACTGGTCCGACACGATCAATAATCTTGAATGGTCCAATATACCTTGGATTTAATTTCCCTCGTTTACCAAATCGAACAACGCCTTTCCAAGGTGCAACTTTAAGCATGACCATCTCTCCAATTTCAAATTCTATATCTTTTCTTTTAATGTCAGCGTAGCTCTTTTGTCGACTTTGGGCGGTTTTCAACCGTTGTTGAATTTGGATGATCTTCTCGGTAGTTTCTTGTATAATCTCCGGACCCGTAATCTGTCTATCCCCCACTTCACTCCAACAAATCGGAGACCTGAACTTTCTACCATAAAGTGCTTCAAACGGCGCCATCTCAATGCTTGAATGGTAGCTGTTGTTGTAGGAAAATTCTACTAACGGTAGATGTCGATCCCAACTGTTTCCGAAATCAATAACACATGCTCGTAGCATGTCTTCAAGCGTTTGTATCGTCCTTTCGCTCTGCCCATCAGTTTGTGGATGATAGGCAGTACTCATTTCTAGACGAGTTCCTAATGCTTGCTGTAATGTCTGCCAGAATCTTGAAATAAATCTACCATCCCTATTAGAGATAATAGAGATTGGTATTCCGTGTCTGGAGATGACTTCCTTCAAATACAGTCGTGCTAACTTCTCCATCTTGTCATCTTCTCTTATTGGCAGGAAGTGTGCTGATTTGGTGAGACGATCAACTATTACCCAAATAGTATCAAAACCACTTGCAGTCCTTGGCAATTTAGTGATGAAATCCATGGTAATGTTTTCCCATTTCCATTCCGAGATTTCGGGTTGTTGAAGTAGACCTGATGGTTTCTGATGCTCAGCTTTGACCTTAGAACACGTCAAACATTCTCCTACGTATTTAGCAACATCGGCTTTCATACCCGGCCACCAAAAATGTTTCTTGAGATCCTTGTACATCTTCCCCGTTCCAGGATGTATTGAGTATCTGGTTTTATGAGCTTCTCTAAGTACCATTTCTCTCATATCTCCAAATTTTGGTACCCAAATCCTTTCAGCCCTATACCGGGTTCCGTCTTCCCGAATATTAAGATGCTTCTCCGATCCTTTGGGTATTTCATCCTTTAAATTTCCCTCTTTTAAAACTCCTTGTTGCGCCTCCTTTATTTGAGTAGTAAGGTTATTATGAATCATTATATTCATAGATTTTACTCGAATGGGTTCTCTGTCCTTCCTGCTCAAGGCATCGGCTACCACATTTGCCTTTCCTGGGTGGTAACGAATCTCAAAGTCGTAATCATTCAACAATTCAATCCACCTACGCTGCCTCATATTCAGTTGTTTCTGATTAAATATGTGTTGAAGACTTTTGTGGTCGGTATATATAATACTTTTGACCCTATATAAGTAGTGCCTCCAAGTCTTTAATGCAAAAACAACCGCGCCTAATTCCAAATCATGCGTCGTATAATTTTGTTCGTGAATCTTCAATTGTCTAGACGGATAAGCAATCACCTTCGTTCGTTGCATTAATACACAACCGAGACCTTGCTTTGATGCGTCACAATAAATCACAAAATCATCATTCCCTTCAGGCAATGACAATATAGGTGCTGTAGTTAGCTTTTTCTTCAATAACTGAAACGCTTTCTCTTGTTCATAATTCCATTCAAATTTCTTCCCTTTATGCGTTAATGCAGTCAAGGGTTTTGCTATTTTGGAAAAGTCTTGGATGAACCTTCTGTAGTAACCAGCTAGTCCTAAAAACTGGCGTATGTGTTTCGGAGTTTTCGGGGTTTCCCACTTTTCAACAGTTTCTATCATTGCCGGATCCACCTTAATACCTTCTTTGTTCACTATGTGACCGAGGAATTGAACTTCTTCCAACCAAAATGCACACTTTGAAAACTTAGCGTACAATTCTTCCTTCCTCAATACTTCTAACACCTTTCTCAAATGTTCACCGTGTTCTTGGTCATTCTTTGAGTAAATAAGTATGTCATCAATGAAAACAATGACAAACTTGTCAAGGTATGGTCCACACACTCGGTTCATAAGGTCCATGAACACAGCTGGTGCATTAGTTAAACCAAATGGCATGACCATAAACTCGTAATGACCGTAACGTGTTCTGAAAGCAGTCTTTGGAATATCATCTTCTTTCACCCGCATTTGATGATACCCGGAACGTAAGTCAATCTTTGAATAAACAGACGAGCCTTGTAGTTGATCAAATAAGTTGTCGATTCTCGGTAGTAGGTAGCGGTTCTTGATGGTAAGTTTGTTCAACTCTCGGTAGTCGATACACAACCTGAATGTACCATCTTTCTTCTTGACAAACAAAACTGGAGCTCCCCACGGTGATGTGCTTGGTCGAATGAAACCATGCTCTAAAAGTTCTTGTAATTGGATTTGCAGTTCTTTCATCTCGCTGGGTGCGAGTCTGTAAGGAGCACGAGCTATTGGTGCAGCTCCTGGTACAAGATCTATTTGAAATTCAACGGATCGCTGTGGGGGTAATCCCGGTAATTCTTTTGGAAATACATCGGGAAATTCTTTTACAATGGGAACATCATTGATACTCTTTTCTTCAGTTTGTACTTTCTCGACGTGTGCTAGAATAGCGTAGCAACCTTTTCTTATTAGTTTTTGTGCCTTCAAATTACTAATAATATGTAGCTTCGTGTTGCCCTTTTCTCCGTACACCATTAAGGGTTTTCCTTTTTCTCGTATAATGCAAATTGCATTTTTGTAACAAACGATCTCTGCTTTCACTTCTTTCAACCAGTCCATACCGATTATCACATCAAAACTCCCTAACTCTACTGGTATCAAATCAATCTTAAATGTTTCGCTAACCAGTTTAATTTCTCGATTCCGACATATATTATCTGCTGAAATTAATTTACCATTTACTAATTCGAGTAAAAATTTACTATCCAAAGGCGTCAATGGACAACTTAATTTAGCACAAAAATCTCTACTTATATAGCTTCTATCCGCACCCGAATCAAATAAAACGTAAGCAGATTTATTGTCAATAAGAAACGTACCCGTAACAAGCTCCGGGTCTTCCTTTGCCTCTGCCGCATTAATATTGAAAACTCTTCCGCGGCCTTGTCCATTCGTGTTCTCCTGGTTCGGGCAATTTCTAATAATGTGGCCCGGTTTTCCACATTTATAACAAACTACATTGGCATAACTTGCTCCGACACTACTTGCTCCGCCATTACTCGTTCCGACACCATTTGTTCCTTTCGTTCTATTAACCCCTGGTCCGTAGACCTCACACTTTGCCGCGCTATGACCGTTTCTTTTACACTTGTTGCAAAATTTGGTGCAGAACCCCGAGTGATACTTTTCACACCTTTGGCATAGCTGCTTCTGATTGTTGTTGTTGTTGCGGTTATTATTGTTGTTGGGATGATTGTTGTAGTTGCTGTTGTTGTTGTTGTTGTTGTTGTTGTTGGGCCGTTTGTTGTAGTTGCGATTGATGTTGCGATTGTTGGGATAATTGTTGCGATTATTGTTGTAATTGCTGTTGTTGTTGTATTGGTGATTCTTATCACCGTTTTCCTCTCACTTTCTTTTGACTTGCTTCACATTGGCCTCTTCAGCAGTCTGTTCTTTAATTCTTTCTTCAATCTGGTTCACTAGTTTGTGAGCCATTCTACATGCCTGTTGTATGGAGGCGGGATCGTGTGAACTTATATCTTCTTGGATTCTTTCCGGTAATCTTTTCACAAACGCGTCGATCTTCTATTCCTCATCTTCGAATGCTCCCGGACACAATAGGCACAATTCTGTGAATCGTCTTTCGTACGTGGTAATATCAAATCCTTGGGTTCGTAACCCTCTAAGTTCTGTCTTGAGCTTATTGACCTCGGTTCTGGGACGGTACTTCTCGTTCATCAAGTGCTTGAATGCTGACCACGGTAGTGCGTACGCATCGTCTTGTCCCACTTGCTCTAGATAGGTATTCCACCATGTTAACGCAGAACCTGTGAAGGTATGCATAGCGTACTTTACTTTGTCCTCTTCAGTACACTTACTTATGGCAAACACCGATTTGACCTTCTCGGTCCACCGTTTCAATCCGATTGGTCCTTCGGTTCCATCAAATTTCAAAGGTTTGCAGGCAGTGAATTCTTTGTAGGTGCATCCTACACGATTTCCTGTACTGCTAGATCCAAGGTTATTGTTGGTATGTAGCGCAGCCTGTACTGCGGCTATGTTTGAAGCTAGAAAAGTACGGAATTCCTCTTCATTCATATTCACGGTGTGTCGAGTAGTTGGTGCCATTTCCTTCAAAATAGTCAAATGGAACATGTTAATCATACAGAATATTAAGAGTAGTTAATAGTATTTCGTAGCATAATATGAACTCATTTATAAAAGCTTTTTCTTCATATTAGCGTTTTATAAGTTTAAATTCGGGTAGTACCTACCCGTTAAGTTCATACTTTGCAGCTAATATACAATTCAACTACTACAATTCTATATGAAAAACTGATTATAATAATATTTCGCGTTCGAACTTTTACACAATATTTTACAAACTTACAATACCGCTTAATTTACATATAGCATGAAATATAGCACACAATAAATTTGATACAAGATGGTTGTGAAGATAATTCTAGCTAGTACACAAGTCGTTCAACAAAGGCAATAAAGATACGTAATTCATACGTCCAGAAACAAGTCATGCATTCTGGTTTTACTAGGACTACTTCCCATCCTTGGTCTTGTGGAACATAACCGTTATGGCCGTTGATAAGACAGCGTTTTATAACGTCGTCAAAGGGACGAGGGTTACGTAATGACCAACAGTCTCGTAATAACCTAAAAACCTCATTTCATACCCCAATTACCGACTCCATCACTTGTGGGAACGTTTTGTTTAATAGTTGTAGCCCGATGTTCTTGTTCTCACTTTGGTGAGAAGCGAACATTACTAACCCGTAAGCATAACATGCTTCTTTATGTTGCATGTTAGCCGCTTTTTCTAAATCACGAAGTCCTATATTCGGATATACTGAGTCAAAATAATTTCTTAACCCGTTGCGTAAAATATCATTTGGGTTCCCCGCAATATATGCGTCAAAGTAAACACATCGTAACTTATGGATTTCCCAATGTGATATCCCCCATCTTTCGAATGAAAGCCTTTTATAAACCAAGGCATTCTTGGAACGTTCTTCGAATGTCTTACAAACTGATCTCGCCTTAAATAGTTGTGCCGAAGAATTCTGACCGACTCTAGACATGATTTCATCAATCATGTCTCCGGGTAGGTCTCTTAAAATATTGGGTTGTCTATCCATTTTATGTTTTTATACTGTAAAATAGACAAGAGTTAGATTCATAAAAAAAAATACTTATTAATACAAGCAATTTTTACATATATCATAAAGCATAAGCACACTATATTACATATATTACACCACACGAATACAACTATCTTATTCCGACTCGCTTGTTTCTTCTTCTTCGGTTTTGGTTCGTTTTGCCAAGTTTCTAGGGATATATGATGTTCCCCTAATACGAGCCGTCGTTATCCACATTGGTTTAGAAAAACCTGGTGGTTTAGAGGTTCCCAGGTCATTATTACAACTTAAGGACTTCGGGGGTTGACGATACATATAAAGTTCATCGGGGTTGGAATTAGATTTCTCTATTTTTATGCCCTTTCCCTTATTATTTTCTTTTGCCTTTTTAAATTCAGTTGGGGTAATTTCTATAACATCATCGGAATTCTCGTCAGAATCCGATTCATCGGAGAATTGGTAATCCTCCCAATATTTATATTTTGCTTCCTTAGCGGAAACACCATTGACCATAATTAACCTTGGTCGGTTGGTTGAGGATTTTCTTTTACTTAACCGTTTTATTATTTCCCCTACCGGTTCTATTTCTTCATCCGGTTCCGATTCTTCTTCCGGTTCCGATTCTTCTTCTGGTTCCGACTCTTCTTCCGGTTCCTCTTCGGGAACTTGTGAATCAGTCCACGAATCATTCCAATTTACATTTGACTCTTCATTATTATTAGGTGAGTCAATGGGACTTGTTCTAGAGATAGACATCTATCACATAATATCAAACGCGTTAAGAGAATAATATATCACATAATATTCACATGTTAAAAATATATAGTTTCCAACAAAATTTGTTAAGCAATCATTTTTCAAGTAAACACGGTCGAAGTCCAGACTCACTAATGCATCCTAACAAACTCGATAAGACACACTAATGCAAAATTCTGGTTCTCTAAGACCAACGCTCGGATACCAACTGAAATGTCCCGTTCTTATTGATTAAAAACGTTCCATATTAATTGATTTCATTGCGAGGTTTTGACCTCTATATGAAACGTTTTTCAAAGACTGCATTCATTTTAAAACAAACCATAACCTTTATTTCATCAATAAAGGTTTAAAAAGCTTTACGTAGATTATCAAATAATGATAATCTAAAATATCCTGTTTACACACGACCATTACATAATGGTTTACAATACAAATATGTTACAACAAAATAAGTTTCTTGAATGCAGTTTTTAAACAATATCATACAAGCATGGACTCCAAATCTCGTCCTTATTTAAGTATGCGACAGCGGAAGCTCTTAATAATCACCTGAGAATAAACATGCTTAAAACGTCAACAAAAATGTTGGTGAGTTATAGGTTTAACCTATATATATCAAATCGTAACAATAGACCACAAGATTTCATATTTCAATACACATCCCATACATAGAGATAAAAATCATTCATATGGTGAACACCTGGTAACCGACATTAACAAGATGCATATATAAGAATATCCCCATCATTCTGGGACACCCTTCGGATATGATATAAATTTCGAAGTACTAAAGCATCCGGTACTTTGGATGGGGTTTGTTAGGCCCAATAGATCTATCTTTAGGATTCGCATCAATTAGGATGTCTGTTCCCTAATTCTTAGATTACCAGACTTAATAAAAAGGGGCATATTCAATTTCGATAATTCAACCATAGAATGTAGTTTCACGTACTTGTGTCTATTTTGTAAATCATTTATAAAACCTGCATGTATTCTCATCCCAAAAATATTAGATTTTAAAAGTGGGACTATAACTCACTTTCACAGATTTTTACTTCGTCGAGAAGTAAGACTTGGCCACTGTTGATTCACGAACCTATAACAATATATACATATATATTAAAGTATGTTCAAAATATATTTACAACACTTTTAATATATTTTGATGTTTTAAGTTTATTAAGTCAGCTGTCCTCGTTAGTAACCTACAACTAGTTGTCCACAGTTAGATGTACAGAAATAAATCGATAAATATTATCTTGAATCAATCCACGACCCAGTGTATACGTATCTCAGTATTGATCACAACTCAAACTATATATATTTTGGAATCAACCTCAACCCTGTATAGCTAACTCCAACATTCACATATAGAGTGTCTATGGTTGTTCCGAAATATATATAGATGTGTCGACATGATAGGTCGAAACATTGTATACGTGTCTATGGTATCTCAAGATTACATAATATACAATACAAGTTGATTAAGTTATGGTTGGAATAGATTTGTTACCAATTTTCACGTAGCTAAAATGAGAAAAATTATCCAATCTTGTTTTACCCATAACTTCTTCATTTTAAATCCGTTTTGAGTGAATCAAATTGCTATGGTTTCATATTGAACTCTATTTTATGAATCTAAACAGAAAAAGTATAGGTTTATAGTCGGAAAAATAAGTTACAAGTTTTTTTTGTAAAGGTAGTCATTTCAGTCGAAAGAACGACGTCTAGATGACCATTTTAGAAAACATACTTCTACTTTG
The DNA here is from genome assembly GCF_046630445.1 of Rutidosis leptorrhynchoides. NCBI lineage: Eukaryota > Viridiplantae > Streptophyta > Magnoliopsida > Asterales > Asteraceae > Rutidosis > Rutidosis leptorrhynchoides. Next base: position 485,303,083 of record NC_092336.1, read on the forward strand.
AGTTTAACCATAATTTTTGGATATAGTTTCATGTTCATAATAAAAATCATTTTCTCAGAATAACAACTTTTAAATCAAAGTTTATCATAGTTTTTAATTAATTAACCCAAAACAGCCCGCGGTGTTACTACGACGGCGTAAATCCGATTTTACGGTGTTTTTCGTGTTTCCAGGTTTTAAGTCATTAAGTTAGCATATCATATAGATATAGAACATGTGTTTAGTTAATTTTAAAAGTCAAGTTAGAAGGATTAACTTTTGTTTGCGAACAAGTTTAGAATTAACTAAACTATGTTCTAGTGATTACGAGTTTAAATCTTCGAATAAGATAGTTTTATATATATGAATCGAATGATGTTATGAACATCATTACTACCTCAAGTTTAGTAGGTAAACCTACTGGAAGTGACAAGAAATGATCTAGCTTCAAAGGATCTTGGATGGCTTGAAAGTTCTTGAAGTAGGATCATGACACAAAAACAAGTTCAAGTAAGATTTTTACTCGAATTAAGATAGTTTATAGTTATAGAAATTGAATCAAAGTTTGAATATGAATATTACCTTGAATAAGAAAGATAACCTACTGTATATAACAAAGGTTTCTTGATCTTAGATGATTACTTGGAATGGATTAGAAAGCTTGGAAGTAAATTAGTAAACTTGAAGGGATTTTTGAAGTGTTCTTGAAGTGTTCTTCCTATGATGATTATAGCTTGATGCTTGAAGTGATTTTTGATGAAGATGATGATTAACTACTGGAAAAATACGTTCATAATAGTGTGTGTGTGTGTGTTGAGAGAGAATTAGAAAGAGAATTGGAAGTGAAATGGAGTGAATGATGAGTGGTAATTGGTGAGTGGTGAGTGGGGTTAAAAGGAGTCTAGTTAGTTGACTAGCTCATGGTAGAAGTTAAAATTGATTAGTCATACATGACATAATCAAGAGTGGAATCCCATGCTAGTTCCTATTGGTATATACCCATAGTAAGTACGTTTTAAAGCTGTGTATAATACGGGTAAGAATACGACTAGAATTCTTGATGCAAGAAAAGAATAGGAAAGTAACTGTAACCATTTTCGTTAAGTATGAGTGTTTTGATATATGTCTTGAAGTCTTCCAAAAGTATTTTAATACATCTAAATACACTACATGTATATAAATTTTAACTGAGTCGTTAAGTCATCGTTAGTCGTTACATGTAAGTGTTGTTTTGAAACCTTTAAGTTAACGATCTCAATTAATGTTGTTAACCCATTGTTTATTATATCTAATGAGATGTTAAATTATTATATTATCATGATATTATGATATATTAATATATCTTAATATGATATATATACATTTAAATGTCGTTACAACGATAATCGTTACATATATGTCTCGTTTCGAAATCCTTAAGTTAGTAGTCTTGTTTATATGTATATAACTCATTGTTAATATACTTATGGAGATACTTACTTATCATAATCTCATGTTAACCATATGTATATCCATATATATATCATCATGTCGTATTTACAAGTTTTAATGTTCGTGAATCGCCGGTCAACTTGGGTGGTCAATTGTCTATATGAAACATATTTCAATTAATCAAGTCTTAACAAGTTTGATTGCTTAACATGTTGGAAACATTTAATCATGTAAATATCAATCTCAATTAATATATATAAACATGGAAAAGTTCGGGTCACTACAGTCTATACATTATTCATGCAATCAATGCAATAAAATGTGTCTAGACTAAGAATGATAAGCATGTAATTTCCGACAAAAATGATGAGCAAAACTTTTGACATGCAGACACGGTCGAAGTCCAGACTCACTAATGCATCATAACGACTATCAGTTAGACACACTAATGCAGACCTGGTTCGCTAAGACCACCGCTCTGATACCAACTGAAAGGACCCGTTCATATACATTATAAATGATTCACAATAGTTGATTACATCGCGAGGTATTTGACCTCTATATGATACGTTTTACAAACATTGCATTCGTTTTTAAAAGACAAACTTTCTTTACAACGAAAGTTGACGGCATGCACACCATTTCATAATACATCCAACTATAATTGGCTTAATAATAATCTTGATGAACTCAATGACTCGAATGCAACGTCTTTCAAAATATGCCATGAATGACTCCAAGTAATATCCTTAAAATGAGCTAATGCACAGCGGAAGATTTCTTTAATACCTGAGAATAAACATGCTTTAAAGTGTCAACCAAAAGGTTGGTGAGTTCATAGGTTTATCATAACAATCATTTCAATATATTAATAGACCACAAGATTTCCGTTTATAAATATATGTACACTCGCAAGTGTATAAAAGTATTCTATAAGTTGTAGACACCCGGTAACAAGCCTTAACGTTAATGTTTTACCCTCTGAAGTACACCAGATCAGGTGTGTTTAAAATAACCTCGAAGTACTAAAGCATCCCATAGTCAGGATGGGGTTTGTCAGGCCCAATAGATCTATCTTTAGAATTCGCGCCTACCGTACATAGACAAGTAGTTTAATGTTACCAAGCTAAGGGTATATTTCTGGTTTAAACCCACGTAGAATTAGTTTTAGTACTTGTGCCTATTTCGTAAAACATTTATAAAAACAGCGCATGTATTCTCAGTCCCAAAAATATATATAAAAGGGAGCAAATGAAACTCACAATACTGTATTTCGTAGTAAAAATACATATAACGTCATTTAACAAGTGCAAGGTTAGCCTCGGTTTCACGAATGTATCAATATTGAGATTCAATATTGCAGAAAAGTACGTAGACGCAACGGAGATGATAAACACTAGATTGACCTCACGAGCATACCCATGAACCATACCCATCACCTCCATAGCTATAACCCATAATTTCCTTAGCTTCGACTCATTCAAAAAAACTATTTTGAAATCACTCGGACAGCACTCCGTCGTAATATTTTATGTATACTAATAATATCTTGAAATAATACAGAGCAAATATATATATTTATATATATAAATCGATTGAGAGAGTTTAGAGAAATATATTTTCAAGTTTCTATGAAATAATGAAACCTATTGAATTCTATTTATAATAGATTTTTGAATTATTAAAGTGAATTATTAAAGTATTAATTATTAAAGTGAATTATTAAAGTATGAATTATTAAAGTGAATTATTAAAGTTAAAGTAAAGTAAAAGTAAAGTAAAGGTAAAGTTAAAGTATAGTAAAAGTATAAAAACTATGTATGTATAATACGCGTATAAATATATATAATATTAATTTAAATCGTTATATATATTTAATGAAATAAAATATAAATATCGTTATATTTATTATACTGGTTAAGTAATGAGTTGTCAAAAGTGATTCTAGATATTTATAAAAGTTATATACGTTTTAATAATAAAGTTCTTTTTAAACTGAAAACGTCTTTGTACGTTTGAAAATAGATTAATAGAATATTATGAAAACCAATTCTCCACTAACTTTTGTCTAACTTTCGTAAATGACACTTTTTGTTTTTATTTATAAATAGCTTTACAAATTATTCTGAATATCGTTAAGAGGAATAGATTTTCTCAAATCATAGTGGACCTCTCAACAGAGACTTGTAATCATAATTCAATATTTCTGATAATTCAATCATTTAATATTATTTTTTTTAATTTCGTCGAAAATCATATTGAAACAAATACGTTCGTGTAAAGTATTATACGTTTAATACTTTATTAATATTCTCAAGTTATAATATATATATACATATACATATCTATTTATATATAACGGTTCGTGAATCGTCAGAATTTGGTCGAGGTTATAATGAATGTATGAAAACAGTTTAAAATTCTTGAGATTTAACTTAACAAACTTTGCTTATCGTGTCAGAATAATATAAAGATTAAAGTTTAAATTTGGTCGGAAATTTCCGGGTCGTCACATTTTAGGTCGACCATTCTTAGCATCCACTGGGGCGTTATTTGATGTAAGAGAGGGTAGAATGACTCTTAGTGATGGTGAAAAATCGATCACCTTTGTGATTTTAAAGTCTAAATCTCCACCAACCAAAACCGTTGAACCAACAAAAACGATTGGTAAGAACCATATTGTTTTACCATCTCCAACGGTAGTGCTTAACAATAATAAAACGCCTAAGTGTGGGGAAGATGAAGTAACACCTAATGATGACCTGATAACAAAGAACCCCGTTGTTGATACGAAATTAAAAGACATCGTTATTAATAGTTCAATGAAGAAACTTATTAAACGGATTCGCGATGCTAGAACCAAGGGGAACTTTAAGTTATGTAACCGGTTAGTATCCAATCTATCGCCTAAAGAAAAGGCAAAACTAGTTGAATTTGTGGATATTACACAGGAATCCGACCAATGGCTTAAAGCAAAAATGTCACAGATATGCAAGTTGATTATGGTCCAAGAGAAATTGACAATGAAGTTAACCACAATTTCGACACCACAGCTACCTAAGTGTGAGGAGATTCAAATATTCTAAGAAATAATGCTGTCTAGGGTTAGTTGTTCTGTTCTCGTGTAGTTCCGAGAATGGAATTCGATTGGTCTTTTTCACTAGCAGACACTAAAGAACTAGTTTTCTCCCCCATTCTGAATTTATTTTTATAGGTTTTGTATTAAATTAATATGCATTTTTAAATTTAAGTTTTGTGTGAATTTAAAAACAAAATTTACTTTATTTCATTAATTTAAAAAATGATTTCTAAAATTCATCGTAATTTGAAGACTAGGTCATGGAACCGAAATTGCTTTACCCGATGGCAGGGCGAAATTTTTTTTGCTATCATTATTTTTAATTTTATTGATCTAAAGTATACCAAAAAATTAAAAAACCCAAAAATCTTTGCTTTTAAAACAATCGCTTTAAAAACGACAAATTTTAAATTTTGTCGAGGGACGGACTAGGTAAACATACCGAAACTACCTAAAGTAAAAGGAAACAAAATTTTAAAAAATTATTCATTTAAATTGTTTTTATAAATAAAGATTTTATAAAAAAAATAATAAAAATATTATGTATGTTTGTAGTTTATCTTATGTACAAAACAGAGTAAAACAGCGCACTTTCAAAGATTAAGTTCAGCAAAAGCTACTAATTTTGACGATAAGACTCAAAACATATGTGAAATTACAACAAAAGGAATGAACGATGAGGCGCGCCATCTATCATTCGACGACCTTAGTAATTACAAACTGGGTATTTTTAATCACTTTTCTACACTAATAACCCTCATGAATTTATAATTATAGTCTGATTTCATGCAAATGAGGGCATTGCATGATCTCAAGTGTGGGGAAGGGTTATAAATTCTCTCGGGTTTACACTTAGTTTAATTGCCAAATTTTGTGAAAATTTGAAAAAATTTCAACTAAATGAATTCAAAATCATGTTTATACATATTTATGAATGATAAAACTAGGTGTTAATGCTGAAATTATTGTTACCTCGGAGAGAACATAAATGGAGAAACAACCCAAAATGTTATAATTCATTTAAAATGGAATAGAGGAGAATAAAAAGGCAAATAAAAGAATAAATAAAAGCTAAGTGTGGGAAGAATTTACCAATTTCTTTAAAACACATATCACATATTTGGTACAGATTATTGCAGGTACTTTTGCTTTGGACTATACTAATCAGTTTTACCCGATTTATTGTGATATATTTGAAAGAAAAATGGATCTACACGATGAATCAATTCCATCATTAAAAGGAAGTAAAGTCTTCCGAGAAAGACACGCGCTTCTTGATTTAGGTCAGGAAGTTGTCATCCAGACCAGCTGTAGGTTGACGAAAAATCTAGAAAAGTCATCTCGAAAATCAGCTGGAAATCCACGGACCTCAGCATCAAACAGGGTCGCCAAGTGGTCAGACTTATCCTAACCATGAGAGGATCTGTCTCGTAAAATGGGGAGGGCGCCGTGCAAATTAGCTTGATAAGACTAATGAATCAGATCCCCAGAAAGGATAATCTCCTTAAAGATCAAAAATCAGCTTTTAAGTCTGATATTACTCAATCCTTGAGATTGACTTTAAAGATTGAGAATTACAAACTCATGGAATTCAATGATATCTAAACTCGAGCTTGAACGAGAAAATATTTTGATCAAATTAAAACCGATTTGTTTTCTGAAAACCTATTTTCAATGCGTTCATTACCATTAAACGTAAAATCCTAAGAATTCACCGGAATTCATTAGGTCACCTGAACCAAATCGGGTGTCAACTGTAAGAACGGTGGTTGCATAGCATGGTCGAAGACAGGACCTTGTGCCAGACCGAAAAACTATAGGGTGATCTTTACTATTGCTCCTACAAAGGATAGTAATTGCATCCGACACGATATAGACCATAATCAAAAGCATGTCACGGAACATTGCCTTAACAGTTGCTTGTTCAACGCTTTCCTTTACAACCGGACGGTAGTTTACCGAAAGGTAATATACGGAGCAAGTATACTGGACGTTTTGCTTTCCCAATACAAGGTTAGCAAGTGGGTGACACAAAACCATAAGTTTTGAGCTAAAATTTTCAAATCTGAAACCCACCAAACCCACAAAAACAATTTGCAAATAACGGTGAAGGGTTATTCAGGAAAACTTATCTAGGGTAAAAGCTAGAATAAATTTTCAAAAGATCAAATGTTTTCATAAAGATCCAATTTCCTTAAAGGATCTAAATTTTTAATAGTTATGTGGGACTGTAAACCACGTCGTTACTATCATTGTTTATACCGCATTATCAAAATCACTGAAGTATAAAGTGTGAGAATAAAAAAAAGTGATTCGAGTGAAGTGTGATTTAATTTCAAGTTCTGTATTGCTTGAGGACAAGCAACGCTCAAGTGTGGGGATATTTGATAGTGCTCCAAATGAACATATATTTAGGCACAATATCCTTCCAATATGTAAAGCTTTTAGTTGCAATTGTTCTATTTTTATATAATATTCGTTTAAATAAATAAGTGCGAAGACAAAAGAAGAAAACGACGATTTGAAGACGCAAATGACCAAAAAGCTCAAATGTACAAGATATAATTTAAGTGGTTCCATTTATTGATAAAAAAACGTCTAAAATGACAAGAGTACGAGCCGCGGAACGCAAAGTACAAGATATCTCTGCGTACGAAAGGACGTTCGAAAATTCGGAATTGGGACCAGAGTCAACTCTCAACGCGCGACGCAACGGAGCTAAAATTACAAGTCAACTATGCACATGAATATAATATAATATATAAATAATTCTTAAAATTATATATATATATATATATATATATATATATATATATATATATATATATATATATATATATATATATATATATATATATATTATATTATATAATAAAACGTCGGCAAATAAGAAAACAAAAATATGTGAGCTGTCCCAGGCGGCCATGCGATCGCATGGCCAGAAGGCACAAAATCCATGCGATCGCATGGGCATCAGAATCTGGCCACATCTATAAATTGCAACGTTTTTCAGCGAATTATGTACATATTTTTCTCTTCTCTTCATCTGTAACATAAATATATATATTTATAATTTTAATTTAAGTTTAATAATAATTGGGTTATTGTAAGGAATGTTTTACGGGTTTTAAGTCGAAATTCTGTCCGTATAACGCTACGCGATTAATCACCACTGTAAGCTATGTTCTTCCTTTTTAAATTAATGTCTCGTAACTAAGTTATTATTATGCTTATTTGAGCCAAAGTAATCGTGATGTTAGACTAAATATTAAGATGGAGTTATTAGATTTTGTACCATAATTAAGGTTTGGATAAAAGACCAACACTTGTGGACATTGGACTATGACTATTAATAGTTAAGGGGTATTGTCTAATTGAGCGACAACTTATTGGAACCTGTCGAACCTATCTTCAATTTATTTAATCTAATAATTATTAAAATGATTATGTATGTCCTATTTAGTGACGTTTATACTACATCTTTTACGATCATTTGATTAATTATTCGGGTTGGGTAATTGATTATTCATTCTGATCAAATGGGTAAATTAATATTCATATTCATATCTCATTAAAACAGGGGTGGATTACATACAAGGATAATTGGTGTAATTGTTAACAAAGTATTAAAACTTTGTTACAGTTCGAATCCCTAATTAGTTGGAATATTTGACTTCGGGAATAAGGTTAATTTGACGAGCATTTTATAATTATGACCGATGGACTATTATGGACAAAAACCAAATAGGTATCAAATAATCCAGGACAAAGGACAATTAACCCGGGTACTAAACTAAAATCAACACGTCAAACATCATGATTACGGAAGTTTAAATAAGCATAATTCCTTTATTTTATATTTCATCGCACTTTTATTTACTGTCATTTTATTTATCGCACTTTTAATTATCGTACTTTTTAATTATCGCAATTTTATTTATCGCACTTTAATTATTGTCATTTACTTTACGCTTTAAATTAAGTTATAGTAGTATTTATTTTTAATATTTTACATTAGGTTTTAACTGTGACTAAAGTTTTAAAATCGACAAACCGGTCATTAAACGGTAAAAACCCCCTTTTATAATAATATTACTATATTACTATATATAATTATATATTTGTTAAAAATATAGCGTTAAACTTGGCTAGTTCCCTGTGGACGAACCGGACTTACTAAAAACTACACTACTCTACGATTAGGTACGCTGCCTATAAGTGTTGTAGCAAGGTTTAAGTATATCTCATCTATATAAATATATAAAACTTGTGTAAATTGTATCGTATTTCGTAGTAAAATATAACTATTTCGTATACACCTCTGCTTTAACATCAAGACGAGAGGATTCTGCTTGAGGATTATGTTTATAAAATGAAAATCTTGTGGTCTATTAAAATGATGAAAATGAATGTTTATGGTAAACTAATGAACTCACCAACCCTTTTGGTTGACACTTGAAAGCATGTTTATTCTCAGGTATTAAAGAAATCTTCCGCTGTACATTAGCTCATTTTAAAGATTATTACTTGGAGTCATTCGTGGCATATTTCAAAAGACGTTGCATTCAAGTCGTTGAATTCAATAAGGAGTATTAATTAAGTAAATGACATATTAGGTCATTTGTAGTTTGGATATTATGAAATGGTATTGCATGCCTGTCAACTTTCGATGAAATGAAAGTTTATCTTTTAAAAATGAATGCAATGTTTGTAAAATGTATCATATAGAGGTCAAATACCTCGCAATGTAATCATATGTTATTGTATTCGTTCTTATAGATTACGACGGGTCTTTACATATATAGTCCATGATCTAATTAATAGCATTCCCATGGCATAAATCCCGTTAAATTAATATTGGGATTCAACAAAACCATATATTATATATTATGATCATAATCCATGTACGCAATTACGAACATAAATTCA